>NW_026652292.1:60740784-61281443 GCF_009828535.3 Hylobates moloch | reverse complement strand
TGGATGGATGGATGGATGGATGGATGGATGGATGGGTGACTGGAAGGACAGATGGATGGACAGATGGATGGATGGGGACTGGATGGGTGGATGGATGAGTGGGGACTGGATGAATGGATGGGTGTGTGAGTAGGTAGGTAACTGGTTGGATGGATGGATGAATGGATGGATGGATGGATGGGTGGTAACTGGATTGATGGATGAGTGGATAGGTTAGTGGGTGGGTGGGTAGATCGATACATGGATGGGTGGGTGTGAATGAAAGGACTATATGAATAATTAAGTAGTTAAGAGTGGTTAAGAGTTATGGAATCACCCACTCTTTATTGCACTCTTTTTTTTAAGAGGCAGAGTCTTTCTCTGTCACCCAGGTTGGAGTGCTGCCGCCTAATCGTTGCTCACTACACCCTCCAACTCCTGGGCTCAAGGGATCCTCCCACCTCAGCCTCCCAAATAGTTGGTAGTATAGGAATGTACCACCATTCCCAGCTAATTTTTAAATTTTTTGTGGAGACAGGGTTTCACTATGTTGTCCAGGCTGACCTCAAAGTCCTGGGCTTGAGTATCCCACCACCTCAGCCTCCCATAGCTCTGAAATTATAGGTGTGAGCCATTGCGCCTTGCTCTTATTACAAAAGCTACCACTTTTGAGACCTTTTATCTCAAAAGCTACCAGTCTTTCAAAGAGGAAGAAAAGGATAGTGAAGAGAATGAAGAGATGGAAGAAAATGAGGATGAAGAAGACAGTTCAGGGAAAGTCATCAAAACAGGTACTAAGGAAGGGAAAAGATGCATTTAAAGTATTATCCATTCCTCAAGGTGGCCGAGGGGGGTGGATCACTTGAGCCCAGAAGTTCAAGACCACCCTGGGCAACATGGTGAAGCTCAGTCTCTACAGAAAAAAAAAAATACATTTATATATATATATATACACACACATATATATGTATATAAATATACACACATATATGTATATATATATACGCACACACATACACACACAAAATTAGTCGAGTGTGGTGGCACATGCCTGTATAAACACACACACACACACACACAAAATTAGTCAAGTGTGGTGACACGTGCCTGTAATCCCAGCTACTGGGGAGGCTGAAGTGGGAGGCTAGCTTGAGCCCAGGAAGTCAAGGCTGCAGTGAACCATGATCGTGCCATTGCACTCCAGCCTGGGTGACAGAGCGAGACTCTGTCTTGAAAAATAATAATCAAGTGCCAAGTGTTGGCACAGATACTAGCAGACAGAACAGTAAGGGAAGGTTTTAAAATGGAGGGAAGACAGGCAGGATGTGACCTGCTGGGGAGGGTGGAGGTTGGGGGACTGCAGTGGAAAAGGAAGGAGCCCATTATTAGACAACTAGGTGAGGACACTAAGTGAGAGGTTCCTTTGGGGCAGTGTGTTTGGGGAATCAGGCATTGTGTCACTGCGGAGTGCACATGGGAGGTTGAAAGAAGAGACAGGCCAGGACAGTTGTGCAGACCTCATGCAGACTAAAGAAGCAGAAGTTCTCCTGGAAGGCATAGATGTACATTTGAAAAAGAAAACACAGGGGTTGGAGTGGTAGGAGGGCATCACGGCAGTGGCCTCCCAGTTTTTTAATGGCTGTTGTGTGCAGAAGGATTAGGAAGCATCCCATGACAATAGCTACTATTAATTTGCCAAGTGGTCTGCTAAATCATGACATGCATGACCTCATTCAGTCCTCACCCCAAACTTCTCTGGTGCATACTATTATTTTTATTATTTTGAGACGAAGTCTTGCTCTGTCACCCAGGCTTGAGTGCAATGGCACGATCTCAGCTCACTGCAACCTCCACCTCCAGAATCCTTCTGCCTCAGCCTCCTGACTAGCTGGGATTACAGGCACCCATCATCATGCCGGGCTGATTTTTATATACTTGTAGAGACAAGGATTCATCCTGTTGGCCAGGCTGGTCTCGAACTCCTGACCTCAGATGATCCGCCTGCCTCAGCTTCCAAAAGTGCTGGGATTACAGGTGTGAGCCACCACACACCAGGTCCCTGGTGTGTACTATTATCCCCATTTTATAGATGAGAAAACAGAATTGAGACATCAAGTACGTTGTCGAAGATCACACGACTCATAAGTGATGGAGCTAGGACTTGAATCCTGATTTTCCCGACTCCGAAACAGTAGGCTGGAACAGAGTACCCAATCCATTTCCTGTGCTGTTCAAAATGAGCAGGGGGTAAAAGTTACAGGGGCACAATTACAGGGCTCAGCAGAAACATTTATCTCAGAATTAGAGCTGAGCCAGATTCTTTCCCAAAGAAAGCAACCTGCGGCACTGAAGAAATGGAAGTGAAGGTAGCTGATGGGGAGAAGCATCTGGTAAGAGCATGGTATGGGCATTTGTTATGTTTCCTCAATGCCCAGCCCTTTAGAACACCCTTCCTATGCCAAGCAACACAATTTCCATATTAGGTGACTCTTCCCTAAGCCACAGGCTGAAAGCATGTTTTCCCAGCCTCTCTTGCAGCTAGCGCACAGACATGAGACCAGGCTTCAGCAACTGGAGTGTCCAGACTGTGATTCAAGAAGAGGGACATGGAGTCCAGCTTGCTAAGGAGGCTGGTTTTTTGAGGGTGGTGGTGGCCACAAAGCCTACTTTCTGGCACAGAGCTGGCATTGGAGCTGGTGACAGTGATGACTTTGGTGAAATCAAGTTCCTGATAGAGGCAAACTAGCTGCTTAGTGGCAGCATCAGTGGTGGATTCCTCATCAGACTAGATTGATGCTTTCAAGTTTGGCTCCTGAATTTTGAGCCCCATTCTGCTGCACCCTAGCAGGTTGACAAGCCCCCAATGTGCTCTCAATAAACTCCTCTCCAGCCTAATGGCCTGGGGGCCACCTCTGTTGCTCACCATATAGAATGCTGACCAAGACAAGCACCCAGAGGGAATTTCTATACTGTGCAGAGTTGGACACAAACACCTCTTATCCCTGTCCAGGGCTGATTCCAGAGTCTAGAGAATTTTTGTCAATCAGCTGGAGAGGCAATTTCTAGTGACTTTAACACACTGGTGAGATGACTCTGAAAACTTGAAGGCAAGACTTGTTAGGGGCATGTTAGTCAGGGTTCTTCAGGGAGACAGAACCAACAGGGGAGAAAAACAGGAAAGAAAGAAGGAAGCAGGGAAGGAAGGAAGGAAGGAAGGAAGGAAGGAAGAGAGGAAGGAAGGGGAGAAAGAAAAGAAAAGAGAGAGAAGGGAGAGAGGGAAGGAAAAAAGGAAAGAAAAAGGAAGAGAAGAAGGAAGAAGAAGAAGAAAGAAGAAGAAGAAGGAAGAAGAAGAAGAAGAAGAAGAAGAAGAAGAAGAAGAAGAAGAAGAAGAAGAAGAAGAAGAAGAAGAAGAAGAAGAAGAAGAAAAAGAAGAAGAAGAGAAAAGAAGAAGGAGAAGAGAAGGAAGGAGAAAAGAAAGAGATTGAGAGAAACATTGATTTTAAGGAAATGGCTCACATGATTGTG
The DNA here is from genome assembly GCF_009828535.3 of Hylobates moloch. Taxonomy (NCBI): domain Eukaryota; kingdom Metazoa; phylum Chordata; class Mammalia; order Primates; family Hylobatidae; genus Hylobates; species Hylobates moloch. The sequence continues at coordinate 61,277,939 of NW_026652292.1, read as the reverse complement.
GAAGCTGACAAGTGAGAAATCCAAAATCTGCAGGGTAGGCCAGCAGCCCAGAGATCCAGTGAAGAATAGCAGTTCAAGTCCAAAGACCATCCGCCAGCAGGATTCCTTCTCCCTCAGAGAGGTCAGTCTTTTTCTCTTAAGGCCTTCACCTGGTTAGATGAGGCTCACCTACATTATGGAGGGTAATCTCCTTATTCACAGTCTACTGATTTAAATGTTAAATCTCATCTAAAATATACCTTCACAGAAACATCTGGAATAATGTTTGACTATATATCTCAGCACTGGGGCCTAGCCAAGCTTACATATAAAAATTAACCATCACAGGACTCATACCAAGCAATGTAATTATTTGATAGAGGTTGATGTGCATAATTATTGATGTAATTATTTGACAGGTTGAGATTCTCATTTTACAAAACACTGTTTTCATCCCTGTGTGTCTCCACACTTCACACAGCACCTGGCACAAAGACTTGACGTGTGTTTCAGAGATGGGTGTTTGGATGGCTGGGTAAGTGGTAGGTCATATTGTCCAGTTCTTTGACCGTATTTTATTTTTCTTCTCTGCATCTTCTCAACATTTTTTATATATTTTGAAAGTACATGGCCAGGCATGGTGGCTCACGCCTGTAATCCCAGCACTTTGGGAGGCTGAGGCGGGTGAATCACCTGAGTTTAGGAGTTCAAAACCAGCCTGGCCAACATGGCAAAACCCCATCTCTACTAAAAATACAAAAATTAAACGGGCGCAGTGGCATGCACTTGAAATCCCAGCTACTCAGGAGGCTGAGGCACCAGAATCGCTCGAACCTGGGAGGCAGGGATTGCTCCACTGCACTTGAGTCTGGGTGACAGAGTGAGACTCTGTCTCAAAAATAAGTAAATAAATAAAAATAATTTCCTCTGTTGGTGTGGGGAGCAAGGGCGGTTGTCTGGAGCGTCACTCTTTAACAGAGGTAAGTCTTTAGGCACGAGCAGGAGTTGAGTTGGCATGGTGATTAGCCCAGGGAGATGCAGGTTTAAAGGTGCACACCCAGCAGCAGAGGGAACAGCACGTGCAAAGAAGAAAAACAAGGAAGAACACAGTGCCGTCCTAAAGGTGCAGCTAGTTTTGGTGCTGTTGGTTTTGTGGTTATTGCTTATTTTAATATTTCTGGAAAAGTCACAAAAATGGGGTTTAGCCTAGATAAGGAAAAATTGAGCTCAACTGGTTTGTGTAAGGAATAGGTTTCACATCCTCAGGAAACCGATTAGGAAGAAATAGGTTTAAAAAGGAGGGTAGGAAACAAAGAACTTGAAATTCCCACTAGGATAATCAAACTTGGGCTTGTGCTACAAATACCACGGAGTTGTGTGTGGAATGTCCTTCCACCGGAGGCAGCCGGGAGGAAATGACAAGGACTGATTCCTTGGGGAGGCCAGACCAGGTGACTTCCACCATTTTGTGGCTAATGTTTGTGCAATGGATGGTGTAGCATCATAGTCTCCGACTCTTCCAGAAAATACTCAGTTTAAATTGGCTACAAATACAATCAATTGTTTGGTCAGTGAAAGGCTGCTGTCTCTATGAACCTTACTATACGCCATCTATTTCCATGAGCCAAAATGCTAATGCAATTCCATCCGTGGAACTATTCCCTGTGGTTAGTCTAAAAATCAGCTTTACTTGTCCGGTGAATCAGCTGACCACAAAATCCCACCAAGGAAATAACATTGGGGAAGCACCCAAAAAGAATCCTGTTGTGATTTATTTGGAACAATCATTGCTATGTTTTTATTTTTATTTTTATTTATTTATTTATTTTGAGACAGAGTCTTCCTCTTGTCGCCCAGGCTGGAGTACAGTGGCGCGATCTCAGCTCACTGCAACCTCCGCCTCCCAGGTTCAAGAGATTCTCCTGCCTCAACCTCCCAATTAGCTAAGATTACAGGCACCCACCACCACACCCAGCTAATTTTTGTGTTTTTAGTAGAGATGGATTTTCACCATGTTGGCCAGGCTGGTCTTGAACTCCTGACCTCAGGAGATCTGCCTGCCTTAGCCTCCCAGAGTGCTGAGACTATAGGCATGAGACACCACGCCTAGCCAAAAACATTGCTATGTTTTTAAAACACGGTTTTTCAATATTTTAAAAAGATGCCTTTTAAAATATTGATTGGGAAATGACATTTTCCAAGCCTACGCCTTCATAGCTACATTGCCCTTAAGAGGTACACTTCTTACTGAGAATCTGTTTTCTCCCACAATATTGATAAAGTCAGGACAATTTGCCAGGCATCGATAATATGCTGCCTTCATGGGACTTACTGTCTAGAATTGCTGCTGCTTCTGCCTGTTCCCACTACTATATTTTCTTGAGCTTCGCTTTCTATAATGTGTTATGAAAGCAGTAGGTATTTTTCATTTATCGTATTTTTAAAATATGATAATTACGTTAAATAGGTTTTTTCAAATGATGCATGTTCACCTGCTGGAATGCAAATGCCATCCCCCTTACCATACCCTCCCTCCAAGACACACCTGTTCACCAAAAGAGACAAACAGATGTTTCTGGATCCTTCCCTTAAATATTTACTTATAATGTGGTAGTAGCTTTCACAACTGACCGTCTCTTAACTACCCTGCTAGATTCACTGTAAACCATGTAGACTTCTGTAAATGATGTTGAGGATTCCCATGGCCCCTGAAATACCTGAAGCTGGCAGGCTCCACCTGACTTTGTCCATGGATTCCCACATATTGAATTAACCCTTTGCTCCCCAAACGTGTCAAAGCCAGTTTATTGATTCATGCACAGACATCTGAGCACCTATGATGTGTACACACTGTTTGAAGCTCTGGAGACACTGCAGTGATAAAGAACAGAGAAGTCCTGCCCTCGAGGAGCTTCTATGCTAGTTATACTTATTTGCTTCTATGGTTTAATTACATGTTGTAAAACCTATTTAAAAATGAATGGGAAGCTGGGCATGGTGACTCACGCCTGTAATCCCATCACTTCAGGAGGCTGAGGCAGGTGGATCACCTGAGATCGGGAGTTCAAAACTAGCCTGGCCAACATGGTGAAACCCCGTCTCTACTAAAAATATAAAATTAGCCTGGTGTGGTGGTGAGTGCCTGTAATCCCAGCTATTCAGGAGGCTGAGGCAGGAGAATTGCTTGAACTGGGTAGGCAGAGGTTGCAGTGAGCCGCGATTGCGCCATTGCATGGAGTGTCGCCTGGGCGACAAAAATGAAACTCCGTCTCAGAAAAGGAAAAAAAAAAAAGGAACAGGAAAAGAAGTTTTTGTTCCTATGAAAACCAAGTTGAATGTTTTGGTGTGGCTGAATAGATGCAAGTTGCTTCAGACAAATGCTGTTGAATTTGGCGTGGGCCAGACAACCATCAACTATTGGAGAAAATGGTAGGAATACGAGATTCTGCTTTGCAAATGTCTGTAAGTTCTTCCTGGAATTTTAAAAAACTGAAACTGGAGGTTATAGATGAATTATTTCAGGGTGCGGCTTAGGCAAGATAGACAAGGAATGCCACTCAACAGACCTAGATGGCAAAGCAGAAAGGCAAGAAGAGAGGCACCTAGAGTGCAAAGGTTAAGAAGGCACTGCCCTCAGGACCATGCAAGTGCAGGGTCAGCACCTGACAGCGAGCGCCTCATTAAATGTTGTGCTCTTATTTCTGACTTGCCTCACCCTCATCCCAGCCCTGCCAGATGGCCTCAGGCCTATTTATGCTTTTAAACTTAAATATGGAAGGAGTGTAACATTTTAAAAAATTCATCATTTTATTAACTAACCAACCAGTTCCAATCTGTTGGAGGGAAAGCTTCTACAGTATCAAAAATATCGAGGCTGGGCACGGTGGCTCACGCCTGTAGTCCCAGCACTTTGGGAGGCCAAGGCAGGCAGATCACTTGAGGTCAGGAGGTCGAGACCAGCCTGGTCAACATGGGGAAACCCCAGTCTCTACAAAAAATATAAAAACCAGGTGTGGTGGCACATGCCTGTAATCCCAGCTACTCGGGAGGCCAAGGTGGGAGGATTGCTTGAACCAGGGGGATGGAGGTTGCAGTGAGCTGAGATCACGCCACTGGACTCCACCCTGGGAGACAGAGTGAAAATGAGATTCTGTCTCAAAAAAAAAAAAAAAAAAATTGAGCTTGCTGTACTAATAGCAAGCATTTACGGAGTACTTTACATGGATTGGTGAATGTTCTAAGTGCACTGTGTTAACTCTATGCTACGCTCTGAATGTTTGTGTCCCCTGCCAAAATTTACATGTTGAAAGTCTAACCCCCAAGGTGATAGTATTAAATACTAGGAGGTAGGCGGGGCCTTTGGGAGGTGAATTAGATTGTGACAGGGGATCCCACATTCATGGGATTAGTGCCTTAATAAAAGTGGCCTCAGAGGGCTAGCTTGCCACTTCCACCACATGAGGTCACAGTGAGAAGGTGCCATGCATAAACCAGAAAGCAGGCACTGAATCTGCCAGTGCCTCAATCTTGGACTTCCCAGCCTCCAGAACTAGGACACATTTCTGTTGTTTATCAGCCACCTGTTTATGGTGTCTTATTATAGCAGCCTGAATGGGCTAAGACACTTCCAGCGCTCAGAACATCGCTGTGTGGTGAATACTATTATTATTGTTCTTCCTATTTTATGCACGAGGAAACAGGCATTATGAGATGAATTGCCCAAAGTCCCACTGTCTGGCTCCAGAGCCAGAAACAGCAGCACTCCATATTCCTTTAAGGAACCCCTTGTCCCTTCCTCTCAGGTCATATGAGTCATGTGGGGCTCTACCCCTGTCCAGAGTGAGGTGCAGGACCCAGCCTGGCAGTCAGCAAAGTTCCAGCTCCCTGGCTGAAATGCTTGGCTCAGGGGCAAGTGCAGATCTCAGCTGATGCATCCTGGGACCGGGGCTCCCAGGAAAAGCCTCTGTCTTTTCAGCTGAGACAGCTGCCACTGAAGTAGATGATTACTGGGGTCCCTAAGAGGAGCCTGAAAACAAAGCCAACACAGAGGAAAGCAGAGGCAAGAGAGGAGGAGAAGGACTATGTCTCAGTGCTATTGTTGAAGTCCTGGATGAGTCTTTTTTTTTTTTTTTTTTGAGATGGAGTCTTGCTCTGTCATCCAGGCTGGAGTGCAGTGGCGCAATCTTGGCTCACTGCAACCTCCACCTCCCAGGTTCAAGCGATTCTCCTGCCTTAGCCTCCCGAGTAGCTGGGATTACAGGTGCCCACCACCACACCCAGCTGATTTTTGTATTTTTAGTAGACGGGTTTTCACCGCATTGGCCAGGCTTGTCTCGAACTCCTGACCTCTTGATCCGCCCACCTCGACCTCCCAAAGTGCTGGGATTAAAAGCGTGAGCCACCGCGCCCGGCCTGATGAGTCTTGCCTGAAGCCAATTTACCCTCAAACTTTTCTGCTATATAAATCAATACATTCCCATTTTTGCATAACCCTATTTTGAGCTGGGTTTTCTGTTGTTCAGAACTAAAGATTTTCTTTTTTTCTTTTTTTGGCAGAGTCTCATTCTGTCACCCAGGCTGGAGTGCAATGGCGTGATCACAGCTCACTATTAGGCATCTGGTCCAAAACCATAGGTTCTAAGGGAGATTAAAAAGTCTAAGTCATGGTCACTATGAATTTATAGTCTTGTCAGGAGTGACATGTCCACCCCACCCACTCTGACTCTACCAAAAGTTGAACAATATTAGAATTACCACAGGCAGTAAATAGGTGCCAGTTTGAAGAGGGATGCTCACTTCGCTGCTGAGGAAGGGAAGGAGGGGTTTCGGAGGATGGGTAAGATGCTACTGAAGGCTGAGGAGGACTGAGGCAGGCAGAGGGAAAAGACGTGGCTTGCTGGAGGTGGGAGTGGCATCGGCAGATGCTCAGAGGCCCGGGTAGCTTCCATGGAGTGAACCATTTAGTGAAGGAGCCAAGGGTTGCTTCTCAATCTGGGTTCCCCCAGAAGTGGACCCACAGTCAAGTATTCAGTGCAGGTATTTAACTTGAGATGACCCCTGGAAGTCCCGGTAGGGAAGTGTGGACAGGGAAGGGAAGAAAGCCAATAAAAGAGACTTCCTTGCCCCTCACTGACTCAAGGCTGCTCCTGGTGCCATTTACCCTTCCAGCCTGCCCACTGCCGGAAAAGCAAGAAGGGCCCCAGGCAGCCAGGCTGAAGTGTTAGCCACACAGCAGGTGCAACTGTCACCAGTTGCCTGAGGGCCTGTGCATGGAGCCAAGAGAGCAAGGATTTCTCCATCCACAGCAGTATCCCCAAAACCCATCAAGTCTCAGCCTGGGGAGTTTGGGGCCAGTCGGGAATGGAGAGGGAACACCCAGGAGTGGGGCCTATTTTTTTTTTAACCTTGGAGCCCAGGAATGTTTCAACAGTCATGCTCCAAAGGCAAGGAGTGAATCCAGAGAATCGCCCAGCTCATTCCCAGCTCTGCTGACCTCAGATGGTGAATTAGGATTCAGTGCTGCCCCCAAATGACTCTGCTCCTCCTGGGAAGCCCAGGTGAGCCATTCGCTCAGAGCCATCGGATTCACCTTTGCCCTCGGCCCAGCACAGTAGCTCAAATCCCTACAATTATGGTTTTAAAAAAGCCGTTGGCCTAGGACCAGGCACTTTTGTTTTTCTCATTTGCAGTGCAAAATAAATGCCGATTTCTTGTTGGCAACCTGCAGTGCACTTGAAGCATTCCGTGATTTAAGCACTGTCCTCGTTTTATGGGAAAGGATTCGAGGAAGAAATAGACAAACCACGTGAAGAATATTGGTGAAGTGGGAATATTTATTCACTTAGGAAGCCCTTAAGTTAGAGGGTTCTTACCACAAGGAAGAACTTTCCTTTCCTCAGTCTTTCAACAAACATTTAATGGGGCCCCTGCTTTGTGCCGGGTGAAGGGAGCAAAACAAAGCTCTGGCTTTCATATATAAATAAAGATATAGACTTTTCTATGAAGAAAAGTAAAGTAAAGCAGGGCAAGGGGGAACCCTGTGACACGGTGTGTTTTATTTGAAATAGGCCTCTCTGAGCACGTGGCATCTGACTAGAGACACCCAAGAAGGTGAAGGAGGTGTGAATGGAGGCCATGCGGGTACCTGGGGAAAAGGATATTCTAGAAAGAGGGAAGCAGAAGGCATTACCATGATGATGTATAGTTTTTGCATAAACATGCGATACTGGTTGCTTTAGTTACCTACAGCTGCTGTAACAAATTACTACAAACTCATTGGCTTAAAATGCCACAAACTTACAAGCTTACAGTTCTGGAGGTCAGTGGTCTAAAGTGGGTCTTCCGGGCCAAAATCAAGGTGTCAATAGATCTGCATTCCTTCCATAGGTTCTCAGGGAGAACCTGTCCTCTCACCTTTTCCAGCTTCCAGAAGTCGCCAGCATTTCTTGGCTCATGGCCCCTTCCTGGCATCACTCTAACCTCTGCTGTCATCATAGCTCCTACTTGGTGACCCTCCTGCTCCCTCTTGTAAAGATCCTATGATGACATTTGTCCTACTGTAAAATCTAGGACAACCTTCCCATTTTAAGATCTTTTTTTTTTTTTTTTTTGAGACGGAGTCTCGCTGTCACCCAGGCTGGAGTGCAGTGGCGCGATCTCGGCTCACTGCAAGCTCCGCCTCCCGGGTTCATGCCATTCTCCTGCCTCAGCCTCCTGAGTAGCTGGGACTACAGGCACCCACCACCACGCCTGGCTAATTTTTGTATTTTTAGTAGAGACGGGGTTTCACCGTGTTAGCCAGGATGGTCTCGATCTCCTGACCTCGTGATCCGCCCGCCTCGGCCTCCCAAAGTGCTGGGATTACAGGCGTGAGCCACCGCGCTCGGCTAAGATCCTTTATCTAACCATATCTGTAAAGTCCTTTTTGGAACAGAAGGTAATATATTCAAAGGTTCCTGGAATTAGGATGTGCACCACTTTAGGCGGCCATTATTCGGCCTACCACACCAGTGTTCGGCTAACATTTGGCTAAACAGAATGCTGGGACCTTCAGTCTTCAGGGCCTGCTGGCCTGGGGTGGGTGAACAGGAAAGGACCCAGAAGCAGGTGACTGGCAATGTGAAGCACTGGGGAGGCTGGGCACAGATAATCAGAGTGAGGTTCAGGCAGCGTTGGTCCATCAGGGGCCTATAGCTGGGGCTCCAAAGGCAGGACAGCTACAAATGTGCCTCCAGGTGAGAAGCCAGGCATGAAGGCAGAGGAACAAGCTAAGTGACAGCATGAGGAAATAATTGGCCAGATCCAGACGACTGAGAAGACCTGAATATGGATATTGTAGAATTGTCCATTTTATTAGTTGGCATAATGGCATAAGTGATTTTAAAAAAAAATCCTTATTAGGCAGAGCTGCAAACTAACTTGTGAGTGAGATAGCATTTGGTCTGGAATTGGCTTTAAAGCATTCCACTGACAACAACTAAAAAAAAAAGTGTGGGGGAATAGCTGAAACAAGGTTGGCGAAATGTTAACAGTTGATGCAGGGGATGGATACACGGGAGTTCATTATAAAACATCTATATATTGGTGCATGTTTGAAAAATCTCATTAAAAAACCTGAAGTCTTTTGGGAAGAAGCAAATGAGGGTTAAGGGAAGGAACCTGGCTTTTGAATTAGAAAATGTATATGCACATGACGACATGTTCAAACTCACCAGTAATCAAAAGAGATGCAAATTAAAACAAAGAGATGTTAACTTGGCAAAAATGAGCAAGTAGAATAATACTAATTGCTGGCAGAGATGTAGGTGGATGTGTCCACGGGACAGGCATGGTGAAGAGCAATATGGCCCTACTTGCTTGAATAAGCCCATTCTATGATCTGGCATATAGCACAGAGAGTCTCATAGGGAAAATGTGCAAGAATGGCTCACTGCAGCTTCATTTACTGCAGTGCAAAGCTGTGGGTCAGTCACTTGGAGGGTAGGTTGGGAAGATGTGGGGGTTGTACCTGCAAACAGTATGGAATAACCAGAAGCAACCGATTAAATGTCCCCATAGCAAGAATGAGCCTTAAGGCATCAAGCTGAGAGAAAAACAAACAAACAAACAAAAATAAGCAACGAAATGATGTCGAGAATGTGAATTCAAAATACAGCCCCACGAAACACTCATTTGGAAGGACATACGTACACAGGAAAATTCACATGAAACACAGAGTTACCTGAAGGCAGAGATCAGCAATCTGTGACTCTCAGGTGAAATCCACCCTTAGCCTGTTTTTGTAACATTTTATTGGAACACCACCATGCCCATTTGTTTATGTATTGTCAGAGGCACGTTACGTGAACAAGCGATGATAATGTGTCATCTACTAAAGGGTACATAGGATTCACTCAAACCTCTGCACCCGAGCTTTAAAAAAAGAAGGTAAGAAAATTTAGGCTGAGATTCAATAACTAGGAGAGCCTTGGGAAGGCACTTTTCCTGCTTGAGCTGCAGTCTTTACAGTCTTCACAATTACAAAAACAGGGTACCATCCATCTCAGAGATAATATACCTGCAAGTGCCTTGTGAATTAGAATCAGCCTTTCAAATGCAAAGGTTTCTTATTATCAGGGTAACAAGGAGACAGCAATGGTTTTGCAAATGCGTTCTCCCAGGCTTCTAATAGAATGTCTTATCCATTCGTTCTTTGCCCATTTTCTATGGTGAAACTAATGGTAAGGAAGTAATTAGAAGGCAAAACAAAGACAAGGGAAACCGCAGACCAACAGGATCCACAAATAGGAAGCAAACTGGGGAAAGCTTGGAAATGCCACAGAGGAGCCAAGAAGGGCAAATGGGAATGGGTTTTCCATGAAGGTAAGTGTGGAATGGGCCCGACTTTGTGCCCACTGCCCATCAGCCCTCAGAAGAGGAAGCAGGCTTCATGAGGGTAATGTCACCTCATCACATCTGATAGAGGGATGGAAAAATGGGCGACTTCCTCTCACAGGATACAGCAAGCATAGCTGCCATGGCTTAGGTGTTGAGCACGTACCAGGCATACGCCCAACATCTCACAATCATCTTATTTAATCATCAAAGTACCCTATGAGGTAGGTATTACTATTATTATCCCATCTTACAGATAATCATATTGAGGTATGAAATATTGTTAATAGGAGGCATCAAAGATTAAGTAATTATCCCCAGGTCACCTGAGTGGGAAGTGGCAGAATCAGTAGAGTCAGCCCTACTCACAACCCTAAATGACAGGTGTTACCATCACCAGTGAATAGAGGGAGAAACTGTCTCAGAGATGTGAAGTTACTCAGCTGGGAGTGTGGAGCCAGGGCCTGAGTCAAAAACTGGCTGACTCCAATTGTCCTACCCTTTCACTACTGCATCATAATGCGTCCCTGAGCCCAAAGGATCATTTCCTAGAAAAGCCCGTTCACCTCTCCAAGCCCTGAGCCTTGTCATCCGGCACAGTATTCCTAGAAAGGAAATGCAGATTGGGTGCAGCTGGAGGCATCACTGTGTGGGCGATTAGGCAGCTCCGTGTTTACATTCCCTTGGTAAAGATGCCCAGCTCATTTCTGTTGGCTTATTTGAGGGAATGCTGTCTGCTGTAGCTAAGAAGCTGAAATTGAAAAGGGGAGGCAGCATGGAATGATGATGAGATTAGGTTTGGAGGAGGAAAACAGGATCGTAGGTCTGCCTGTGACAACTTGGGCAAGTCATTTCTCAAACCTTGTAAAGGTTGGGTTTGCTTCACTGAAAATGGAGACATCCTTTCCATTCCCACAATGATATATACTTCCTACTCATTTAAAAACAGGCCTCTTTATTTTATTTTTGAGACAGGGTCTCTGTTGCCCAGGCTGGAGTGCAATGGTGTGATCTCCGCTCACTGCAACCTCCGCCTCCCTGGTTCAAATGATTCTCCCGTCTCAGCCTCTCCAGTAGCTGAGATTACAGGCACCCACCATCATGTCTGGCTACTTTTTGTATTTTTGTAGAGATGGGGTTTCACCATGTTGGCCAGGCTGGTCTTGAACTCCTGACCTCAGGTGACCCGCCCACCTTGGCCTCCCAAAGTGCTGGGACTACAGGTTTGGGCCACCGCGCCCAGCCCAGACCTCTTAATAATTTATTGAATACTCGAACTTAGCCAGGGACTATGCTGTTTTTGCATACATGACATAATTTTATACTTAATAGAAATATAGGAAATAGATGGCTATCCCCATTTTACAAATGACAAAACTGAAAAAGGGTTAATTTCCTCAGTGGACCCAGAATTTGAATCCAACTCTGATACCAGAGCCCATATTAGCCCAGTGGTTCTCAACCCTGGATTTGTATTAAAAGCAAATGAGGACTCTTGAAAAAAATGCCCATGCTTGGGCCCCAAACTTGATTTAACTAATCCGAGGTGGGGGCTGAGTTAGGAACCACTGTTTTAACCATGTTACAAAGCAGCACCCTTAAACTAGCAGCTCCTCTCTCATCTCATGTCCATGCACAGAAATGCACAAAAGGGAATACAGCTGTATAATAAACTAAGACGGCTTCATAATGTGTGGCAAATTATATTCTTAAGCAATTAACTGTTGCTAACTCTCAGCTATTATATTAATTTATAATAAATGCAAATGAATATATTTGGCTTTGCAATTTTAAAAAAATCTGAATTTGAAAGGTGTAGCATTCTGATAATGCACATCACTTTAGAAGGCTGGGTTTTTTTCTTTCTGTTTTTAGTGAAGACATAAATCAGGAAAAATCAATCAAGCAATAAAGAGCTCTGGTAAAACAGAGTCCAGCCAGCACTCCCACCCAAACAGGAGTAAGTTAACTTCCAAATTGCTAAGGATGGCCCTCCGGTAGTTAGGGCTTTGTTAGGCTGAGGTTTACACGAGGGTGACTTTTTGCAAGGTCAGGGTACACTGGAGCGACCTGCACCTTCTCTCTTATACCCATAATAAGACGAATTAATCCTTAAATTGGGGAACCAAACTTCTGCCAGTAGGTATTCCTATAAATGTGTAGGTTTAAGCAGAAACTGGCACTGTATATTGAAGTACCATTTTGTGGCACTTAGTGCTTTATAATCTTCTCATCTTCTTACTGCCTAAGTGACCTGGGACAGTTAATATCTCTTAGCCTTACTTCATATATTTAATGCAATAGGAATAACATCCTGGGTTCTTCCTAGGGCTGCCATTAGAATTGAATGAGCTCATTGTGCCAGTAGGTCTAGCACAATGCCAGAGAAGAGGCTCACTAAATATCAGATCTCCACCTTTTTCTAGTCATGCTTATGTTCCGTTAATGGAAATGGGGCTTGACTCAGACATACCCTTAAAGGATCTTGGTGCCATCTTCTGAAGAGTTAAAAATATTTCATTTTAAATACAATTCACAACTGCACCTTCACCATAAGCCTCATTGTATTCTCCCAGCCTTCTAATAGGTCTTATCCTTATTTCCTTGCCCATTCACTGGAGTTAGGTTAAATGGCACAAAACCACATGAGACCTGTGCATGTTGCCCATCAGACAGGATAGAGGAAGTTACACAGTAGTAACAAACAGCCCCCAAATCTCAGTGGCTCCTACAACACCAATTGATTTCTTGCTCATCTCCATCTTGGGTCTGTTGGGAGCTTTGCTCTACGATGCCTCACGCTGGAACGTTGCCACGGCAGGGGGAGAGGGAGCATGGTGAAATGACATTGTGCTTGTACAGCTGCCACCCAGATGTGACCCCATCACTTCTGCTCAATCGTGTTGACCTAAGCAAGTCTCACCTGGCTATATGTAACTTCAAGGGGGCAGTGCAAACCTACCACATGCCTGAAATTAGAAATATTTGGAGAACAGCAATAATGACTACCACAGGGATCTTAGTTTACAAAGCATCTGTCACAATGATTACCCAACTTAATCCTCACAATTCCAAGATGGTAATTAATCATTAAATGTGATCATTTAATTATAAGGCATCAGCAAGCACCAACAAAAACAGAAAACCCAATATAAACAGTTCAGGCAACTCTGCCCACTAGTGAGTGAAAGTGCCTGGAGTGCATGAGATGCGAGGTATGAATCTGCTACGTGCTCAAGCCTTGTCCACCCCTCCGTGTGTGTGTCATCCATGAGTGGGATTCTGCTTTTGATAAAGATATTCCTTTTTTTGTACATGGCCTCTCAATGAAGGCCAACCAAGATTCTCAGCTCAAAAGCTGTAATCTTTCAATGTTGGAGGGAAAAAAAGGCCATTTTTCCCCTGCAAAGTAATCGAGCATGCTTCCCTATCACAACACCTTCTTAGGGAGACTCAATTTGGACTATATCATGATTTCTGCCTTAAGGAGTGACTTTAGAGTCTGCCCCTGGATGACAGCTGAGACATCACTTCATCATTCTCTAAAAGATGAAGAAGTGAACAAAGTTGCAACAGTCAACAAGGACACTGAGCAAGGAAGTGGCTCAAATTTCTCATCTCTTTAAGGCAAGTCTCCCGTAAGGGAATAGCTTAGATGTGGCTCTCCCCGTCCAGCTCAGTATTTCAGCTACCTATTCCACAATGAAGATGAAAAGTGTGAGGCAGGAGCCTAGCAAATGGTCTTCACTTTTCTTTGTTAACCCCCTCTGGAAAGTTTTGGTTTCAAAGTCTGACCACTGGGTGTCAGGCTTCGGGGGAAAGAAAATAGAGATGGTTTATCAACCCCACTTAATTATGCCAGAGAATGCAGGTGAGATTTGCTAAAGGACAGAAAATTACCTGGCTTAAGTATGTCAATATGTCTGAAGAAGCTTACTTAACTTTCACTCATCTGACTACACCAATAAATATCTTTTCTAAATCTGTACAAATAATTCATTAGACAGCACACAGCGATACTGACCTCAATCCTGTCCTTGATTTAAAGATTAAAAGGGAGTGGTGAACTTCTATATCTAGCAATTCTGAAGACAGATAATCTGAAAGCGTCCCTGCAACAAAACACCTAGAAATGCATATAATAAATATGCTCAGGAAATACTTTTTTTTTTTTTTTTGAGACGGAGTCTCGTTCTGTCGCCCAGGCTGGATTGCAGTGGCACGATCTCGGCTCACGGCAAGCTCCACCTCCCGGGCTCACGCCATTCTCCTGCCTCAGCCTCACCAGTAGCTGGGACTACAGGCGCCCGCCACCACGGCCGGCTAATTTGTGTGTGTGTGTTTTTAGTAGAGACGGGGTTTCATCCTGTTAGCCAGGATGGTCTCGATCTCCTGACCTCGTGATCCGCCCGCCTCGGCCTCCCAAAGTGCTGGGATTACAGGCGTGAGCCACTGCGCCCGGCATAAATACGTATTTTTAAATGCACGGCTGAGTTTATTCTGGGATGGGAGGAAGGGACTGGAAAAATTCAAACAGTTAAGAGTGATGTGACTGGGTAGCATTGGAGACAGGAAAAGGAGTGAGTGAGTGAAGTGCTGTAGAACTGAGATTTCTACATAAAGTCTGGGCCTTTAAAGGGACACAGGCATAGGACAATGAAGTTCTCTGCACTGGCTGCAAGTGGTGTAAGGTATACCAAGGAAAATAACCAGCTCTACAGATTAAGTTAATGGGCTCTGTGGACCTTTCCCATCCCTCTGCCTGGGGTTCACAGTTCTCACTTACTAGTCCTAAACCTTGGGCAGGTTACATAACCTTATGGTACCTCGTTTGCCTTGGTTGTGGTATTGTGAAGAGCTGATAAACTTCGTGCATATTAAGTGCTAAATGTACAAAAAAAGCATGGAAGGGGCAAAAGTGGAAATGTGTTTTTCTCCCAGAGATCAAGATTTTTCCTTAAGAAAGTCAAGATACGGTTATGCATTATCTGCCAATTTAATGAGAAATAAACATCTTTAGTTATAAAGGACCAGGCTTTCATAGCCTTATCAGATGCTAATGAAATGAGGGAAAAAAAAGTTTAAAATTAGCAAAGGCTTAAAATTTCCTCCGTAGTTATATCACTAAAATAATGGGGAAAAATGTTCTTTTGATAACTATCATCAAGTTTTATATCCTCCTTTCCTTAATGCCACTGGCACAGTTCAAAAACGGCTATTTGGGGAAAGCAAGAAACCAAATAGGATTATAAAATACCACAGGTACAGCCGGGCACGGTGGCTCATGCCTGTAATCCCAGCACTATGGGAGGCCGAGGCAAATGGGTCACCTGAGGTCAGGAGTTCGAGACCAGCCTGGCCAACGTGGTGAAACCCCGTCTCTACTAAAAATACAAAAATCAGCCAGGCGTGGATGTGCACGCCTGTAGTGCCAGCTACTGGGGTGGCTGAGGCAGAATTGCTCAAACCTGGGACGCAGAGGTTGCAGTGAGCCAAGATCTTGCCACTGTACTCCAGCCTGGTGGACAGAGCAAGACTCTGTCTCAAAAAAACAAACAAACAAAAAACACAACACAGGTACAGGATATACTCCATAGAGAGGAAATGCTGTCGCTTAGGATGAGACAAAATAACAAACTGAATGACCTTGAACAGAACTTGGTTATCTTTGGGTCTTGGTTTTCTTTGAGTATGAGGATTTGAAATCAATGACTTCTGGGGTCTCTTCCAGCACTTTCTGGTTTTATGACAGTTATTCCAATTGCAAAAGAAACTACCAACCCATTTGGCCCTCCCATTCCACAAAAACAAAACGCACAGTATCATTTTAAGAGTCACAGTCAGATTCTTGTTTTGAATTTAAAGTGCTACATGACTGCTAAGGTTAAAACTCCTTTCTTTCAAAAATCAAAAAGGTTGAATCATCAGAGGATAAAACCCATCACCACTGCAACCCAAAGTGGATTTTCAACCTAGTAGAAAATCTGAATTGACAAAGCATGCAAAAATTAGCTCAAGTAGCCGCAACCTTCTTCTATTAGTATCCTGGTAAATGCTTAGGAGTTTAAGTGTGTATTGTTTATGCTGCAAGAAGCAATGAAGTTGAAAGCATGAATGTGTTATGCCCAGAAACTAGAATCTTAATTCAATAGGTAAAGAGTCTTCTTCAAGTAAAAATAACACAACTAAAAAATTACAAAGTCTTAATACGAACTGTTTAATTGTTATAACAAGATTTGAGAGGCAGGGGGTAGGTAAATAAGTCACCAACTGGCGATAAGTCACCAACTGTTAATATGTGTCTGCAAGTTTCTTGTTTTTCACAATCACTAGATTTACATACAATTATAGGTTATGGTTCTCCATGTACACATACAGTGAAAGACATTTTCCAAATAACTTTTGATGTAGAATGGAACCTGAGAAAAAAAAATCACTTAAGAAATCAAATCTCATATAATGGAAATACTTTAACCACAGCATTCACACATTTGACTGTGGATTCCAAATGCTTATCTAAACAGAGGCAACGCAATTAAACTGCCTTCACTCAAAATGGTGTCAGAAGGCAACTACCCTACTTACTAGCCACTGATAAGTCATGACAACACTATTTCATAGCCTGTCACTGTATTTCTTTTAACCCCCCAGCAGTAGGATTTAGGATTTCCTCAACACTAAGGGCTTATCGCAAATGCTTTAGTACACGAACAGTAAAAAATCAGAGTTGCAATGCCACGTTGAGAAACTAGGTTATGACTTGGAAATAAAACTGGGGGAAGTGATGAACTGCCACTATCTGTTTTTCTAAGTTTTGTATTTTCTAATACAGAGCAAAACTTTAAATGCTAACTACAAAAATAAATCTAACAGGCCTAGAAATTCTGAAGGTAACCCAGTGACAATAGAAAGCTTTTAGATCACTACTAAGGTCTTTATATTGTTCATAAACAATAGGAAAATAAGACTGATACTGTTTATAATTACTAACTAGGTAAAATTTGACAAAAGACATCTAATATACTTTTTACAAAGAAAATGATTTCTAAAAATGATTCCCTTGATCTCATACCTACAGAAAAACTATCAGTGATTACTTTTTAATATGAAAATAATAAGCTAGTTACACAATTTAAATATTATTTTCTGACTTTTCTCTCTTCCTTATGAGACTGGGAAAAAAGATGTTAGAGGAGAAAAATGACTGTTATATGCCAAATAGTTCAAAATCTTCCCCTGGAAACTGAAACAGGATCCTTAGAAAGTACACAATGTCCTGGAGTTTCCCTTGTAGACAAATACTTTGGTCATTTATCTGTAATCAGATACTGATTTTAGCAGATTACAGCACTTATAAACATTGTCACAGACAGCACAATGTCCATTCAGAAATAAAAGGAGGTTTATTCATGAAAAGGTTGTGATTCTTTTGAAAGCATCCAATACATCCTTTCTGGACATTTCCCTTTCAGTATTACCTGGCATGTAATCAGGAAAGGGAAACATACAGGTAAGTTACAACCTCCAGTCATATTCACAGCAATATGCAATATGGACACTTACAGGGGGAATCCCTTTGCAGGTGACTTCAACTAGAAATCCCAAGAGTCACAGTAAATGTTTCAAAGTCCATATAAAGAAAGAAGCTTGGCCAGGCGCGCTGGCTCACGCCTGCAATCCCAGCACTTTGGGAGGCCGAGGTGGGTGGATCACTTGAGGTCAGGAGTTCAAGACAAGCCTGGCCAACATGGTGAAACCCCATCTCTACTAAAAATACAAAAATTAGCCGGATGTGATGGTGGGCGCCTGTAATCCCAGCTACTCGGGAGGCTGAGGCAGGAGAAACACTTGTGCCTGTGAGGCGGAGGTTGCAGTGAGCCAGATCGTGCCACTGCACTCCAGCCTGAGCAACACAGCGAGATTCTGCCTCAAATAAATAAATAAATAAATAAAAGTATTTGCTGAAAGAATGACATTGTATACCAGAACCAGGTGCAAGGGACATAATGATATGGCTCCAGCCCTTAAGAAACTCAAAGCCTAGCAGAGGAAAACAGCTTTAAATACTTTAACAGGTTCCAAGGACAGAGATAGAAAAAACAATCTATTTTAATGATGGCTCCAAGTTACGGATAAAAGCAGTGTAGTGTAAATAAGCAGAAGAGAATGGGTGGTTCACCTTGCAAATATTTCTAATCCCCAAACCAAACAAGTGACTTCTGGACTATGTTCACTTCGGACTAGTCATATCACTGCTCTACTTTGAAAATAATACGAAGAAATGATTGTACTCAAAACCTGTACTATATTAAGCAGCAAGCCACCAGTAAAAAGATCTCCCGGTCAGACCCTTGTAGCACTACTTAAGGAAAAGGAAGACCAGGCGTGCAGGAAAGTCCACTTCCATGTCTGTTTTTCTTGTCAACATTAAACCAGAATGAAAAATAATTAGACCCACCTTGTCCACGCAGATGTGTAACTTCCTAAACTTAGGATGAAAATCACAATCTTAGAACCATGCACCTATCAAGGACATCAATCAAGCTTTACATATCCAAGCTCCCCTGGTACCCAGCTCAGGAAAAATAGCATCAAGGTGGAGGGAGCACTTAGCTAAGCAGAGTGGAATGCCAGCTCTGCAGATAAACAGCCATGTGACCTGGGGCCTCAGTTCTTCTGAAATAAGGAAATAATACAATCTAGCCCAGATATTACAACTTAACTGTAAGGTTCAGTTCTAAGAGTTCCTGCAAATTATTATATAAATTGTTACTGACTGCTTTCTTTCCCTCCACCATGTTGATCATTTTTTTCTGCTATCTTCAGTCTGCCTTACTGCTGCTTGTTTAAAACACAGCAGTAACTGTCCAAGAGCCACCTGTACTGTTTAAAAGTTATCTATACCAAAAGACACCTACTATTACATTTCTCTATGGTAATAAAACAAAAACGGGAAAATTTGCATCTCAAAAACTCTCCTTACCCTGACCAGCAACATAACTTTACCAAAGACAACATGAGTAGATCCTGATCAGTTACGCATCACTTCAGGGAGACACCTCTAAAGCAGCCGGCACTTTTTGTAGAAAATCCTACATGTTTCTCTAAGGTTATTAAAATATTTCTGGAGAGGCAAGGAAAGCATACTCAGACATTTAACACTTAAGACAATACCTTAAAAGTTATCCATTCAGCCCTCCTTAAGTGTAAAAAGGGAAATAATAAGAAAAAAGAAAATGAGTTGTAAGCTGTATTTCATTAATATAATTTTGGGAAACAATGATTCAACAAAACAGCCAAATATAAAACTTTAAATAATTTTTTAAGTAAATATCTTACAGTCTTCAGTAGGTTTTTGTAGTAAGCAGAACTGAGACAGTACACTAAAAAGCAAATAATCTAAAATAACATACTCGTTATCACAAATTAGAAGTGAAATTCTCATCATTTCTTTTATAATCTACTGCACAAGTTTTATCTATCATTCCTTAAAAATCAAAGTATTTCCCTTTTTAAGAACTCAAATACCAGCTGGGCATGGTGGCTCACGCCTGTAATCCCAACACTTAAGGTGGCTGAGGAGGGCAGATCACTTCAGGTCAGGAGTTCGAGACCAGCCTGACCAACATGGTGAAACCCCATCTCTACTAAAAATACAAAAATTAGCTGGGCATGGTGGTGGGTGCCTGTAATCCCAATTACTCGGCAGGCTGAGGCATGAGACTCGCTTGAACCTGTGAGGCGGAGGCTGCATTGAGCCGAGATCGCACCACTGCACTCCAGCCTGAGAGACAGAGTGAGACCCTATCTCCAAAAAAAAAAAAAAAAAAAAAAAAAAAAGCAATTCTAGGTTCTCTGCTAAAGCTAACAGTGCTAGTGCCACAGTTGAAATATTTCCCAGCATCTTAGCAACTATACTTTTTAATATAATCTAAAATAAAAAACACACACCTGTGCAATCATTAGAATGAATTTCTATCTATTCATGGTTTTAAGTAACTATCTATTCATGGTTTTAAGTAACTCAAACCGATAGCATGCGTTATTTTAATCTTACCTCAGATTTGGCTGAGCCAAATTTTCTACTTTAAACTGCCTAACAATTCTTTACATAAGTTGCAAATCTATGAGCTGAAATGAAGAAACCTCTCAGCAAAGTCTTCATGTTTATTATTGAGTGCAGAATATGTTCATCAATGCTACTAACCCAAAACCACAGAACATGACATACAGAAAATCCACTGGTTCTTCATGAGTTTATGGGTATAAATGCCGCGCAAATCTAAACACGCTGAATGCATTAAACCCTAAGTAATGATCTTTAATCATCTGCCCCACCTGATGATTCTTTTAAAGGGCAAGATCTTAAAGACTTTACCACTTTTCTACATCCCTGCTACCCATCATCAACCAGGGGTAGCCTTCCACTTCAGTTCTCAGGCTAGCGTGAATTCATCATCAAAATTGTAAGATCTAAGTATGCCCATGATCTAAGGCATCTCTTTCACCATCTCTTGCTTACTCACAATCAAACCACTTTCAAAGTCTCATGCATTACTCCCTCTCTCAAGCCTGAACTTGATCCACCTCAGATTAACAGATACATCCCTCTGTGCCAAGATAAGAGAGACTAAATTTAAGCTGAAGTCCCTTGTAACTTTCCCTTCTATCTTCATCCTGGTCTATGAAAATCTCTCCTATTTTCAAGGCTAACATCACTAAGTTTGACCTCAACTTCAGATCAAGTGTGTCCATAATCCCAGTCTCTCCCATGACACAGGTACAGGTTTTGCCTAAAATTTCAAGGTGGTCCGTTAACTTGAAATTTCTTTCCTCTTGGTCTCAATCCTGCCCATGAAACTTTCCGTTAAAAGCAGTCTTTGCAAGCTTTCCCACTTCAAAACCCTTTCTCACCCAACAATGCCTACAGGTAGACTAAATGAAGGCATGCAAGGGGTTCTGGCAAACTGAAGAATACATGCCTACCTACAAAGCAGCTAATTAACGGTGTGTCACGAGAAACTTCAGGTAGGCCCACCCTTGCCAGACTTAGGAATATTTTGAAAACTTTACATGGATCTATTTTTACAGAAAGGTGCTCTATTTCTTTGAAGCACTTCATGAGGATCACATGAGGGCAGGCTGCATCTGGGCCCTTTTAACTACCTGCTTGCATCCTCTACCTTAAACTTACATAAGCTGGCTAAAGACCAAACTACCAATTCCCATAGCTTTCAGGATTCACAGTTCCCATCCACTACACACCTCTCTGCAGCATGAAACTCCACTATCTAAATAAATTATTTTACTTTCTGGCTGCTCCTTCACCCCTCCCCTTCTCTTATTAAAGGTTCTGTGCTTTTTCATCTTCACTATTTTTTTTCTCTCTCAGCAGCAACTAGGATCTCAAATTGATCTGCAGCCTAGATTCATGACTGGCACCCCAAGCCATGCATCTCATATAGCCTACACAAGCTATCTCTGATGACTCTTTTGCTTTACACCACCACTTCATCTCTGACCCTTTCATTCTGATTCTTCTTTTCCAGTTCAATCTCATTACCTGGGTTATTGTGTAGTATTTTTTCTAAATGATTTCAGTGAACCCTCTTCCAAAAATCTATCCTCTATATTGAACTCAGATGCACACCTAGCCTAACCTTCAAGTTCCTCCACAACTCAACCCCAACCTAAATTCATAGTCTCCTGTTTTTACCTAAATAAAGAGATCATGCTCCATTCAAACCAGACTGCTCTTTGCTGTCCTCTTAGCATACTACCAAAACTGGCCCCGACCAAAAAGCACAAACCATTAAACCATTTAAGAAAACAAACAAAAACCAACCCAAAACCAAATACTGGACTTGATCAATATTTTAAAAAGTTCTACTCTTCTGGGTCAGGCGCAGTGGCTCCCTCCTGTAATCCCAGCACTTTGGGAGGCCGAGGTGGATGGATCACCTGAGGTCGGGAGCTCAAGACCAGCCTGACCAACATGGAGAAACCCGGTCTCTACTAAAAGTACAAAATTAGCTGGGCATGGTGGCACATGCCTGTAATCCCAGCTACTCTGGAGGCTGAGTACTCAGGAGAATCAGTTGAACATGGGAGGTGGAGGTTGCAGTGAGCTGGGATCACACCACTGCACTCCAGCCTGGGCAACAAGAGCGAAACTCTGTCTCAAAAAAAAGTTCTACTCTGCAAAACACACTCTTAAGCAAACAACAGTACAAGCTAACGGGTTAGAGAAACATTTGCAAAACACATTATCTCATAAAGAAGTTAGATCCAGTATACACAAAGAACTCTTAAACTCAATAATTAAAAAAACTAATTATAAAAAGGGCAAAAGTTATGACCAGTCACTTCACCTAAGAGATATAAATGGCAAATAGGGACATGAAAAGATATCCCAATATTCCACACCATTACTGATTAGTCGTTAGAGAAATGCAAACAAACCACAAGGTACAACACCTACTAAAATGGCTAAAATTTAAAACAAAATAGATACTATGAAATGTTGGCAAGGATACAGGGCAATCAAAACACCTATATGCTGATGGTGGGGGAGCAAAATGATACAGTATTTTGAAAAACTAGCCGTTTCTCACAAAATTTAACGTACATTTATCACAACCCAGCAATCTTGATTCCTAGTTACTTACCCAATAGAAAAACTTACCCAGGCCCATATAAAAATCTACATGCAAATAGCTTTACTCATAACAGTCAAAAGCTGACTTTCTAACAAGTGGAAAACACATAAATATGGTACGTAGACAATGGAATACTACCCAGCAATATAAAAAGAACTCACTGATATATGTGAAATAGATGACTCTTGAAAGGATTATGCCAAATGAGAGAATCTAGACACAAAACACCACACACAGTATGATTCCAAGTAGCCAAACACTTGGAATAGGAGGAAGGGTATTAGCTACGAGAGACATGGGGAACTTTTTAGGGTGATGAAGATGTTGCATATTGATTGTGGTGACACACAACTATATACATTTGTCAAACTTTATCAGACTATATAGTTGATGTTAATTATACCTCAATAAAGCAGAACTTTAAAAACTGTCTCTGAACCATGACTCTTGCTCTGAAATGCTGTTAATCATCTAAGAAATCCTTATAGCCTATTTTTTAGGGACCACTAAAAATGCACAAGACCAGAAAACCACCTCATCATGTTCTCTAATATTAAAAGAAACTGCAAATTTCAAATTAATGTTTACATACAATCATCTACTAAATCTGTCAACTTCATTTTTAAATGTAACTGATAAAAACGGCATTTGAAATAACGTGGTTAGTTTCATACAAGAATTCTGAGACTGTTAGAAAACATTTATAATTAAGATATTCCTATCCTGCCTTTAATTTTTTTAAATGTCATTAATGAGCTATGGATATATTTGAACATGTAGGGTGAAGTCTCCAAAGATTAACACGACCCAAGGTCTGTGAAGGTCCCTTCTCAGCCCTGAGTCACAAAGATTAAAATTCTCAAGTAATAATTAGGTGCCTTAAATTTATACTAAGATTAATATGAAACAAAAGTACGCTGTGGTTGCTTGAAAGGTTAATGTAATTTGAAATTGTAGTAACAGAAGTGATGGTAGGCCTGGTCCTCTGGGAAATAGCAAGTTCAACTGCAGTCTGTCCAGCTTAGACCATAGTACTGACTGCAATCCACAGAGTACTTGGCAGAGGTTAACCAGGAATGTTCAGAATAGCTGGAAATCATGTTAAAGAGAAATGTTGACAGGAAAGAAAACAAACAAACAAAAAAAACCCAGGGTATTCAGTCTAAATTAAAAATAAGGGAAGATGACAGTTAACTCCAAATATCTAAATGGCCATCAAGTAGCAGAACAGCCTTATTATGTTCTAGAAGGAAAAACCAGAATTAGGTGTTACACAGAAAGGGCTTTAGCTTAGCATTTCTAAGAGCTATTAGGCAGCCTTCAAGGGTAACGAACTGTTTTTCTTCATGTATCTGGTTAGGTAGGATAGCCATTAAAATTACTTCTAAGTATATGCGAGTACCTTATAAACCTAAAATTCTAGAACTAAGTCATATGCCATATAAAAAACCTGAGTTTAGAATGCTTTTGGATTCTAGCTAAATTGGTTTATTGTAGGGCATCTTTTATCTTGTCCCATTTCTCACAAATTATGTTAATTTCCTGACATTTGCAGGGTCAATGGTTCTACTTGCTGATGGCTTTCTTTCCTTATACCATATTGCAATAAGCAGTTCACCTATTCCAAGTTGAAAGATAGGGAAGGTGAACTCTTCAGGTAATCTCCAAAAAACTTTTTAATTTTCTTGCTGTATAGCATAGCTGTATGTGAACAAAGGAAACTAACAACTTTGGTGTTCAGCTGCCAAATTTGTAAGATAAGAAGGTTGAGAGAAGACAATTTTTAAAAGCCACAACTTTGTCAATAACATCAATGGTAAGAATCTTCAGCTTTAGGCTGGGCACGGTGACTCATGCCCGTAATCCCAGGACTTTGGGAGGCCGAGATGGGCGGATCACGAGGTCAGGAGACCGAGACCTTCTTGGCTAACATGGTGAAACCCCGTCTCTACTAAAAATACAAAAAAATTAGCCAGGCGTGGTGGTGGCACCTGTAGTCCCAGCTACTCGGGAGGCTGAGGCAGGAGAATGGCGTGAGCCCGGGAGGCAGAGCTTGCAGTGAGCCGAGATTGCGCCACTGCACTCCAGCCTGGGCAGCAGAGCGAGACTCCATCTTTAAAAAAACAAAAAAAACAAAAAAAGAATAATTTTCAGCTTTGGTCAGATGTAGGCAGCCTAGAACAACTGGAGATGGCGGGGGATAGACATCATGATAAAAACTCAACTTGCTCTTTCTATGTGGCCATTCTCAATGCACACCCATCATTCTTAGAAGCTCTGCCAAATACCAAACTTTATTCTAGATATCTGAAAACTCTAACACTTAACAGTTTCTCTGTAAGAAAACCTAATGGTCTAACTTCACATTTTACACAGCCCAAGATTAAATAATACGTTATACCACTCTGAGACCTACTTAAAATTGGATGGTCAGATTATAAAGATACACAACAACTTACAAACTACATTTGCAGCTTAAATTAACAGGCAAAATATTCCTCTGGTGAGAGCTGCCATTTCAGTGAGAACAGTCTGACCAAGTATTTAGACTTTTTCAACATAACTTTAAGAGATTCTGGCAATGTTGCCAACATAACTTTAAGAGATTCTGGCAATGTTGCCAATGCTTAATGTTGCATGAATATCTAACCAATATTTAAATGTAACCTGAAGTATTATTCCACCATGTAAATTATTCCATGGGAACAAAATGAGGCACTTATACAAGGCACATTAACTTTTTCAAGCCACTAGGCATCATTTAGTAACACCTACCTACACTAAAAAGCATACTAGTTAGCTTCAAAGAGTTAACTTGCCCAACTCCCTAAGTCACATGCTAGTTACCAAGTATATTTAAATGCCAGGCACACACCTATATATTTCCTTTAACACTTAAAAACTTACAAAGGTAGAAGGGGAAGAAGAGGGAAGTCCAGACATTAATGAGTACAGTATTTAGTCTTCACATGAAAATAATTAAGAAAAATTTTATGGGCCACATAAAACACCTTAATTTTCATTCCAAAATGAACGTAGACAAGTTTTCAACTTGCCTACTGCCTGTCATAGAAAATGGAAGGTCAAATGTACATTTTAACACACTATACAAATTATTTCGTATACTGCATAAAACTTCCATCACTAAGAATTTTGTTAAAACTGAGATCCAAAATATGCTTTCCTCTTACCTAATACTAATAAACATGTTAGAGAAGCTAGAAGTACAATAAAAACATCTGACAAAAATGTAGTTAAGATAATAAATTATGAGCCTTATGAAAGGAACTCTAAGAAAGACAAGTAGAGAGCTCTCCTTTCATTATTCTTTTGGGGTCCAGTGTCAAATGATCACTACACACACTTTACCCCTTTTAGATCGATCACATCCTGATTAACCTAACAAAGCACTAAGCCATGCTCTTAAAAATATTCCTTTAACAGCTACTTTTCCTAAGGAGTACTCCTGGTAGAAAGACACTAAATATGTAGTAATAGTATAATTATAATAATAAAAAAGCTCCACACTTGAAAAGAAAAACAGCTATACTTAGAGACTAGAAAAAAGATACCAAAGGGCTTTGGCCAAAATTAGTATAAATAGACTTTATTGAAGTCAGTGCCTCTGTACTGAGACAGAAGATTGTGTCTACATAAGCACAAGTTGTAACATTTCACAACTTCTAAAAGGAATGTCAACAATTACAACGATCATGCATACCATGGTCGATAATCACATTTTAGAAGCATTTTCAACCATTTCTAAAGAAATGCTTATAACATTGTTATATATAGAACTACTTTCAATAAACTGCAAAACATTGATCGACTTTTCCAGTATGAGCTACAGTGTCAACACAAAAGGGAGGCATAAATGTTTAATTTATGAAATCAGAATGGAATATTTACTGTAAAGAAAAATTAAAAAGCTTTCAAATAAAGGCCATTATCGAACCAACGTGAAGAGCACAACTCGAACTTTTGAGTTCATTCATCTTTTAAAGCTGTCCTCTCAATAACTTCAGTTCTAAGCACTGAATTCAGTACTGTGAATATTCCTTGGATTGAAGTTTGGCAATGATGCGGTCCAACTGTCTCTTTGCTTCACACTGTGGGAAATTGCTCATGTCATAATATTGAGGGGCAATTTTCACCAACCTGTTTAGAAGGGGGGAGAAAAATGTCCAAATTAACATTTAATTGAAGTACTGGAGTTGTTGATAGGATTGGCGTTATTCATTAACATACTGATGAACCAAGGCAAATCTATGAATTCAAGTCTCAGAAAAATACAAATAACTAATCCTTACAAATAGCACTTTTAGAAATGTGTTAAGTATTTTATTTAGTAAGATGTGAATTTTCTGATGTTGGACTTACCATAAACTTAATAAAAAACCCCTCAAGATACATTAATGTAAAGATAACAAAGTCACTGATTTCTTTACTCTGGCACACTATTAATTTGCCACTCCAAGGATATAGTAATATATAACAGGTCCTGTGTAGGAAACATCGTGGTATTCAAATGATTGGATCTTCTCATTTTCAATGTTTTAATAACTATAACTCTATACCCCCAAAATACACTTGACTGAAATCTTTTATAAAGTTTAGCTATACAATTTTTTCCTCAACAAAGCGTTTAAGATAAAATGGTAATGTCCTACAAAATTTAAGTGTCAAAAGTCCCAAATCTGTATAAGAAAGCAGCTGCACAATATAAAGCGGTGACAGCACCTAGAATATGTGCCTTCAGTCCCACTACTCTTGGCTGACATTTCCTATCATAGGTTATAGAATAGATTCTGGCATAAATAAAACACCATGAAGGTGAGGGTTATTTTGCTTAAAATAAAACAATTCGTTCTTACTCTACATTTTGTAGAAGTTAGTATGTTAAAACACAAAGAGCTATCATTTTTATGCCTACACAGTTCCTAAAAACCAATATATAAATAATAAATAGTTGAGAGCTAATTGTAATGGGACAAAAAAAATGTAAAAAAAAAAAGATTTCTGCAAGCAAGAAACACTACTGACTTGAGTTAATCACAACAGCAAGAGAATGGCTCCAAAGAAACTCTTAAAAAAAAAAAAAAATTTAAAAAACCCTTTTTTTAAAGTATTTTTGAGAGACAGGGTCTGTCACCGTTACCCAGGCTGGAGTACAGTGGCATGATCATAGCTCACTGCAACCTCAAACTCCTGGGCTCAAGCAATCCTCCTGCCTCAGCCTCCCCAGTAGCTGGGACTACAGACGTGCAGCACCACCATGCCCAGCTAATTTTTGTACACACACCTATATATATTTTAGTAGAGATGGGTTCTGGCTATATTGCACAGGGTGGTCTTGAACCCCTGGCTTCAAGTGATCCTCCCATCCTGGCCTCCCGGAGTCCTGGGATTACAGGTGTGAGCCACCATGCCCAGCCCCTAAAGAAACTTTTCATGCTATTCAAATGTAACTTCACATTTGGCTTCAAATCCTGCCCATAAATATCAACAATCCCACTGTCCACTTATCAAAGGAAGGGTGTGAAAGATTAATCACACCATCCAGTCAATTCCCTCATACCTACAAACTAAAATATAAATTCTCAATGAATGAATGCAAGGCCATGACTCTGGCAACAGTCGGGTTCCATTTTGAGCAAAGTATTAACAAAAAACTGTTAGAACAAAAGGTGTACTTACCATTCTGGCTTGATATCTGTACATGTCCGGATGTAATTCTTTGTTGTTAGAACAAACTCATTATAAAGCACCCATTCAGGTTTGTGGTCAAGAACAGTAGAGGGATGCAACTGAACCACCTGGTTATCTTTCACAGTTAAGTAATGCCCTGTTCGTTCTAAATGTGCCACCTGAAACCAAAACCCAGTATATTATTAATACAATGCTTCTGACATGCTAGTTGTAAAGCTACCTATATAATTAGGAAGAGGCAGGCCTCCCTTTTACTTTTCATTCTATGGCTATACTTATTTATCACTGTCTGCTAAAAGCAGAGATAAGCAAACTGCCGCCTGTGGGCCAAAACCAACTCATAGCCTCTATTTGTAAGGTCTGTGAATCCAAAATGGTTTATATATCTTTAATTAGAAAGAAAAAATACCATACGAAAAACATTCCGTGAAGCATGAGTAGCATGTAAAATTCAAACTTCAGTGTCCATAAGGAAAGTTTTATTAGAACACAGCCATGCCTATTTGTCTATACCTATTATGCTCCAAGAGCAGGTAGTGTTAGGTAGTAGTTTTGACAAAGCCCTCATGGGTCCACAGAGCCCAACATTTACTATCTGATCTTTCCTGCCTTAGACCATCTAGAGCAGGCTCTTCAGCATTGGGCACCAACTATGAGTAGACAAACAACTACCAGAACATTCATGTCTAAGGTAGAAAACTAAAGCCAGGTGCAGTGGCTCATGCTTGTAATCCCAGCACTTTGGGAGGCTGAGACAGGTGGATCCCCTGAGGTCAGGAGTTCGAGACCAGCCTGGCCAACACAGTGAAACCTCATCTCTACTAAAAATGCAAAAATTAGACATGCGTGGTGGCGGATGCCTGTATCCCCAGCTACTCAGGAGGCTGAGGCAGGAGAACTGCCTGAACCCAGGAGGCGGAGGTTGCAGTGAGCTGAGATCAAGTCACTGCACTCCAGCCTGAGTGACAGAGCGAGAGCTCCATCTCAAAAAAGAAAATAAAGAAATAAAATAAAAATAAGGTAGAAAACTAGAGGGCAAAGAGGAAAAGAAAAAGGTAACCTACAAAGACAGGAAAATAAAAATGAAAAAAAAAAAAGAGCTTGCATGTGCTTCTCTTTCATTTCTTATTTGATAACGCCTTGACTGGTGATACTCATCAAAAGGGACAGTTCTCCCTTTCCAATTCTAATATTCTGTGCTTAAAGAATGAGCATGAATAATAGAAAAGAAACTCAATTTCATTCAAAATATTTACTAAACACCTATTAGGTGTCAGGTACTATAATGCATGCTGTTTCTAATAAATTTTCTGTTTGTTTTTAAAAAGAGATAGGGTTTTGCTATGTTGCCTGGGCTGGCTTCAACGCTCCTTGCTCTCTACTCAACTTCTCTAGTAGCTAGGACTACAATTTAATCTACATAATTAAGAAGTATAATGCTTGAATATAATTTCATCAGTTTTCTTTTTTTTTTTTTTGAGACGGAGTCTCACTCTTTCGTCCAGGCCGGAGCGCAGTGGCGCTATCTCGGCTCACTGCAAGCTCCGCCTCCTGGTTTCACGCCATTCTCCTGCCTCAGCCCCCCGAGTAGCTGGGACTACAGGCACCTGCCACCGCGCCCAGCTAATTTTTTGTATTTTTAGTAGAGATGGGGTTGCACCATGTTAGCCAAGATGGTCTCGATCTCTTGACCTCGTGATCTGCCCGCCTCAGCCTCCCAAAGTGCTGGGATTACAGGCGTGAGCCACCGTGCCCGGCCAATTTTTTTTTGAAATATAAAAAGCAAATTTAAGAATATGTCAACCCAGGCCTGGTGGCTCACGTCTGTAATCCCAGCACTTTGGGAGGTCAAGGTAGGAGGATCATTTGAAGCCAGGAGTTCAAGACCAGCCTGGGCAACATGGCAAGGCCCTCTTTCTACACACACAAAAAGGCAAAAATTAGCTGGGCATAGTGGCGCGTGCCTGTAGTCCCAGGAACTCAGGAGTCTGAGTTGGGAGGATCACTAGAGCCCAGGGAGATAAAAGCTGCAGTGAGCTGTGATTGCACCACTGCACTCCAGCCTGGGAGTGAGACACTGCCTCCCTCACCCTATCCCCTCCCCCTAAAAAAGAACAGGACATGCCAAAGAGAAGCTAGTACATATCAAATATTAAGAATATAGTTAAGAGTTTCAAGAAAGAATGCTCATACCTATTATTCACCAAATTCTAATAAGCCTATTATACAATAAGATGACATAATAAACATTCTGTTACTTAGATTCAAATACAGACATCTCACCAATCCCCTTTGATTTTTGATTCTGAAACTGAGTGTCCTTAGGCTCATATTCTAGCTACTGAGCCCATCTGGTCTTAAGGGTAAGCCACATCGTGCTTAACAGCACAGCCAAAGAGAGAAGGAACGAACAGGAAAGAGAGAGAAGAGATTTATCCCAAATCAAGTGATTTGTTTTCAATTTTATCACCACAAAATTTTCTTCCATTTTTCTCAAAGTTTCTCTTATTTTATAAACACCTTAAAATAACTGTTCACAGTATTTACTTGACAAGTTTTACTTCTGTTCTTATAGCCGTGAACACAGCACACTTAAACTAAATAAAACCTTTTAAATTATGTTTCATCTTTATTGCTACTCAACAGACATTTTTGGCTTTTGCAGTACCCAAGGGTCTTGGTCATAATTACCAATGATCACTCTGTAGAGGACTGTAAATGAAATCCACATATTTGATATTTGAATTTGGAGGTGCTTAGTTTTTAGATAAAGACTAAAGCCAACTGTATGTACTTCTGGATCCGCTCAGTTGCTTCCTTATAGTACTCTGTTATGACAATGTATTTCCAATTAAGACCTAGATTCAGAGAAACTTTAATGCACTGATCAATATTCACATTCCTGAAGAAATAGGTGCCTAATCACATCTGAAAGTAGCCAAAGTTTCCATTTTGTATAACAAAGGCTCTATTAATAATTCTAAAAATGATTCCTGCAGAACTAGACTACCTTAGCCATTTAGTGCATTAATTTGTTACTCATTAAATACTTAAAACTTCTTAGTATATTAATTCACTCAAAGAAACTGCATGTAACAACATTTAAGATAAATTTTTATGAGCATGCATAAACTCACTTTTGCTTTTGAGTGGATTCAAAGGACTGTTAATAGAAATCAGTGTCATGTGAGTATTTAATTATTCATTCCCATATTATCTACATACCTGCATAAAATACCCAGTAACCAAAGCTTTTCTTATATTAATATAATAGTCCCTGCTTGTAAAGTCAGTACTTCGACGAGGCAAATTAAATCTGTCCATAATTCGAGATAGCTGCTGGCGTACATTGTCTGCGGACATCAGGGACCTGTAGTTAATGAAGTTGTCATAACACCACTGAACCGATTCATGATCTAAAAAGGTAGAAGGCGGGGAGAAAAGAGGGCACCATGAATCATCCACACAGGAATGTTCTCTAATTAAAAAAATTGTTATAAAGAATAAGCTAAATAAACCAGAAAGGAGATTTACCCACAACATTTTCTTTAAATGAACTGCAATGTTACCAACTTTCTCAAAGACCTTTAGTGTGATTCAACATTAGAAACAGTAACAAGGCTTTTGGATTTGGATGCCAAAACAATGACTTTGAATTAACTATTTTTAGTGAATTATTTTACCCATTAACATCCACCTGGTTGTTTCCAAAAGATGGTCTATCAGATAAAGGAAGGCTGGAAGTATTTGGTAAAAGTCATGACCTGTTCTTTTCAATGAAACTACAGCTTTATATTAAGATAACTGCAAACAATTGTTGTGTATTGTTCTTTATGCCTGAGATAGAGCACCTCAGACTTAAAGACAGCAAAGTTTTATTGCGACACACGTGCCTCTCAGCAATTTATGAGCAAGTCCTGAAACAGAAGAAAGTTTACAAGGATGCCTCAAACCTCCACTCATGTTTAATAAACAAGACCTAAGTCTAAGCACTTCAAGTAATTTTATTACATGTATTATCAAAAGGATATTTCTCCACTGATGAATCCTTGATAAGCTTCCAACTAGCCTAGTGTTGCTCACTTAAAGAACTCAACCTGTAGCATCATGAAAGAAATTTTACAGTGACATCTTTTATGTGCCAAAGACAGTCATGGCAAAGAACTGCATTATTTATTTCAGAGGACCTTTGATAAACAAAACTAAAAGGGTTATTGTGAAACGGGAGAGAGAAAACAAAAATTAAAACAGTTGATCCTTCTCTTGCTACTGTGATGTATGCTTATCTTCAGCATACTCTTTTCTCTTTGGTTCTAGGATTCTACCAGTTATAGTGTATAACTTTGCCTTAATGTTTTTTAGACATAACAAATATATAAGTACATTTTTATCCATTACAAAATGCATCCCCATTTCAGAAATTAAGAGTGGGTGAGGTGGAGATAGGAAATAGATTTTTGAATTAAAGAATACAATAACATATTAGAACACCCATTAATTAATCCATCTGGAATGAGAAATAAAAGTTACCCATCTGAAGCTATTGACATTTAAACCAAAGTACTGAGTATCTTTGGGAGCTGAAACAGCACACCTTAGAGGTAATTTTACTTATGCTGATGCTCTGTAACAAGCTGAAAGGCAGGAAAATGCCCAAGCTGGACAATAAAAAGGCAAATTTTTGAGAGGGTTGTTGACTTGCAGACTATCGCTTGAAATGTAGTTTTGTGTGGTTCTCAATTTTTAGAATTCATGTACTACAGATGGAAAAATGGCAAATCTAAGTTATTTGTTAAGAACAAATGACTAATAACTAACATCTGATGGTTCTACTGTATTTCTAAACTTGTGAGAAATAATTGGGTAAATAAGAAAAGTAAATCTAAAACTGGGAACATTAATATAATTCTAGCTGTTTATCTCTCACCAATACAGTAAACCACCCCTAAGATCTAAAGCCAAACCATTTGTCTGATATTTAGAGAGAAATCTCCCCTCCCCAGACAGATTAAGGTACTGTAAAATAACTTAAATCTAGTTTTGGATTTCAAGGGGTTATTTACATAAATAGTATTAAGACAACATTTTAATTGACATGACATTTTAGCTTCACTATGTAATCAACTATTGTCTCTAATGTAAAACATCTTGACCCGTATCTGAAACATGCTTTTTTTCAAATGTATTCAATGTTTCAATTAATAACATACAACCATTTAAAAAGCTTTTGTGAAAATATTTCAAGTATTTTCATATCCATATGTATATGGATATATCAAAATAATAAAGCATGGGGATCTGGCAAAGTTTTTTGCTTTTTTTTTTTTTTAAAGAGCTTCTCTTATTTGAAAATGTGGCAATCAGTGATAAAAGGCTAAATCCTCACCTTTAATAAGGATAGTTCTACCAAATGTCAAGTCATCACATACTGCAAACCCCTAAAAACCACCAATGACTAACCATCCCACTGGCAGTGAGAGATCATAGTACCTTTCACTAATAGTGCATTTCTTGCGCAAACAATAGACTTGAACTTTTCCACCTCTTATTTACAGGCCACTTGTAGCCTGAGAACCATCATTCATACTTGTCCGTTTCTCTATTTTATTAGTTGTATTTTGATATAGAAAGTAGTATTTTGATGTATTTATCAGAAATAGATCACACATCTAGTGACTGGATAACACCATTTTAACTTACTACATTCCCTCTGAGTGTGAATCTGTTCCTTCTCAAGGCTTTAATAGGTTACATATCTCTTGGTCACCCAGCATGTTTCGCATACAAGAGGAATACAGTAGGTTTTTTGAGTAGATCTGTCTAATCAGGGGTAAGTCTTTAACACTAGGTAATACCAGTATTTGGATACAAGAAAGATTAAATAACTGTTCTAAGGTAAACCATGTGCTGGTCTTCAGCCTGTGGTTTCATAACCACATTTCCCTTAACTCTCATATCTGCCCCAAGTTTTCTGGGCCCGGGCAGAGAAGAGCTCCATTCTTTCTCTCCGCTAGTCATCAATTGTACTCAACTCATATCAGGGTTCTGGAGTAAGGAACAGATGTAAATCAAGTTAGGTACTACGTCTGGTGCACACACTGGCCCTCTAGCACTTCTGGACCCCAAGACAAATAAATTCACCATCACCCCTACGGAGATGTGCCAAAGTCAACAGGCTCCCCACTTTAAGAGTATAAATGAGATTTTTATGAGATAATAAAAATGAGTTACAAATAAAACCAGACATACAAAATTGGAATGTCAACTTTATAAATTAGGAAACCAATTTCTCATGAGAAGAAACTACGAACTTAGTGACAGAATTCCACATTTTGGGCACAGGGTGATAATGTAGGGCTATCAGTTAAAAAAAAAAACTGTCAGATCCAGTTGCAATTTCTGTATTTTTTTTCTCCTTTAAATTTATTAAGGTTTCCTCTTAATTTTTGTAAATGGTACATTCCAACAGCAGCAGCTAGCAGTAACTTCATTGTTATTATTTTTCCTCATTTACAAGTCACTGGCAAATGTTTTTCAGGTCACTAAATATTCTCTGATAAGATGATTTAAAGCTAGAACAATTACTTCATATGTCTACAGTATAACTCACAATTTTTCCACTAGTGGGCATTTAGGTAGCCAATTTTTTTTTTACCACCATAAATAATTCTGGTGAAATTATTTAATCAAATCAGTGTCCACAGAATACCAAAAAATAACTTTCTAAATTATTTCTGGGTCAAAGAGTATACAGTTGCTGAAGTTCCTGGTAACATAAAATCAACTTTTCATAAAGACCACAACTAACCCCACTCCCATACAGCTAAGGAAAATTTTTCTTCAATATCTGCAAATTTTATAGGTGAGAAAACGGTAAATGCCTTTCATTATCAATAATAATGCCAAAATAATAACGCACTTCTTGGGCTAACAGTAGAGCTGAACTTTTCCATATCATGTTTAGAGACCACTGGTAGCCTGAGAACCATCATTCATACTTGTCCATTTTTTTCTATTAGTTTGATTTTGGTGTAAAAAGTTCTTTATTAGTAAAAATGTTAGAGTAATGATTGTATAAACAATATAAAACTATTCTTAAAAATGTAAAATGCACAGAAATAAAAGTATATAAAAACTTGTATGTTAGTGATAAATGTCATACAAGTCTGTCATTTTTACCACTGTTATTTTTCAGGTTTTCTACAATTGGTGCCTTATCCCCTGATTATAAACATAAAAAACTTTGAAAAAGATTGGCAATTTCTATTTCAAATGCTCGTCAGGAGTTTTTCAAAAGTACCTCTGGGTTTCTAATGTAAGTTGTCACGGATAATAAATCAAAGTGGGATGAAGAAACATCTTATACACTGCAAGTGACATTTAGACAAGAGTGTCTCCAAACAAATTTAC
The DNA here is from genome assembly GCF_009828535.3 of Hylobates moloch. Lineage (NCBI taxonomy): Eukaryota > Metazoa > Chordata > Mammalia > Primates > Hylobatidae > Hylobates > Hylobates moloch. The sequence continues at coordinate 61,242,309 of NW_026652292.1, read as the reverse complement.
ACTTACTTTGTTTAAAAGCATGGTAGACGTTCAGCAGTGTCAGATGATCTCCATCTATGTGGGCAAATCTCATCTTGGCCTCATCTGCGGCTTTCTTGGCCTCCGTGGGGCGAACAAAACACTGTGGGACTAAACAAGGTTGGTATGGGCCCAACACAAACGCCCATATCGATGAGTCACGCATTCACAGATAGAGGAACAAGGCCTAGCTAGGTCAGTTCACAGAGCATAGGGCAGGGCAGGATGGCCTCCAACTGCATCTTGGACTGTTTACTACCTTGATTTGGTACATCAACACCTAACCACATCTGTAAGACAAGAGGGTTTCAAAGCTACAGAGTACCTGATTATTTTAACTAGATCTAAAAGTAGGCATCAAAACAGCTATTCTGAAGGCCATCAGGATACTAAAAAGCTCAACTTATTTAAAAAAACCAGTGCTGATAGCTCTACCAATAATCAGAATAATGGTGTCAATTGCCTTTTAGCTAACTATAATTTTTAAAAAGGGCATCCCCTAAATCTGTTGAATGGCTGTGAAAGTTAGGAAGCTATGCTTGCCCACTGCAGAGCTAACAACAACTTTGAAACCGGTCTACTGTCATGTTTCTATCAGAATTTTTTCCCTAATACTGTGGCTATTACCAGCTGGTGGGTATCACTATTAGCACCGGTGAGCAGAAGCATACGTAAACATAAAAATATCAAGAATTCTTGGGTTTGCATGATAGCAGTAGTGGTGGAAGGTTAAACCGCCTTTGAATTAAGAAAACTCAAAAAGGCTGGGATATTCAGCCTAGTGTTTCAGCATTTTAACAAAAGGATTAGAAAATAAAGTCCCAAATTTAAAAAAGAAAAAAAAAACAAACTTATTTGAATCAAAACCTCAATATAAAAGCAAAGTCCAATATTTCGAAAGTTGACAATTAGTCTGAAACAATCATATCAAGGGTCATCAAAATATGTAACTACAGTTATTTGTTTAGAGCCTCAATATTAATTCACATAAAACTTTAAATTGTTACAAAGCATGTACTACATTTTTTGAAATACAACTTTCCTTAATTCAGTTTAGCAATTCCATAGTCATAAAAGCAATATGAAAATAAAAATACTTAACAGCTTGGGACTTTTTCAACACATTTTAAAAGCTCTTAAAACCTTGTCAATGAAAAAATTCATAAATTATCGGTTCGGATAGAAGATAATGGGAATAATCAACAACAAGATAAAATACAGTATCATATTACTCTTTCCCATACAGTTTCCCCTTTAAAAAGATGCCAAAATAGCCAAATAGTGACAACAAAACATGATCATAATAAATATTAAAACTCTTGCTTAATTTAATTGAAGCAAGGTAATTCATAAAAGCACACAAACTTCTCACAGCTGTGAATTTTAATGTGAACTAGCCACTAGAGTTAAGTGGGAATAAATAAGTAGTGCTCTCAAAGGCCTCTAGATTTGCACTGTTAATATCAGGATCTCAAAACTTCAAAAACTATTTTAATGTCAAACAAAGCATTACAAGCTCAGCAAACTATTTTTTATTCCCTGACTTCTTCCTTGCCTCTTATTTCAACACTTTTCCTACAAATGGACCGTTTAAAAACAGTCCACTTACATTGCTGCACATAAATGCTCATTCTCCTGACAAACTAAAGGTTTTTATTTGTAATAAATAAAAATAAGGTTTTTTAAAATTACAAATAAAACTGAGATGTAGTTGGAAGATTACAACTGCATCACAACAACAAACTTCTTACAGTGCTAATATTCTAAACTCAAACAATAGTAATCATGTAATCATGTAAGTATATCTGATAAGAGAACCTAGAGAAATAAAAACTAAGCAGATAGACAAGTAAGTACACAATCCATTAGTTCTTGCCCCATACTTTCTCTAAAAACTAAAATCTTGGGAGAAGTACAACTGGAAGAATCTATAAAACAACATAAGAAAGGCAGACAACAACCTACCACCACCTCCGCAAATGAACCTACAATTTAATTAAAGTGACTCAATACTGCCCTGCCCATCTGCTCTGAGTCTGATCAGTCATAACTCTGCAAGAAAACATTTTAGCTACTTCTTAAATAAAAAATTCACACCATTAGAATATACCATACATCTAAACTAAGCCATAATTTTATATTTAAATTTTTTTCAATTTATCCTTTAATTCCACAGAATATTTTGAAATATATGCAGCATTAAGATCAATAAACCACTCAGCTATAGGGAGTCAGTTCTCTCCGGTGCTAAAACTAGTAGCAGAGAATATTCTGATCGTCAGTAAGAACTTATTTTCTATTTTTAGCTGTAAGAATAGCCATTCATTTGTTTCTTAACAATATTTCTTCTCCTTTAGGGAAAATCTAATTTCCAAGTTACTATTCATTTGTGGATTACATTTTATTGTTACTAAAAACAGCATTATTTCCTTAGCTTAATGGTCCAATTTTACAAAATTAGCAATTTTATATATTAGGTATGTTTCTTTTACCAAGTTTTTCTACTATTGTAAAAGAATACCATTATCAGATTAGATTTTAAGCCTAAAATTATACATTACTATTTCTATTTACTTGATATCAAGTTTGAAATTCATGTTTGTTTGGGTGCCATTGGAGTACATATATAGAAAAGGCTCAACTTAATGTATAGCTTTAAGTTTGTCACAGGCACATTTAATAGAGCTAAGTACGAGAGCAAAGTTCTTCCTGTACTTGCAGTAAAAAACAAAAAACAAAAAAACCACAAAGATAGCAGTGATGGACCTTTAACCAAAGAATTCAGTTACAACTGTGCTCAAACTTACTGCAATTTTTATTAGCACTCAAGAGAGCCAATGCTTTACTATCTTTTGTGCACAATGACTTACTTTACTTTTGTAAGCACTATGTCATTACGAAGCTATTTACAAGGTATTTAGGAAACAAAATTAATTCCTTAAAACCATCTATAAAATCCACTATCATACTAAAAACTAAAAAACAAAAACAAAAGTGAAGTCCACCCAAACTTTGAAGAGCTGGGCTTTTTTTTGTTCCTTTCCCTCTATTACCTGACAACATAGCAGTAATAGATAGGACCTCATTAGAACAGTTGTAGTCACAACTTGCAATAACCATTTTTGCGAGCTGTGGATCTAGAGGAAACTCTGCCATCATGGATCCCAATTCAGTCAGATCTCCATCATCATTTAAAGCAGCCAGATAATTCAAAAGTTCCAGGGCTCTCATCAGAGTTTCAGGAGCTAGTGGTAAAAGACAATCTATTAGACACGGTGCCTTAAGCAAGCAAAAATGTGACAAAGTACGAACTATTATAAGCAATCTCATTTTTCATTCTGCAGTGGACCAAACTCAAACTCAAACTGTCATCCAATTCAATTATACAGATCTAGCAAACAATGAATCATAAAAACATTGCAAAATTTTCCTGTAGGCAAAACTGTCTTCTTCCGAAATACATTAAATAATTGCTAATTCATCAATGCGTTTATCAAACTGTTTTTTCCCCAAAGAAAAATTAGGAATTCTCATATTTTCATGCCCAGAGGATAATTCAATTTACCTAAACTCCCCCATAATAACTTTTGAAGAAAAAAAAGAATGTGCTCATGTAACTGTCACCTTTTTTAGTTTTAATGCTATCATGTAAGACTTAATCTCGATGCATACTGGACGGAAAAAGCAAAATGTATTTAATACATGTATTAAATAGGATGCAGAAAAACACTAAGAGTCAATTTTGGTTAAAAGATCTGATAAAAATGTGTTTTGATAAGTCATACCTGGTGGATCCATAAAATCAAAATGTACCAAATCATCAATACCAAGTTTCTTCAATTGTAACACAACTGATCCTAAATTAGATCGCAAAATCTCAGGATAGGTGTTATCCTAGCAAAAAACAAAAACATTTATTTGTCATGTTAAAAATGCCTCAGTCTCCTTGTTCCAGAAAACAAAAATCTGCTGCCTCCTGAGCTATTTGTTTTGGCATTACTTCTACACTGTCTCAGTAGAGATAAATACTTGTAGGCTAGATTAGAGAGAAATCATTTTTCTCCAACTATCTTTATAGTATTCAAAGTGTTTGCTACTGTCCATAAAACTCGCAACTTCAGAAAGAAATCTGTATAGTAGTCTTCACTCATCTGTACTTGCAATTTCCATGGTTTCAGTTAAGCACTGTCAACAGAAAAAATTTTAAAGATTCCAGAAACAATCCATCAATTATAAATTGTGCAACATTCTTAGTAGTATGCTACATACACTATACGCCCATTTGTCACTTAGCAACCATCTGTTATTAGATCAACTTTTGCAGTATCACAGTACTTGTGCCCAAGTAACCTTATACTTAATAATGGCCCCAAAGCGCCAAGAATAGTGATGCTGGCAATTTGGATATGCCAATGAGAGGCCCTGAAGTGCTTCCTTTAAGTGAAAGGTTGAAAGTTAGTAAGGAAAGAAAAAAAGTTGAAACCTAGTAAGGAAAGAAAAAAAAAAAAAAATCACATCTAAAGAATGTATCTTCTATCAGTGAAATTGTAAAGAAAGATATTTATACATAGTGTATGTAGGTAAGGTTCAGCATATTCTAGTTTTCAGCGTGGGAGGGGGAGGGTCTTGGAATGCATCAGCCTCGAATAAGGGGGTGTACAACTATCTAAGTTAATTACACCACACATTTCACTCCTGGAAAAGCTAAGGAGCTTTTAATCCTAAAGGGCAAGATTAAGTAAATAAGGCAATTTTCTTCTGGTAAGATAATTCAACTTAACATTTTAAACATATCGGCAGGAAATGACAATACCCCATACCTGCATTTCCGTTTTATAAGCTTTCTCTGTGTAAAGTCTGAAGCATTTTCCAGGTCTGGTACGTCCAGCTCTACCAGCCCTTTGTTGAGCTGAAGCTTTACTAATAGCTGTCACCAAAAGGGACTCAACTCTGATTCGAGGATTGTAGACCTATTGGAATTGAAATAACGCAGGAGTCTTTCTTCAGTCAAACATAAAATTGTGATGCAACAGAAGTACCCAAAGCCCACAGTTAATTCCAAAATAAACAAAGAAATATCGATAGCCATAAATCATGCTGCTACAATAGACAACCCATCATCCTGAACCTTTAAGTTCTTTCAGACATTCTAATTCGATCATCTGAAAGACTCAAACTAACATGAAAAACTTCTCGTCAAACACACAGACAGCTTATATAATCCTTACTCCTCCTAATTTCAGGTCTATAAGGCTGACCTTGTTCCTTGCTTTTTATATGCTGGGCAGTCAAGGATTCTGCCCGAAAAGAAACCTTCACTTTCAAAACTCGACAGTCTGAGTACTATGACTATTACTGTTTAATGAAAAAATTTCCATCAATAACAAAATGTAATCAATTTATCCAAAAGATATTTGAAAAATAAAACATGTATTTATTGAATAGCCACTTCACCTGCATTTCACTTCATTTAGTATACAGCACTGTTAAACTAGAGGAGTAACATAGTACTGTTTTCAAATAGTGTGCCTAGTTGACAGCAGTAACTCTAATGTTGGATAAGTGACTGAACTGCAGGGATGGAAATCCTGTACTTTATTACTAAACCCATACTGTTCAATGAATATACAAGCCAAAACGCCCACCGTCACTACACTGAAACAAAGAAACCAAAGCAACTCTAAAAGAAAAAAAAGCCTAGAATTACATATTAAACACTGTCTTAATTTCTGAGAGCCAGCCAAAACATAAAGGGTTCATACAGCAGAAATCTGAAAACGAAACAAAAGATAGGAAAATAATTCTGAAAGGTAAATTTTAGCCATTAAATGAATGGGTAGTAAGTGCTGTTAAACCAACTCTAATTTATAAAGTATCCACTAAATATGTACCTTCTGTTTCGCAAATCCAGGATCAATCACAAACACCACACCATCTATTGTCAAAGATGTCTCTGCTATGTTAGTTGACACAACTACCTGTTAAGAAATGGAGTATATAAATTATATTACATATCAAATAAAATTAACAGGACTGTTAAAGATCAGCCACTTTCACTAACACAAGGAATTTCGAACTAGCAAATAAACTAGAAATATTATTTGATCTTCAATGGCCAATGCTTTAAAAAGGTAAATTAAAATTTAAGAAACCAAAATTTTCTTTATGCCACAACAGCAACTTTTCTCAACAAAGCTATTACTTCAGGTTATCACTCAACCCCGTTACATTTTGCTTAATCAAATTAATGGACAGCATAAAAAGAAAAATACTGATAAAGCAACATAACATGCCTTACAAAATGTCTGATAAAACAGCCCTTATAATTTGTATTCAAATTTCCACAAGTGTATCTTTCAATGTTTTTGGGCAATATTTACAAATGAAAACTTCATTATTTATATCACCAAAATTCAACTCAACATTTTAAACAAAATGCCACATGGAAAAAACCTCAAGTTATAATCCAATAAGAACAGACAGATCAGCAGAATCAAATGTAAATACTTTGGTAAGTGCATAGTCTCAAAGGGATGACATGTAATACGTTACTACACACAAAGCAACTGTTACGAACTATAATTCTTCATTGACAGAAAATGTTTAAAGCATTTACATACTAACATGATAGCTTGTTTTGTATATGTGCATGTTTTACTATATATTACATATGTTTTAGAAAATTAGTTAAGGACTTGGGAAATACATGTTACATATAATTTTTTTTTTTTTTTTAAATAGGAAATGGGGATTCCTCATTAGTATTTTAACTCAGGACATGACTTTCAGGAACAGGTTACTGATATTAAGTTGAAGATGTCTGTATATGCGAGCAATTGATACAGAAGATGAATCAAACAGAGTCTGCTTTTACCATTTGTAAGGGATGATTAGACATGGATAGAAAGTGTGAGTGGCACCAAAGGCACACTGTGAAATTTAAAAAGGTTTTACTTCCATAGCAAAGACAAGAAAAGCTTTACTGAAAAATAATAGCATTTAGGATAGTCCTTGAAGGTAAGGTTAAGACCTACTCACGAGAGAAGGAAACAACACTAGCACTAAAGTTCAATCTTAAAAAAACACATGTGGGAGAAATGCCTATGGGCACATACAAAAAATGAAAAGATTTATATTTATCCCTATTTTATTTTAAAAACACTTAATTTTATAAATCAAATAGCTTTAAAAAATCATAGGCTTTTGCTGCATTAACTATTTTACTTAACAGTTTCATTTTCTGATTTCATATTTACTAAGTAGTAGACTTCCCAAAATACTAGCAGGAAACCTCAGGGATTTAAAAACATAATAGCAATTTACCATCAGGGTATTTCAGAATAATTTACAAGTCAAAAACCAAAATGTTTCCTTTTATTTGTCAGTTGAAAAGACTGACAACTAGCAAAAGAATAAGGAACCACAAGTGGTTTGATGATGTTGCTGAAATATTCTTCAGTACATTTAGATGAATAATCAGCAACTAGAACGGAAGCAAACAACGACATACATAAGGTTAACAGGTGAAACTCGAATAAGCATAACCTGCATTTAATATTCTTCTAGAAAGTCAGTTTGTTGTAGTTAAAGAAGTGATGAATTTAGAGGTAACTGGCAGACCTAGCAATCAAACCTGAGTAGCTAAAGTAACTGTGGAAAGGTTTTAACACCCCCAAGCTTGTATTCCTTTTATAACTTGCATATTACTTAGTCTACGTAACACAGGGTTGTAGGGAATAAATTATGTAAGGATGTAGAAATGCTCTATAAACTATATAGAATAGGCCAGGCATGGTGGCTCACACCTGTAATCCCAGCACTTAAAAAGGCCAAAGAGGATTATTTGAGTCCAGGAGTTTGAGACAAGCCTGGACAACATAGTAAAACCCCACCTCTACAAAAAATTAAAAGAAATTAGCCAGGCATGGTGGCACATGCTTGTAGTCCCAGCTACCTAGGAGGCTAAGGTGGGAGGACTGCTTGAGTCCAGGAGGTTGAGGTTGCAGTGAGCTATGATCATGGCACAGAACTCCACCCTAGGCAACAGACTGAGACCCTATCTCAAATCTATACAGAACCAACTATATGCCTGTAAATACAGAAGACGTCTTCTGGCTTTCTGGAATTCTGGGGTGAAAACCATAGTTCTGAAAATATTTATGAAGAAAATCACTTTAAAAAAAGTTGTTCTGGGAAAAAATACATTTCACATATTTCTTCTGTAACATAATACAATGTGATAAAAATTTTTCATGTGACCAACTCTTTGAAGAGTTACTATTATAAAAAACAGTTAATTTTTCTCCACAAAATAATTTCATCCTGTGTGTATGTTTTTTGTCTGGGTGAGTGTATTAAATTCTGTTAATACTTAACAAGACGCGGATGCATGATTCTGCAAGTGTTTAAGAATCACATGATTTATGCCAACTTGGCAAACCCTTGTCATTATTGGTATTAATAAGAGCCTATTGCCAGCCCAAAGTCAAACCCTAAAATACAAGTGTTAAATTGAGTCCTTATAAAAAAGCACAAGTTTTAGCCTTTCTCAAGGACTAAAAATAGCTAAGGCTAAATACACACACACACAATGCAAAAGCAAACTAATAAATGACAAGATAAAAGCTTCTTTGGTACTTCAGCAGTTGAGTGAGGCAAGCCCTAAGCATATTCTAATTGTAAATGGCACAACATACAATCAGGAACCCATCAGGAGACAAAATGACCTTGAATTTGTCAAGGGATTTACATTATGACCAGTAAGAATCAATATAATTGTTACATGCTTTCTAGACCGCAACACTGCAGTATGCGTTCAAAGAGCCTTAAAAAGTGTTCAAACCGCACTGACTAATATGGAACAGACCCTATGGTGAAAAGCTTGGCATCACTGTCAGGACATGCTAAGAGTAAATTTTCCCCCCTCAATAACCTGCCTTCTAATAGAACTCACTTTTTTTCTAATAGAACCACTTCCCCCTGCTCCACCCCCAATAACTCCACTTCAAAGTAGAACTCGCAGTACTTCATTTGCCCTACCTGAATACTGTCTGGACACAATAATGCATTTAAACTAATTTGGACTTTTAGTCCCCAGGGAACTCTGTGGGGGTCTCCAACACAAGGACATCAACTTATTTAAGCTTATAAACATCCCAGCAGCACCACAGTAAGCTATCTTCAGATCCTGGATCATTAAGTCTTTCTTTAAAACTATAGAACCATCTCCACAAGGGCCATTTCTCTTTTTTACTGAGCAATGTATGCTCTGAACCATATTAATCAACGAAATGTAGGATCAACTATAGAAAAGTGAGCTATTTGTATGAACAAAATTAATGAAAACTAAATATTTAAAAAATAATTATAGTTGTATTTTAATAACAACCAAATCCATAAAATAGCAATTTTAAGTCTCAGTCCAAAAATGCAGAAGTTATCTACCGAAGAGTAAACTTGAATGCATGTAAAGACTTACTATAACTTTTAACTTAGTCAAATACTTGAATAAACTTCAAAAATTATCAAGAGGTAAAAATATCTACCCTCATATAAATATATGTTGCATTCTCAACCTTTGATTGCTAAAAACTTGAAATCGTTCACCATCAGTGCTGTAACATGTTTAAAAGGCTGTTTGTTTTATTAGTACCACAACCAAGTTATAAAATCTATTTTTCATAAACTTAATAGAGAAATAAGAAATGGCACGGCCTTATAAAAGGGACTCAAATATAAAGTTATACAGAATCACAATTAATTTGATGGAAATTAAAACTTGTATTAAATATTATATTTGTTCAAAAACTTTTAATACTTTTATATATTTGCTCTATGCTAGCTACTATCCTTATATTAGAACAGTTTAACAAAAAAAAAAAATCAAATATTTTGTTTTTCACAATTAGATGCAAACAGTAAGTTTAAAATTACATATGAACAGTAAAACTTGTATAGATCCCTCCTCTATAAGCTAGGCTTGTATGAAAACTTTAAATTTGTGCTTAACATGCTGCGCCTCAGAATGTTCTTCCTCATAATGAAAATGATGCAGCAACTGCCAAGGAAGTCTTCCTTTACTCTCCCTAAGACTGTCCAGGGAAGCTACATCAGTGCTTGTCTCAACCTCTAAGATGAAACTGACTCAAGGCAAGGATAACATGACTTCCCAGCAAGAGGTCCTACAGTTTTGGCTGAAACACCATCACTGGATGGCAAAGTGGCAATATACAGCCCCTAGTTTTGAATTAAAAGCTCATGATCAGTCCTCAGAGTGAGCCCATCACCAGCTGTGGCCATCATCACATATCCAGCCACTGCTGAGTCACTCTTTTCAGTAAGACAAAATTCTCCTCAGCATCCTAAGGATTTAAAACACAAAAAGCAAAACAGAAACAAAAACTTTAATTTACTTCATAGACTTATGACAGCAAGAGCTCAGATGTGTAACTAGTAAATATGGGCCCATGTATCTCAAAGAAGAACTCAATGAAACAAGTAGTACACAAAAGGATGCGCAAACAGGACACCTTTGTTGTACGCCAGTTTCACTCAATGGTAAACAAACACAACGTTTTAAAAATAAAACAAATAGAGATATACAAAGTACACATGATTTCAAGACAAATGAAAACTAGGCAGGCTGAGGGCTGGGCTTAGTGGCTCATGCCTGTAGTCCTAGCACTTTGGGAGGCCCAGGAGGGGGCACTAATTGAACCCAGGAGTTTAAGACCAGTCCTGGCAACATAGTGAGACCCCACGTTGTTTAAAAAAAAAAAAAAAAAAAAATTATGCTCTACCTGGAGGATGCGTTAACTTCTTATTATATAAATATTTTAAGATATATATTTCTGTCTGTCTCTCTCTCATATATACATATATATATATATATACACACACACATATATATCTGCTGATGAGGAATCAAAGATGTCTTCCCAGCCCCTCAACAAAGTATCTCAGAAATAGGGCTGAAATAATCTTGTTCCTGTCCGTGTGACAGGATCTAGATGAAGCTTCTGCGTTCCAGGAACTCACATACTTATGCAGTGTGATCAGTGCCACATTTTTTTTTTTTTTTTTTTTTTTTTTGAGATGGAGTCGCGCTGTTGCCCAGGCTGGAGTGCAGTGGTGCGGTCTCAGCTCACTGCAACCTCCGCCTCCAGGGTTCAAGTGATTCTCCTGCCTCTGCCTCCCGAGTAGCTGGGATTACAGGCACGTGCTACCATGCCTGGCCAATTTTTTTGTATTTTCAATAGAGACAGGGTTTCACCATGTTGGTCAGGCTGGTCTCAAAATCCTGACCTCGTGATCCACCTGCTTCAGCCTCCCAAAGTGCTGGGATTACAGGCATGAGCCGCCACGCCCAGCCAGATCAGTGCTACTGTTATTAGAGGTCTACACAGGGTCAACATTTCACACCTATAGACATTACATTTGGTGAAGCCTTAAACAAAATTATGGGTAGAAGGCCAAGGCACCAAAGAAAAAGTGCTTACTTTATACCAAGTGATTTAATAGGAGAAAAGACGGTACTTGGCCAACATCCTGTTTTCTTAACCCATCCTAACGAATCTTCCATTTGCTAAGGAGGGACTACCTAGGAGAAACAGTACTCATTCTTACTTTAGGGTCAAGAGATATGCAGAACCCTACAAATGGATATTATTTTGTTGTATAAACTTAGATCACAATCACCCATAACTTAGTCCTTTATAACTGAATAAAGTTTATATCTCATAAATAACTCTTTCATTATTAGTGAAATATTTATAAAGAACATTTCTAATGTTACCTTTCTTCCAATTGCTCCATTCTGTTTTTTGGGAGGTGGAGGCTCAAAAATGCGTTGCTGCTGCTGAGGTGGAAGTGTAGAATACAATGGAATGATTTTAATGTCGCCAACTTCAGGGCCCAAATCATCAACTTCACGCTTTATTCTCTTACAGGCTTCATCAATTTCCTACAAAATAAAAGTGAGTCTAAAAACAAAACGAATACTGAAACATTTTAAAGTATTTATTATAATCCTAGTTCTATGCAGTCTGTTTTATGTATGCCATCTTCTTTCACTTCATGTATACCCTATTTTCAATTTAGTAACCAAAACTAATTTAGCAAATTTCAATGGGATTTCCAAAACAATCCAAGAAACTTTCATTATTGTATTCAAATGAATATATAACTGCCTTATTTGCATTCCACACCCCTTTTATTAGAGTCAGATTTCCTAATTAATTCTCAACAAATTGTACTAAAATTGAAATTTCTCACCCAGGAATATTTAAATGCACTCATGACCTTTTCAATTTTCACAATCTAAAAGAAATTGATGTGCTAGACATTTTAAATAAGCCAATTAGGCTTTAATGTCACGTATCACTAATGCAATTATATGGAAGATTTGCTTCATTGTGCCTAATGAGAACAAACACCTTTACTGTATCAACACAGATATTTAAGAACTAGGCTAACCCAAATGTCTTAGAGCAGCTACAAATTTTTTTTCTCAGAAAACTACAGTCACACATTGCTTAATGACAGGAATATGTTCTGAGAAATTTGTTAGGCAATTCTGTTGTTGTGTAAACATTCTAGTGTATTCACGAACCTAAACTGTATAGCCTATTGCTCCTAGGCTAGAAACCTGAGGAGCATGTTATTGAAGTGAATACAGTAGGCAACTGTAACACAATGGGAAGTGTTTGTTCATCTAAACAAAGAAAAGGCATGGCAAAAATATGGTATAAAAGATAAAAACCGCCAGGCACAGTGGCTCACACCTGTAATCCCAGCACTTTGGGAGGCCGAGGCGGGCAGATCACCTGAGGTCGGGAGTTCGAGGCCAGCCTGACCAACATGGAGAAACCCTGTCTCTACGAAAAATATAAAATTAGCTGGGCGTGGTGGCACATGTCTGTAATCCCAGCTACTCAGGAGGCTGAGGCGGGAGAATCGCTTGAACCCGGGAGGCAGGAGGTTGTGGTGAGCCGAGATTGCGCCATTGCACCCAGCCTGGGCAAAAAGAGGGAACATCTCAAAAAAAAAAAAAAAAAAAAAAAAAAAAAAAAAAGGTAAAAATCAGTACACTCGTATAGGGCATCTGCCATGAATGAAGTCTGCAGGACCAAAACTTGCTGTCAATGAGTACTTAGTGAATGTGATGGCCTAGGACATTCTGTACAGAACTGTCTATTTTATAAACACCGTACATTTTGGCACACAAAATTTATTTTAAAAAGTATTTTCTTTTTTTTGATATATTTTTCTTTCTTCAATAAATTAACCTTAGCTTACTACAACTTTTTAACTTTATAAACTTTAAAATTTTTTTAACTCTGACTCTTTTGCAGTAACACTTAGCTTAAAACACAAACACACCGTATGGCTGGCAAAAGTATTTTCTCTTTATATCCTTATTCTATAAGCTTCATTCTAATTTAAAATTTTTTACTTTTACAACTTATTAAACTTTTTGGTTAAAAGACACACACACTTAACCTAGGCCCCCACAGGGTCAGGATCATCATTATCACTATCTTCCACCTTAACATTAACCCACTGGAAGGTCTTCAAAGGCCAGTAACACACACGGAGCTGTCATCTCCTGAGATAACAATGCCTTCTCCTAGAACACCTCCTGAAGGACCTGCCTAAGCCTGTTTTACAGTTAACATTTTTAAGTCGAAGGAGAACACTCTAAAATAATGATAAAACATGTAGTATAGTAAATACAAAAACCACTAACAATGTCCTATTATCATTATTATGATGTACTGTACATAATTGTACATACTATACAGTACTTTTAAATAACTGGCAGCAAAGCAGGTCTGTTTGAACTAGCATCACCATAAAGCAGTGAGTAACATGTTGTGCTATGATGTTGCAAGGTTACGTTCAGCTCCATTATAATCTTACGGGAGCAGCACCACAGCTATCTGAGAAGTTTGTCTTGACCAAAACGTTGTTATGTGGCACATGACTATATTCTAACACATTTGCATTCAAGAGGAGACATAATGAATATCAAGACAGAAAAAAAGAGAGAGACAGATTACGTATGACAGCTCTGGGAGAGGCAAAGGAACTTAAAAACGGAAGGCAGCATTGCAGACAAATGTATTCTAAATTTTATTGAAGTATTAATTCAATTAAACCCAGAAGTATGTAAAACGCTTATTATATACTAGGCAGCCTGTCCAATAAATGACCCAATCAGAAGCAACCCTTGTCAACAAATTGCGTGCTTTTTTTCAAAGGACAATGATACTAAACGGTGAGGAAGAATTTTAGGACATTTACTTTATATTTTCTTAATGTCCAACTGTGTTTCTATATCAAAAAACACAAAGTTCTTAAACACAGTAAGAACAAATAAATTACTTTTCACTTATTTCAAACACATCAGTTTTTTTTAAAGGTTATCTGTCTCAAAAACTGTAACACAGAAAACTATTAAAGATTCAATGTTACTAGATCCTCCTTTGAAATCTCAAGTTTCTAAAAGAAAATGAAAGTAGATGCTATTCATCTAAATAAAAAATATAACAAAGCGAACAAATATTTTTTGAAAATACTGCTTTTAAATGTTGTATCTAGATTAGAATGCCCCCTGCTGGCATGCAAATAAAAAATTAAGAGCTCTCCAACTTAAAAAAGATTTGAACATAATATAAAACTAAGCTTCCAACATTTAAGAGTGTCTGCAATTTTGTTAATTTTACTGTATACAAATGAAAAATAAATGCTCAAAAATCACAAAATATCCAGATTTCACACATTAAAAATTAAGTGCTTAAATTAGACATTTGCTTTGTGATTCCAGTATTTTAAAATGACAATTCTAACTTTACTGGAGATTAGACTACCCAATCTGCTAAGTATGGATGGAGCTAAAACAAAATGATGACTATGTAGGATATAAAGGCATCTCTAAAATGTGGAAGAAATCCTGTGTAACACTTATGTTTTTAGATAGTCCTAAACAGTTTTAAAACTTGCAATAAAAATTTTCCCTGAGGTTTGCCAAACTTCCAAAAAGTCAACACTATCAGCTGAGAATGACACAAAACTTATCTGCATTCATCAGAATATAAAGAGAAACAGGTAGTGGAGGAAAAGAAGTTTCACTGTCCCAACAGCAGCCATCTGCTTAGTCATTAGCAATACTGAGAACAAAGACAGACAGTTCAGGAGTTTTTGATTTGAGGAAAGATTTTTAACTCCAAAAGCAGCAATATGTTAGTAAATTAATCTGGACCTTACCAATTAACTCACTGCATGTTGAAAAAAAATTTTACTAAGCAAAATTAAAAATAAAATTATTTAATTACTATCACTCTTATCTAATTACTATCTAGGCAACACTTTAAACTGTTCTCTCTCCCTCCCAAATTAACTCACGTGACTATAGAAGCACTTTTATTTAGGCGGTCAGAATATGTTCTTAAAAACCAGTTTTAAATTTTTGAGATTACTCAATTTCATGGAGGCTATTCAAATTTACAAAGAAAGGAGTACTGATTTCACAGTTGCATTTAACTTACCAAGTAAAAATAACGAAGGTACACAAAAATGAGAAGGTAATATTTACTTTAGACCAGCTCTACTACTAAATACAACAAATGAAATGTAAACAAAACGTTAGGTTTTCTGCTACCTTCTCCCCAAAACTCTTTAAATTCAAGACTGGGAATCTAAAGATAATTTAAAGAAGCAATGGTATGCATAAAAACAGTTGACAACTAGAGCAGCATTTTATTTCATGGAAGACTTACACTCTAGCACACATCTGAAAACCCTTCGGCTTACTCCCTTCCTTTCCCCAGCTGTGGGATTCACAGAAAATACCGCACAAAGTTGTCTCAGAGAAAAACCTTTCAGGTCCTTAATCATGAGGCCATTTGATATTTCTGGTAGAATCTCAATATGCTTATGTTATCTGAGAATGATGACAATTTTAAATAGTGATTTAAAAAACAAAAATATGGCCAGACGCAGTGGCGCACGCCTGTAATCCCAGCACTTTGGGAGGCCGAGGCAGGTGGATCACCTGAGGTCAGGAGTTCAAGACTAGCCTGGCCAACATAGAGAAACCCCGTCTCTACTAAAAATAAAAAAAAATTAGCCAGGTGTGATGGTGGGCACCTGTGATCCCAGCTACTTGGGAGGCTGAGGCAAGAGAATCGCTTGAACCCAGGAGGCAGAGGTTGCAGTGAGCCGATAATCATGCCACTGCACTCCAGCCTGGGTGACAGAGCAAGACTCTGTCTTCCCTCCCCACCCCCAAAAAGAAAAAGAAAAACCCTTTCGTAAAAGGCTTTTTAAAACTTTGTATTATCCAAATAGCTTCTGAATTTATTTAGCCACTCAGGTATTCCAAAGCACACCTATAAACACCCTATTGAAAAGAAGCTTAGAAACGCTACATTTGGCCAGACGCGGTGGCTCATGCCTGTAATCCCAGCACTTTGGGAGGCCAAGGCGAGTGGATCACGAGGTCAGGAGACTGAGACCGTCCTGGCTACAACAGTGAAACCCCGCCTCTACTAAAAATACAAAAAATTAGCCGGGTGTGGTGGTGGGCGGCTGTAGTCCCAGCTACTTGGGAGGCTGAGGCAGGAGAATGGCGTGAACCCGGAAGGCGGAGCTTGCAGTGAACTGAGATTGAGCCACTGCACTCCAGCCTGGGTGACAGAGCGAGACTCTGTCTCAAAAAAAAAAAGCTACATCTGAGAATAAAATTTTAAATGGAGTAAATTCTAACTAAGAACTTTTAGTCATCCTTCCCAACCTTTAAGAGCATATGGGAAGACAAAACCAAACTGAAGTGTTTTGATGATGAATAGGCTCCCAAGTTCACTCACAAGCTAAATAACTGATGAGGATAACCTGATTTCAAAGCAGCTGTGATGCGAATTCATGCCTCAGCATAATAGCACTTATATCCCAGGGATCTCCTATAACTACAATTGCAAAATCTTGAAATTCCAAAGCATTTAACACTCTTAAAATAATTAACTATAACACAAACTCTAGTGGTATACAAAAGTATTCCTACGGTATACAGATAAAAGGGGTTATATATTTTACATATTAATACAATCAGGTTGAAGAACATCGAAATAAAAAACATGATTAACATGTTCTTATGATTAAAGTTGCTGCGTATTAGAAACAGTATGTCAAAAGCTAAATAATGAAGAAAATCAAAACAATACCTCTTGACCAGTTAAGAAAAGAAGAAGATCTCCCTCTTCCTCTTCACACATATGAATCTGGATAACTGTTCGAATTGCTGCTTCAAGATAATCTCTCTCTGGTTCTGGAGTATAAAAGATCTCAACAGGATGTGTACGCCCAGGAATAGTTAGGAGAGGACAGTTATCAAAGTAAATCTGGAATTTTCCTGCATCTAGAGTAGCGCTCATAACTATAACCTGAAAGAAAACAGTAAATTACTTGAAGCTGCCTTCAAGGATTATTACATGGTCTTAAAGTATAGCAATATTTACTATTCTACATATATATCGGCTATAAAAATGCCCATGAAAACCTTCAAATAAACTGTAAATGAAAAATCAAATACATAATGGCTGAACTATAGTAAAAGTTATTTACATTTTTTAAAATTTAGAAAAAAATAAATGCATAAACTACAGCATTTCTTCATAAAATACCTTAAAAATCAGAGTTTATAAAATTATATGTAATTCAGATTGTGAAAAGAAAACATTAATATGCAGTATAATTATTGCTACCATTATTAAAACAAAACTTTGCAAATAGGAAAAAAACAAAGAAAATGCAAAAAAAAAAAAAAAAAAAAAAAACTCAGTGGACCAGATACAGAAAGGTTCCTCCATAAAATGTTTCATTAGAGTTCTTAATTTCTGTTTTCAGGTTCTCACTAAAACCTTGGTAGCACGATAAATTTAATAAATAAT
Organism: Hylobates moloch; assembly: GCF_009828535.3. Lineage (NCBI taxonomy): Eukaryota > Metazoa > Chordata > Mammalia > Primates > Hylobatidae > Hylobates > Hylobates moloch. The sequence goes on along the minus strand of NW_026652292.1, from coordinate 61,224,343 downwards.
GATAGTACTCACATTATTCTTTAAATATATTTTTTAAAGCATTGATCTAATTTGTATAAACAAAAACATGTTCAGGCCTCAGTTTTTTTTCTAAAGACCCAGAATCTTTCTTGCCAGTACTGAACCCTTGTTTGTTTGTTTTTGAGACAGAGTCTCGCTCTGTCACCAGGCTATGAACCCTTCTATAACACACATATCAACAAGGGATGAGTCTACATTCCAATGAATAGTATACACACAGAACACAGCAAAAAGGGGAACGTCACAGACTTTGGGGGACAAAAATGTCAGAAAATAGTTTTAGGCCCTTAATCAATACAGTAACAGGGGCCAAGGTACATGTGGTATGGAGGAAAGAAGTAATACACTAGGGTAAGTGACTACATTTCTAAGGAGCTGCCTGTCCTGTGTATAGTTATTTCCACTCTCCAACATTGCAAGTTACAATGGGTGTTTGTGACGAGACAAGGACACGGATCTGAGGGAGAAAGATTTGATCCTTAGCTAAAATAAGCCTCTGTACTTAATGAAGGGTAGAGTGAGTAGCACAGTTACACATATGTTATTAGATTATAAAAGAACTAGGTGAGTCACAAATTGAGAAGATTTGGCTTAAAAATGCATTACTATAAAAGGGGAGAAATAAAGTCTAAAATGAAGGCACAGCAAAGCAGAAACAAAACAAGAAGGTACTTACTAGTTCCTTCTTTTACAGGTGATTTCTTACAGTTGGTTATTGATCAGTATGTATTCCCTGTTTTTACGCCCACATACACACATATATAGTTAAATGGAGAGAAATTACTTCACCTTTAAATCTGATCTCTGTCTTACAACTTCCTTCAGAACACCCATTAGAATATCTGTAGCCAGTGTCCTCTCATGAGCCTCATCAAGAATTATTACACCATAACGCTCCAGGAGGGGATCATTCATAGCTTCACGAAGTAACATCCCATCAGTCATATACCTATATTCCAAAGAACACGTTGGTTAAAGGTTCTGTTAGGTCATTTTAAAACCAAACTTCGTGACAAAAATGAAATGCAAAGACATTAGGTAAATTAAAAATAAACTTCTGCCCCAAATAAATGTGCTACTGTTTCATGATCAATTGCAAAATTAAGTTTCAAGAAAATCTTTTAAGAGTATACAATGAAACAAGATATGCATCATCAATTCTTGAAAAATGTAATACTGAAGTGTACTAGGAAGACATAATGTGACCGATTATAGAACATAATGATCACATGGTTTCACATGAATGCCAAGGCAAAATTCGTCATTTTCAATTTCTTAAACCTTTTAAAAACATACAAATATTCAACACGCAAAATAAACCAATAAACCATTTTAAGTTGCTTCATGTCACACCACTAAAATGTTACCACATGCAAATAAGCATTTTTTGTCAAGCCTTAACAATTCCTTACTTAATAAGCTAACAACAACAGGCTCTTGGTTCAAAAGGGCTGAAAGCACGTGAGTCCTCCCACCCCAAAGAAATAATCTTAAAGCACAAAAGGAATTCATTAATAAAAGAAGTGGGACTGAGGGGCAGCATCAACACTAAAGAAATGCTGATACATAAATGGAAGATAAAAAACAAATGATGTCAGATTGATCAATGAACCAAAAAGGGAAACCAGGCTTAGTTAGGGATGGCTCAAGTGAAGGCAGCTATTATGGACTCCAGTTATCACAAGAGAGGTGCCACGTAAGAATGAAGGCAATGAGATCAACGGTCAAGATTGTATAACTTTGCAGGGGTCAGCTATCTCCTGTCCATTCCACACTGGTTACTGATGTCACTATGAAAAACAACTATCTTCCTTTTGGCACCTGGACAAAACACAGGATGCCTTTAGATGCTTAAGTCACAGCTCATTCAGTTAGATAAAAACCCATTATTTTATTTACGGATTTAAAAGTGGTATTAAAAAATCTGAAGCCATCATTTATGAATTCACCATTTTGGCTCTTTTTATGATTAGCCTAACCTAATCTTTCATGGACGAACTGGATATTTTTAGCTCATGCCATCTGTTGGAGCATTAAGTTCAGCAAATTGATAGTGTACAACAAAAAGAAGTGAATTCTCTTTATTTCACCTAAACTTAATTCGAAATTTAATAAACTTTTGGCAAACAAATTCATCTTAACTCATTTATGTGCTTTATGCTTCTTGTCCTTGGTCATATTTTTAAAAATAAACTACCACATTCCTGGGAGGGACAAACAGCATTAGTTATAAGGTTATTTTATGTAAGACCAAGAAAGAAAACACACTGCCAATTAAATTATGACTCAGTGCCTTAAAGACAGTAAAGCATAGTGCATGAATCAGCAACACTATAGCCCGTAGCTGCTTTGAAATTTCTTTGATCTGAGGACATTTGGTAATTTTTCCTGTCTTCCGATATATCAGACACGAGATAGGCAATACTCTTGTACATGATCTCAGTAGCAGAACATAACACACAGCTTCCTCTATTTGTGAGTTACCTCTCTTAGCTTCAATAGAGCTGTCTGTTGATTTGCAGGGCAAAAAAAATGGATTGGTTACTCTTCCGACATTTGCTCAAATACTAGCATATTTACACTCTACTGCTCCATTTCCCAGCCTCTTGATACTCAGTACTCATTTCAACATGGAATCACAGTGTAATATTTAATATTTCTGAAGGCATTTAAATTAGCAAATACTCACAGTACAGACCCAACAATTCACATTATGTGAGGTGAAAATATGTACAGCTAGATCAAGTTCAAGCATTCACAGGCAATAATAACCAAACTGCCACCAACTACAAGACCTCAGGAGACTGTAAGACACATTGTAACTTCAGACAAAAAAAACTTGAGAAAAAAGTCACAGAAATGATAAAATATGACTTTAAGTTGAAAACTTCTTAAAACTAGTTTTAAAAGTCACCTTCTTTATTTTGATCTTTTTTTCTCCTCACATTCCTCAAGCTTTAATCAATCACAATATGGAGCAGAGCTAACCAACAGACATTCCTTTTTATTTTTCTAAGGGAAGAAATGTTACAGATGGCAGACTATAAATATTATAAATTAGCTTAATGGAAATATTTTATTGTGCTTTATTAACTATGCATATTGCAAGTACTTAGTTAAATGGCCAAAACTTCTGTCATCCACAGACAATTCCTAATGGTTCCTCAATACTGATCATCACCCAGTGATCCCATTCCATGAGGTGCTGCACTCAATTACTTCTTGCATCACCAGTTAATATGGGATATTGCTGTTTGTACAATGAAGAATTTCAAGAAAAATGAAATTTTAAAATTTCAAAGTTCTCAAGAACATAGTCAAATTTATTTATTTTCCAGTGAAGAAAATGAAAAAACCGTAGTCAACTTTTCCAGACTCTCAAAACCAGTTACTAAGACTAGGTATCACTGTACTGATTCCCAGTCCTAAGTCTCTCCTACATTAACACACACTTCACAAAGTCCCAGATAAAGGAACACATTGTACATACAAATTTCATAGCAAAAAGCTATTCGAAAGATATGCCCAGGTCCTAACCTGTGGTACCTACCAACGTGACATTATTCAGAAATAGGGTCTTTGCAGAAGTAATTAAGTTATAAATTTCAGACAAGATCGCCCTGAATTTAAGAGTGGGCCCTAAATCCAATGACCAGTATCTTTACAAAATGTAAAGAGAGGGAGACTTGAACACAAAAGGAAAGCCACGTGAAGATGAAGGCAGAGACTGTGGTTACAAAGCTACAAGCCAAGGAATGCCAAGGACTGTTAGCCACCACCAAAAGCTAGGAGACAATCATGAACGACTGTTGCCACTTAGAGCCTCCAGTTGGAACTAATCTGCCAATGTACTGTTTTTGAACTTCTGACCTTCAGAATTGTGACAGAATGAATTTGTTAATTTTAAGCCACTAAAAAAAAAAAAAAAGAAACAGTACTCGATGATTTGCTATACTGTTAAATGTATGAAACCCTTTGCTTAACAACAAAAAACTAACTTGACATAGAACTCAGGAAAGGCAGAACCAGGCACTGGAGATAAAAACAACAGTCCATTTTCCTTTATGTAAGAGTCAAGTTTTACTACCTTTCTTAGTAGTAATGAAATATTTATCCAGGCTAAGGATGAGTCACAATAGTAAAATTTTAAGTTTGAAGTTTCAATGATGAATTAATAAAAGTGCCACAGGATAGCCAAACTCTACACTTTACTGGGTGCCTTACGATCTACAGTGTTTTCCAACTGTTTTAGGGCAGAGACGCTCTTAAAAATTTATTAGCATCCCCTGGGAACTAGTAAGAACTACAAAACTTGAGTCTCATCTCAGATCTACTTAATCAGAAATTCCGAAGGTGAGGCATAGCAGTCTGCTGTAACAAGTTTTCAAGTGATTCTGATGATTGCTAAAGTTTAAGAAACACTAGTCTAAATTAATCAAATTAAGAAGCAGATTACCTAAAGTAGCAAAAACATCCTTGGAGTAAGTAACAGTTCAGCTTTTCAACTGTGACTGCTTAATAAAATATATCAAAAACCCAATGTACTGAATAGTATCAACCTAGCTTAAGTATTTTTTTGCAACAGGCACATGTAGATGGCATAGTATAACTACAAGCCAACTGCCAGCTATGATCTCAGCAAGATGATGACACCTAACACATCACTAATTCTGATTTGAACAAACCATGGTAAAACATTACATCCTGCAAATATACTACTTATTTATATTTTTGTATTTATATATGTATACATATTTTATGAAACATTCCAAAAAAATTACAAACTAAGCCTCAGAAAGGCAAAAAATCGTTTTTCTAAAATGAAAACCAGAAATCCCTACCTCAAACCTTATGATCCCTCCCCAGTAAAATTCCAGCTTGGTTAAATGTTTAAAACAAAAACAAAATAGTAAAATACATGGATTAAATTATTTGAAACAATATTGGGCAGGGTATGATGTAAACCCTGGACATCATAAAAGTGGTTAATTCAATACGTGTACAAAATTCAAGTTTCTGTGTTGCATGAAGTGTCATGCAAAGACAAAGAAATGTATGACAAACTGGGCAAAAATTGCAACTTATATCCAAAGTGCTAATTCTGTTATAAGCTCCTACAAATCAGTAAGAAAAAGGCCAACCCACTATAGAAATATGGGCAAAGCATATGAGGAAACATCTAATTCTATCAATTTTATAATACCGCATATTTGGTCAAATTTAAATTCTCTGAAACTAAGATGCATTTTAAAATAGCACCTTAAAAACAGCTATCAACTAGGTAGAAATCCTGAGAAGATGAAAAAAGCACCAGTCTCAGATTCCAAAAAGAAATACAAATCGCTAATATACAAAGATGTTCAATTTCACAGAAAATAAATGCAAGTTAAAACCATAAAGTAATCTCATTTTTCACTTAACAAGATTGACAAAAAGTTTTATAATGCTGAGTTGGCAAGGGTAAAGAAATAGATGCTCATTTACTGATTCCTTACTGGTGAGAGTATATAAAAATCTCTATGGAGGGCAATCTGCCAAAAGCTGATAAAATTCAAGTATACTCTATAACCCAAACAATTTCACTTGTAGGGAATTTATTTCACAGATATGTATGTGTGAAAAAAATGTGTGTACAAGTTTGTAAGAGGATATGGAGGACAGCAAATGTGTCTAATAGCAAAAACTGCAAATGAGTTTCCATCAATAGAATTTGTTAAGTAAACTAAGGTACAATCACAAATGCTATGCAGCCATTAAAAATAAAGCAACTTAAAACCACAATGAGATACCATCTTATACCAGTCAGCATGGCTACTAAAAAGTCAAAACATAACAAGGTTGTAGAGAAAAGGGAATGCTTATCCACTGCTGGTGGGAATGTATTAGTTCAGCCATTGTGGAAAGCAGTTTGGCAACTTCTCAAAGATTTATAATGGAATTACGAGTTGACCCAGCAATCAGAATATAAACCCTTCTACCATAATGACACGGGCATGTGTATATTCACTGCAGCACTATTCACAATAGCAAAGACATAGAATCAACTTAAATATCCATCAAAAGTAGAATTCATTTTTAAAAGTAGCACATATACACAATGGAATACTATGCAGCCATAAAAAAAGAGATCATGTTCTTGCGGCAACATATATGAAGCTAAAGGCCATTATCCTAAGCAAACTAACACAAGAACAGAAAACCAAAAACCTCATGTTCTCAGTTGGGAGCTCAACTTTGAGTAAATATGGACACAAAGAAGGGAACAACAAACACTGGGGCCTACCAGAGGGTGGAGGGTGGGAAGAGAAAGAGGATCAGAAAAACTACCTGTCGGGTAACTATGCTTATTACCCGAGTGACAAAGTAATCTGTACACCAGCCTGTAATCCCAGCACTTTGGGAGGCCCAAGCAGGTGAATCACTTGAGGTCAAAGTTCAAGACCAGCCTGGCCAACATGGGGAAATCCCATCTCTACCAAAAAATACACAAATTCGCCAGGCGTGGTGGCGTGCACCCGTAGCCCCAGCTACTCGGGAGGCTGAGGCAAGAGAATCGAATTGCTTGAACCCAGGAGGCACAGGCTGCAGTGAGCTGAGACTGCGTCACTGCACTCCAGCCTGGAAGAGTGAGACGCTGTCTCAAAAAAAACAAAAAAAAAAATCTGTACACCAAACTCCTACATGTAATTTACCTATACAGCACACCTGCACACATACCCTTGAACCTAAAAGTTAATAAATAAAGCAACCTGAAAAAGGCATCTATTATAAATGAATGGCACTGTTTAATCTGAGTAATCAGATTTACTGTTTTCCATATTACCTAGGAAAGCTTTACAATACACTCAGAGAATTACATGGAGTGATGAGGAATGATGATGAAGGAAATAAAACACACAGAGGTTAAGAATACACACTTGTTGCAAGACAAAACTGGGTTTAAGTCCCTGTTTTCCTATTATTGTCTGATCTTGGACAATTTCTTCTGTAATGGTCCCTTTGTAAAAATGTGAACAGGGTAAAAATTGTTTAAAATAAACAAAACAATGTACATATATAAAGTCCTCAGTACACTAACTGCCTGGCACTTGGGAAATATTCAATAAACAGTTCTATACCACACTCTTAACTAGCCTCCATGTAACTCATAAATCCTTGGGATAGCCATACACTTTATGAAACACAGTGTAATATATACATAATCCTGTCTCCATCAGTTGGGTCAAGAGAATTACAGTTGACATGAAATGATAAACACCAAGCATAGAAAAGAGTCATATATATGAACACTAAGTCGTATGTCTCAGAAGTTTAGAACAAGATGAATCTCTCACATACACAAAACTACCAAATCTGTGAGACAACTCGGAAAGATTTAAAAGAGCCTAGAAACCAAGCATTCCAAAAGACTGAATTGTCTTAAATTCCAGAAAAGCAACTTGTGTATTTTCTAAATGTTTGAGTTTAAATTCCAGCTTTAGAAGTAAATGGAATTCCAAACAAATGACCCATACTCAACAAAATGGTGTTGATTAATGTTAACAATAAATGAACCTATAGGTCTTATATTTAAATGTCCAGGTATAATTTTTCTATTTACAACTGATCTTTTAGGTTTATCTCTATATACATATAAAGAAATATATATAATCTATATATACAGAAATACATATATATGTATGTATATATTTTAAAGAGACAAGGCCTTGCTATGTTGCCCAGGCTGGAAGGCAGTGGCTACTCACAGATACAGTCCCACCACTGATCAGCTTTGACCTGCTCATTTTCCAACCTGGGCCAGTTCACACCTCCTGGGGCAACCTGGTAGTCCCCCGCTCTCCAAGGAGTTACCATATGGATGCCAAACTAGCACAGTACATCCCGGAACTCTTGGACTCATGCAATCCTCCTGCCTCAGCCTCCCAAAGTATTGGGATTACAGGCATAAGCCACTGCACCTGGACTTGTTTACAACCTTAATGTCCATGCAGCCAAAAGAAGATTAAACTCTTTTTTGGGGTATAAACAGATCACTCAAATGGTAGAGTAAGTTGTTGATTCCATCTGTAAATGCATTAAATGATCACCTAGAATACATATGTTCTCATTTTAATGATTTAAAACATAATTTTTTACTATTTTCCATGTTCAACATGTAGGACATCCCAGGAACTACAAGTTTAAGGTAGTTGAGAGTTTCAAAAGTAGACCATAAATCCTTTTGATGTTATATTTGTGAAGCTAGACTTTTGACAGTTGCTGTTTTAAAAAGTATGAGGCAAGGCTGGGCGCGGTGGCTCATGCCTGTAATCCCAGCACTTTGGGAGGCCAAGGCGGGTGGATCACGAGGTCAGGAGATCACGACCATCCTGACTAACACAGTGAAACCCCGTTTCTACTAAAAATACAAAAAAAAATTAGCCGGGCGTGGTGGTGGGCGCCTGTAGTCCCAGCTACTCGGGAGGCTGAGGCAGGAGAATGGTGTGAACCTGGGAGGCGGAGCTTGCAGTGAGCCAAGATTGCGCCACTGCACTCCAGCCTGGGGGACACAGCAAGACTCCGTCTCATTAAAAAAAAAAAAAAAAAAAAAGCATGAGGCAAACATCAGTATAGAACAGGAAATAAAAGAGGTAGCGTTCAATCTGTTATCAAGGTTTGAGAAACTGTGAGTGATCAAATAGCATTAACACACTAAGTAAATAATGGTGGTTATTTAAGAATGAAATAATTTTTCTTTCAATGTATGTGTAGTATTTTTTAAAAGAAACATAAATACTTAGGTTATTAGGTCCCAACTACTTAGTAAATGGAATTCTGAAATATTTCTTTAGGCCTGGGGTACTACGAAGAAATTATTGAAATATTAAGTGCGCTGTCAATTAAGACAGTGTGAGAACTTCAACCTTAATGGAAACCAGCTCATCTACCTAGAGTATCAGGAAATGATTGATACTATTTGCTACTGGCTAGTCCATCTGCCTATCAAAGTCTCTCCGTCCTTCTCAACTCAGATGAAATACCTCCTCCTCTGTGAAATCGCTATACATTCAAATTACCTTCTTATTGGCTTGACAGCTTACCCCTCCCCAACCAAGTCAGTGAAGAACCAGTGATATTAGCAGAGTCCTTACATAATGTTTCTTTTATTGGTGAAGGAATAAACAAAGACAGGCTCTAGTTCAATCTGGTATGTTCTTAACAACCATGTTACACAATATGAGTAACACTAACTTACTGTAATCACAATAGCACTACATATAGCAAAATACTGGTTACAATGACAACAAACTACTAGCTGTAAATGCTCACAAGGAAAGGGAACATATTTTGAATAACTTAGAATCTATAGTGTTTCAATGTTCAATACATCAAACAGGGCAAAAAGGAAACATCAAACCCTGGACTCTTAAAGAGAGCTGAAATGTTTAAGACCACAATCAAACTCATACAGCTTTGTTAGTGTAAACAGCTAAAATACATTTGGTATGTATTTCAGAGTTAGATACCTAATCACGAAAAAATGCCTAAGAAGTTAACAACAGAAAATAAAGACAACTAAATAAAAATATATTGCCTATTCCTCAAATTTTCACAAGTTTTAAAGGGAATATTCTTTCATCCTCAACAGAACTCACAGAAAGCTAGAATGAATGTGTAGGTTCTACTTAATATTTTGTAAGATATTGGCACTGTATAAACAAAGAGAGCCTTCTCTATCTAATCCTCACAAATACTTAAGTACAAAGGTCAAATTTAACAAAACACATAGAGCCTCAGCAAACCAAGTTAGCTTTCTAGGAACTGGCAAAAGCCAATAGAATTCTACTTCTAGGGTGACCACAGTAACTTTTTAGTCCTCTGGTAGAAACTGCCTAAGTGTTAAATAACCACATTTATCCTTTATTCCCACCTCTTTTGAACAGTCCAATAAAATTACCCTTACCTAACTTACGTGCTACACACGAACTAGAACCAAGACTGCCACATAACAAATGTTCAATAAATTAGTTTATAATTGTTTGTATAATTAATGGTCCTTAAAGTGCCACATCTGTTTCACCTTTACCTCCAGCCCTAAAAGAATACTTGAATTGATTCATTCCAGTGACAAGTCATGTCAAGGTTTAAGTTTACATCCCCAATTGTAATTCAATTATCGTGCCAAAAGGAACTTCATTAAATTGGTTTTATAAGTCCCTCTCTAACTGGGTTAACTGGCTAAAAAGATCCAATAATTTCTCCAACTGGAAATCTACCATCATCACCAAGAGCAGCAAGAATCAGCAATGCTAACTGACGCACCCCTAAACAGAGTGCCATAAATGACGAAGAGTTGTACACAGACAACTATATCTGATCTCAGAACAACCCTATCAGGTATTTAGTACCAGCTCCGTCTTTTGAAAAAGAAATAAGCACATGAAGGCTACTTAACACATAGTTAATGTCACAGCTAATACGTGGGCAGAGCTAGGACAACTCAGACACTGACCCTAGAGGCTATGCTCTAGGATCTATTTCCTTTTGATTCTCTTCACAAGCCACCTTTTTTTTTTTTTTTAAGAGAGATGGAGTCTTGCTCTGTCACCCAGGCTGGAGTGCAGTGACACAATCCTAGCTCACCTCAGTCTCGAACTCTTGGGTCCAAGTGATCCACTCACTTCATCCAAGTAGCTGGGACTACAGGTACATACCACCATACCTGGCTAATTTTTTTATATATAAATCTTTGGAGAGCCAAGGTCTCACTATGTTACCCACCCTGGACTCAAGTAATCCTCCTGCCTCAGCCTCCCAAACTGTTGGGACTACATGTGTGAGCCACTGCTCCTGGCCTCAAGGTATTTTTAAACCAAGTTGTTTTGTTGGAAACCCACTCTGGAATATGCGTAAGTAGTTTTTATACAGTTAGTGCTTCAGTCAGCTGTTTCCAGAGGCACCAAAGAATCCACTATGGCAATACCCTGTAATTCCCTATCCCATAACCCCTGTTCTGGCTAACCACTACTTTAAATTCAACCCTTGACTTAAATTCCAACTTCCTGGCTGGGAGCAGTGGCTCACGCCTGTAATCCCAGCACTCTGGGAGGCTGAGGTGGGTGGATCGCTTGAGGTAAGGAGTTTGAGACCAGCCTGGCCAACATGGTGAAACTCTGTCTCTACTAAAAATACAAAAAGTAGCTGGGCATGGTGGCACACGCCTGCAATCCCAGCTACTCGGGAGGGTGAGGCATGAGAATTGCTTGAACCCGGCAGGCGGAGGTTGCAGTGAGCCGAGATGGCACCACTGCACTCCAGCCTGAGTGACAGATGAGATGAGACTCTGTCTCAAAAATAAATAAATCCAACATCTTCCCACCTAAACTTATTCTCAAATCATTCTTTCATATGAACACCCATATTCTACTTCAGAAGGTTAATCACAATGTCAAGCTTTTTATTTACATTTTTATTTGCTTTAACAAGAACAGGGACTAGATTCATTTTTCATTATACCTAGTACTGCCCAACACATAGAAGGTACTTAATTATTAGCTGACTGAATGACTAATCATTATGTGTACAAATTATTAGGTTCCTTCAACATAAAAATCTCTAATTTTACAGCTTAGGAAAAAATAAAAAGGAAGCATATCACCTAAAATAACAGTAAAATTACCTACCAAATTAACAACTTCAATTATTATGTTTTTCTACACATACAAGATTATCAAATTGTTTTCTTCCCTAAAAAATTATCAGCTCCTTCAAAAAACTGAAGGTGATTTTCTGAATTAAAATGTTACAACCAGGCTGGGCGTGGTGGCGGCTACCTGTAATCCCAGCACTTTGGGAGGCCAAGGCGGGCAGATCACAAGGTCAGGAGTTTGAGACCAGCCTGGCCAATATGGTGAAACCCCGTCTCTACTAAAAATACAAAAATTAGCTGGGGGTGGTGGCGGGTGCCTGTAATCTCAGCTACTTGGGAGGCTGAGGCAGCAGAATGGCTTGAACCCAGGAGGTGGAGGTTGCAGTGAGCCGAGATTGTGCCACTGCACTTCAGCCTGGGCGACAGAGAGAGACTCTGTCACCAAAAAAAAAAAAAAAAAAAAAAAAAAACAAAAAAGTTACAACCACAGACAAATGCTTCTTAAAATCCACGGCAAAAGGGCTACACCAGAAGCCAACAACCTCTCCTTCCCTACATCAAAATGAATCAAGGTATTTACACTGACTAGTCACAAATACAGCAATATATTGTTCCCTGACTGGTAAGCTCTTTAGGTATCTCATTGGGTTTTTTCTTCATAATTTCCACTCCAAGACAATAGGAAAGTAAGTATGTTGCAAAAAGAATGCCTCAGAAGAAAAGGATAGGGACAAGCAAACACATAAAAAAGGAAATATAAAAACCATTTAGGAGTGGCAGCTTTGTAAACTTACTTGTCCACTGGGATGGGGTAGCCATTTAAGGCTAGACTAACAGAGTGTGCACTAAGTTATACCAGGTCCAATCTTCCGAAAAGAGCACAGTATCAGATCTATAACCTAAAATTTATGAATAGGCATCCCAAACACTGAAGAAACTATCTTACGGACCCTTAATCTATATGGGGACAATTTAAAGATACATTATTTAGCTAAAATGCTCTCAAACTATGGTTAAATTCTGTGCTCCTCAAGCATAATCTGCCTAAGTTAGCCTCTTTACCATCCTAGAGTGAAAATTAAATTTCGCCCTGGCTACACAATGGATATATAAGCATTTTATATCTATATATGATAAGAGCTACATTTAATGAAGCATTCCCATTAGTTAAGTTCTTCCTATCAAATAGCAAAGAGTTACATTTGAAATTTTTAAATTTTAAGCTAACTTATTGTAATAATACACTCCTTTACTTATATTACTTAAAGGCAACACCAGGTTAGCTCCTAAAAGAAACTCCAATAAGCTTACCCTGTCTTAAGTAAGCTTTTAAAAGTAGTTATAACCTCTAGAAACTGCTCCATTAAAAAAAAAAATCACAATGCCAAAAATACTTCATTTGAACTATAAAATCTGTTACTTGTCATTCCCTATGAAGTGAACCAAAATCTTTCAGAAGTACTCATCTTTTGAAAGCCTATCCTCCACCCACTTCCTACTACACATACACACAGCACCAATATTGCATAACTTTCTTGTATCCCAATTTCCAAATTCTGTTCTCAACTCAACTGTGGCTTACCAAGAAAAATTCAATGCAATGTGAATCAAGTCAGAATAATGATATTCCTCCTAAAGATGAGTAAAATCTCCCCCTTATTATCCTCAAGTCCTTGACATTATCTGCATTTTAAAGTAATATAACATAATGAGCTATGATTTTGCTTATGTAATTATTGTCAATTATACTGTAATTACCAGTGATCAATAACATATCACTGAACAACTACAAGAATTTATTCAGTGAAGATTAAGGTTTAAGCCAAAAATATGTACCATAAAGTCATAAGGATAAGCTTATTTAAATATTTTAAACTTCAACTGCTATTAAATATCATGCTGAATAAAAAGTTCTAATAAAATGAGATAAATCAAAGAATCAGAAAAAACTGACACAAATGTTGAATGAAGACTGGATATTTTGATCCAATAAATTGTTTTAAGTTATGATAGCTCTATTTTTAAAAACTATCTCAGAGACACACACTGAAATATTTATATATATAATTATTTGGTATCTAAGACTGCTTCAAAATAACATGGGACAGGGAAACGGTTTTGGAATATGAATTAAATAAAATTGAAATAGTTAAAAGTCGATGATAAACACATGCAGTTCATTATTCCATTCAATTTCTGTGGCTGGGTGTGGTGGCTCACGCCTGTAATCCCAGCACTGAGGGAGGCTGAGGTGGACGGATCATGAGGTCAGGAGTTCGAGACCAGCCTGGCCAACATAGTGAAACCACAACTCTACTAAAGTTAGCCAGGCGTGGTGGCGCACACCTATAGTCCTAGCTACCCAAGAGGCTGAGGCAGGAGAATCACTTGAACCCAGGAGGCAGAGGTTGCAGTGAGCCGAGATGGCACCACTGCACTCCAGCCTGGGCAACAGAAAAAAAAAAAAAAAAAAGAGACTTTTTCATTATCCCATTAAACTATATCTCTCTGACAAAATCATATCACTTGCCTACAAGAAATGTGGTCTTGCTATGTTGCTCAGGTTCAAATGCAGTAGCTATCACAGGCATGATCAGAGCACACTGTAGCCTTGAACTTTTGGCCTCAAGCAATTCTCCTGCTTCAGCCTACCAAGTGGCTAGGAATAAACAGGCATATGCCACTGAGTCCCACTCAAACAAGTCACATTTAAAAGAACTTAAATATCACATAAATACAGAATAAGCAGAAGCAACCAGAGGGAAGTAAGACTTGAGAAAGAATCATCATCAGGTAGCACATATCATAACTTATGCAGAATGCAAGTATAAGACAATAAAAAGTTGGTAGGGTTAAAACATTAGAAAGCTCAATATGGTAGTCAATTATCTGCACGGTAGCTATAGAGAAACGAGGACCTAGAAGCAGCTCTAAGAGTGTATTACAGAACAAAGGATTCCGCTTTTTAGCTTGTAACAGACGCAGAGTAATAGTTGCATAATTAACATTAAAAGTCCTCTCTCCCCTAAATAAATCATATCCCATCCTATACATTCTTCTAAAAGTAGTTATCTTTTACTAAGTAAGACCTATCACTTTCCTTTTCTTTCACAATTAAATCATACACCATTGTGTCTACTAAAACCACACATTTTACAGTATCAGTAACATTTCACCTAAAATGCAGAACCAAGTAACTAAAATCTGACCTTTGAACTTCAATTTCTACCAAATAACTATAGATTACCAATAATATATAATTAAACTAAGGTCATGTGGTAAGTCTAAGAAGGCCTACTTTGGACAATTCTAAATTTGGATGACATAAGCCTGCCCTAGCAAAGTCTTCTAATAGCAGAAAATGGCAAGCAGAGAAATAAAAGCATCATTAAAGGTATAGTACTTACTTAAGAATGGTTTTTGCACTACTGCAGTCTTCAAATCGAATGGAGTAACCAACTTCCTGGCCCAACATCACATCCATCTCATCAGCAACTCTCTGAGCCACACTCATTGCAGCCACTCTCCTGGGTTGGGTACAGGCAACTCCTCTCTTGGGTCCTGGTAATGATCGCATGTACTCCACACACCACTGTGGAATCTATCAAATAATTTCACAATTAAATTAATTCTATTCTGCCTGCATATCAAGTATATGTAACATAAAGCACTTCATCTCATTCCAATGATTTAAAACCAAATCCAATTAGGCAAATGACTAAAAGACTTGTGACTCAAAACTTGTAACAACACAAGCTCTCTAAACCACGGAACAGTTATGTATAATACTGATATGACACACACCCAAGTTGGGTAGACACAATCAGGGATACACTCGACAGTGTGACTATCCCATCATGAAGTATTTCTCTATGCAATTTTAAAAAATCCAACTTACAACAAATTCTACTTTATAACAAACGTTTCTAAGAAAGTGTAACTTTTAAATTCTTACATAATTTGAGTTGCAAAATCAAGTAGAAATCATACCCCCTTGTAACTCTGAAGCTCTACTTTCATTTAATTCAATTCAAATTTGGTTTATAAGCCAGCAGAACCTAACTCTTGGCACCCAACTCTTGTAATCCTGTGCTTTCCCCCTCAGGAGCAGTATGCACAATGGCAGCACCTTAGGTACCACCTTAAAGTCAATTTTAAGAACTGCCAGTCTCAAATTTAACAGGACCTAGAGCAGCACCACTTCGTTAAGCGCAGCCAAAGGGGTGGGGGACCCCCAAGCACAAGTTAAATTGGTTGCCATGACGGCAGTACATTTTCCCCCAGTTCCATTATCAATATAAGCTAATGGTCTCCCCAATTTTACAGTTTTCCAGTCACTTAACTGGAAAAGAACCATGGGAAAAATGTAAGTGCTCACCATATTAAATGGAAATCCACTGCTAGAAGAGCATAACTGGTTTACATCAAAGCTTCCAAAAGCCTATCAAACTCTAATGCTACAGGAAACATGGAGTTTTCTGCATAGTATCAGTACAGTAAAACTGATAAGGAATACTGGTGGCTGCACTATTATTACATTTTAGTTAGGTTGCTTCTGCAATTTGGGGGTAACTTGTCACTAACAAGTATGTGAAAGGGAGGGTAATTATACTGATTCTCTAAAAACATCATATATATCTTTAAAACACTTTAAATGAACAAAAATAGCTAAAGAAGTAGTATCTATCGGGTTCTGTAAATCCACAGACCCAAGTTTAAGTGGTTTCCTAGTCAGGCTATAAAGCCTTACTTACTGATAGATCCTCAATTCGGCAACCCTTTTACAAAGGCAAAATGTACTTTCAAAGATCTAGAAAGTGAAATTCACTCACTGGTGAACTAAAGATAGTTAAAATTAATTCAAAATTCTCAAGGCAAGAATGTTCAGATCTTTTGTTTTTTTGTTTTTTGAGATGGAATCTCACTCTGTTGACCAGGCTGGAATGCAGTGGCACAATCTCGGCTCACTGCAACCACCACCCCCCAGGTTCAAGCGATTCTCCTGCTTCAGCCTCCCAAGTAGCTGGGACTACAGGCACGTGCCACCACGCCTGGCTAATTTTTTGTATTTTTAGTAGAGACGGGGTTTCACCATGTTGAGCAGGCTGGTCTTGAACTCCTGATCTCAGGTGATGCACCCGCCTCGGCCTTCCAAATTGCTGGGATCATAGGCATGAGCCACCATGCCTGGCCAAGAATGTTCAGATTTTTTAATTCACTCCGCTAAAATCAACAGCTTACCTCCACTTTAAAAACAAGATCAACAAGTTAATTAGCAGCTCTCAGGACCCCTGTACACTCACTCTGAAAATGACCAAGAATGCCAAGCTACTAATAAATTTACTGTGTCAAGAAATTAAAACTGAAAAATTGGTAAAATATTAATTCCTAACAATAAAAACTCATTGTTTTAACACAAAATAACGCTTTCTATAAAAATGACTACTTTTCAAACAAAAAAACTTAGCTAGAAGAGTGCATTTCCTTATATTTTCACAAATTCTAGGACCCCCGAAATGGTTTCAAGGACTTTCAAGAACTCCCTGGCAATAGCTGGAGAACCAGTCAGTTAATGCATCTGTTCACATTTCTAAGGAAAATAGCACTAGGAAAAGAAGGAGGTCCTGAGATATGCAGGCTACTGTTGTATTCAAGCCAGGGATCCTTTTTTTTTTTTTTTAAGACGGAGTTTGACTCTGCTGCCCAGGCTGGAGTGCAGGGGCGCAATCCAGGCTTACTGCAACCTCCACCTCCAGGGTTCAAGTGATTCTCCTGCCTCAGCCTCCCAAGTAGCTGGGATTACAGGTGTGCGCCACCACGCCCAGCTAATTTTTGTATTTTTAGTAGAGATGGAGTTTCACCATATTGGCCAGGCTGGTCTCAAACCCCTGACCTCAGGTAATCCGCCTGCCTCAGCATCCCAAAGTGCCAGGATTACAGGCATGGGCCACTGTACCCAGCCAGGTCTGAGTTATTCTAAAGCCATTCCTCCTTTTCAGCTTCTCTGCTTCCTCCACTTGAGGTCATCTTAAAAACTGATCCTCGGTGTCTAGTCTTCTTGTTTTACACAATATCCTGTGAAGTCTTGTATGTTCTAACTTCTAATACTACCTATAATACATCAATGCCAATCCTAACTCTAGCTTCCATCTTAGAGCTAACGGTCATTTCCACCTAGTCGGTATCTCAAATTCACACATTCAAAAGCAAAACCATTCCTCACCTTCCTCCAAAATACTTTTAATTCCTAATATCCTGACTCCAATCCATTATTTATTTTCTATTCCCAAGGCCCTTCACAGAATCAAAACTTTTGTTATGACCTCTTACATGGTCTATCATCAATATGTTCACTAGACAGGACATTTTTTTTAAAAAATCCTCATCATTCCTCTTCAATTCAAGAGCTCTGATAGCTTCCGATCTATATAAAATATATTAAGGCTCAACTTACAGTTCCAGTCTCACCTGCCCCACCTCCACCTTCCCAAACCCTCTGTATTCTAGCCAGAGCATACCTGCATTCCCTTAGCTCAACATGTGTCCTTGCCCACACTGTCCCTTTGGCTGATCTAGCTTCAATTCCTTCCTCATGTGCAGTTATGTGTCTACTAAGCAGCAACGTGAAATGTCTTTATTGTAGGTCTGTCAAAAGTTAAAGTCATGGCCCAGTGCAGTGGCTCAGGCCTGTAATCTCAGCACTTTGGGAGGCCCAGACAGGCCAATAACTCGAGGTCAAGATTTAGAGACCAGCCTGACCAACATGGTGAAACCCCGTCTCTATTAAACATACAAAAAAAAAAATTAGCCAGGCATGGTAGCGCGCGCTTGTAGTCCCAGCTACTCAGGAGGCTGAGGCAGGAGAATCACTTGAACCCAGGAGGAGAAGGTTACAGATAGCCAAGATCATACCACTGCACTCCAGCTTGGGTGACAGAGCGAGACTTTGTCTCAAAATAATTAAAAAAAAAAGTTAAAGTCATTACTTTAGATTTTGTTCAGAGAATTTTTCTGACAAGAACAAATCACCAAAAAAAGACTGGCTTTAATGGTTTGAGTCAAAGTTTAGTAAGAGCATGCTAGGAAACATTTGAATGAAATTCACTTTTTAAACTGTTTGGTTTCCCTTCAAATCCCCCAGATGTGCTGTAATCCTCAGTATTCAAGTATCTTAATTACCCCTCTAAAAGTTAAATATTAATCCAAATAATCACAAATCTCATCCTGAGTTTGACCTGACCTCCTTCTACACTAACCATTAATAAACTCATCTCTGAAATGAGGCTACCCATATCAGACCACAGAATAGCAGTATGAAATGTAACTTTAGATATAAAGACAAAGGTACAAAGTTTTAAATGCTGAGCCCACCAAAATCCATAATCCATGTAACCCAGGACAATCCACTAAACCTAAGTTTCTCATAAACCTAAACCTCATTTTGCTCATCTGTAAAGTGGTGATGAATATCTTCCCTGCAGGGTTATATAAAAATGTAAATAAGCTAATACATGTAAAGTATACAGTGACTGGCTTTACCCAAATGTCAATTAAATAGTAAGTTCAGAGTTACAGTCTTTCATGTAGTTTGAAAATTCTTTAAATTTCCGTAAGGTGATTTCCCTAACATCAATTCTAAGTTTTCCTTCATTAAAAAAGAAAAATTGGGAAGGCTAAGGCATGAGGATTGCTTGAGCTCAGGAGTTCAAAACCTCAACTCTACAAAAATTTTATTTAAAAATTAGCCAGGCACTGGTGGCATATGCCTGCGATCCCAGCTACTTGGGAGGCTGAGGCAGGAGGATCGCTTCAGCCCAGGAGGTTGAGGCTGTGTTCATACCACTGCACTCCAGCATGGGTGAAAGAGACTCTGTCTCAACAACAACACAAAAATTTAAAAAAAAAAAGAAAGAAAGAAAAAAGAAGAATGGTACTAAGGCTCAGTCTGCCATAAAAGCTTCCTATTTTGGTTGGTACAGTACCTTCAAGATGTCTCTATGCACATGTAACTTTAGAAAAAGATAAATTGTGTATGCAGTATGTTCAATCTCTGCATGGTAAGACAGGTAATTATTAAATTCGCTTCAATACTTTGCTGAATTTTTCAAAGTTTCTACAATGATAAGGGACTGCTACTTTTGAAACCAGAAATTTTTAATTGATGGTTCAGGCTTAAGTGCATAAAGACAGTTACTTCTCACCCACAGCAAGAAAATGCAAATTAAAAAGTACATTAGAATGCAATTTTTCACCTATTGGATTTGTAAAAATTCATGTTTTAATAGTTTCCCATGTGTTCTCATACATGCTCATGGAAAGGTAAATTGATACGCTCCCTCTGGAAGGCTATCCAGCTTTCTGTATCACAATTACAAATGATGTTCTGACCCAGCAATCTCTGCTTCCTACAGAAACACCTGCCCCATGCAAAACCACCATGGGAAACAGCCTAAATGTCTATCAACAGGGGTCTAGTTAATAACAGCCCATCCATGTTTAAAAAATATCCTAGCTATATTACAAATAAGACACTAGTAACAGTGTTTAGTTCTATGGGGGGGAGGACGACTAGATGGACAAAAGTCACTGGTATAGACTTTGTATCATTTTAGCACTTCATTTTTTGGAAAAATAGATATTTGCATGGTTCAAAATACTACATTAAATACAAACGACAAAAATCTACCCCACTGATTTCTCCACCCAAGCACCAGAAAACAAACTGTGTGTCCCTAAATCTGTACTGTCCTAGAGTCAAAATGGGTGGGAGAGCACCACTCTGCCATACATAAGGTAACAAAATTTGAAAAGCGAGCACCACTATTTTCCCCTAGACTCAGGGGAGAGAGGTACTCTCTACAGGATTTCCACTCTGAAATTCAGAGTGCCAATTAAACATCAGATCAGCTATTCTTCAAGATGTTCTATAGGACAGACAAGGGAAATGACCACCAGAATCAAATATGCAACATTTGGTAAACTTAAACCTAAACGAAATACGTACCATGGTATACAGTAACTCACCTGTGTTGTTTTACCAGACCCAGTCTCACCAACCAGTACAAAGGACTGATGTCTAACCAGAATATCTGTAAACCTATCCTTGTACTCCCAAACAGGGAGCTGAAGCCGTTTCTTTAGAATATCATAGTATCGAGGAGTATGGGGTAAGTTGGTGAACGGATTAATGCACTGTGGAAGTGACGTGTGACCTGCATGTCCGGCGTGCGTTGAATGAGCAGAATGTGTTGAATGCGTTGAATGTGCTGAGTGGGTTGAGTGAGCTGAATGGGAAGCTTTTAAAGGTGGTAATCCAGCACTGATAAGCATAGCATTCGTTGAAGCTCGCAACTCCTTCTCCTTTTCTTTCTCCCTCTCTCGCTCTCTATCTCCTCTATCACGTTCTCGGTCTCGATCTTTAGACCGATCTTCACGATCCCGGTCTCGATCTCGATCCTTCCTAAAAACAAAAATTTAGAATTCAGATTCTGAACTTTATGCAGAATGTTCATGGTAGCATTATAATCACAAAGAGAGTAAATGTCCAACATTCAAATGAATAAAAAGTCCAATGGATTATGTAACTATCAGAAATAATAAAAAATACCCTACAATCAAGGGTCTCTCATACTCCACCACAAACATCTTTCCCTTCCTTGCTGATGCCTCACTTTCCTTTTTTTTGAGACGGAGTCTCGCTCTATCACCCAGGCTGGAGTGCAGTGGCGCGATCTCGGCTCACTGCAAGCTCCGCCTCCCAGGTTCACGCCATCCTCCTGCCTCAGCCTCTCCGAGTAGCTGGGACTACAGGCACCCGCCACCACGCCTGGCTAATTTTTTGTATTTTTTTTAGTAGAGACGGGGTTTCACTGTGGTCTCGATCTCCTGACCTCGTGATCCGCCCGCCTCGGCCTCCCAAAGTGCTGGGATTACAAGCGTGAGCCACCGCGCCCAGCTGCACCTTCCTTAACTTTTAACATAAGGTGAGGTAACACAAGAACTCAGTCTGCTGCAAGTAAAACCCCTCCTACTTAGACAACAGAAATCAGATACTGAGGGTAGGATGAAGAAAGGATAGGTCCAAATTGAGTAAAAGAAGATGGCATCTCAATCTTTCTCAAATTCTCCTTCAATTTGTGAAGAAGTATTTTTTGCAGTAAAAGTATATTCAGAAGTTAGCACAAACACTGCTACTGGAGATAAAGACAACTCCACCTCACATCATTACAGTCAACAGTGGTGGTTTTTGCTCAATACTTTTATAATCCACTTCTAATAAATTACTTTAATATTCCTTTCTTTGCCATAGGACAATGTTTGGTTGTAATGCAAAGTGAAAAGAGCATAGTACAATGTTATACATGTCAATATCTCAACTAATACAAATATGAATTACAGGACTGCAGAATTTGTTTTCTTAGTTATACTTTCCAGCACTTTCCCAATTTTGTTCAGTAAATGTATATTGCTTTATTAAAAAAACTGAAATTAAAACTTTTATTCCTTCTTCCTTGTTTCCTCTTGCATTTTAACCTAAACAGCAACAGCAAAACACTGAAAGCACTCTATCAATCTATGTACCTTGGTCTACCATAAAATGAAACATAGCCAAATTAAAAGTAAGCTTCGCTGAATACTATTAAGTTGTTTAACATGTTCAAATTATGCAGGTAGCCACTCTATTAAACTTGGGTCAATTTTAAGTAGTCAATTCTGGTATCTACTTCCAGTTACTAGAGATTGACCTTAGTAAGTCATTTTAAAAGTATCTATGCTAAGAACTTCACAAGCAGAATGGCTACAGGTTGTTCATATGCGTTGTGGCTGAAAGCAGCACAGCCTCTGGGAGACTGGTGGTGGGAATAAAATAAAATAATCTATGCTTGTTCATTTTACTAATCCAGTTTACTTCAGACCAAGTCCTTCAGCACAGAAAGTTGCCTCAAGATGTTTAAACCAGACTTGAAATAATGAGGCATGATGGGCTATGACACAAGCCCCTAAACATGTCATTTTTCCTTACCCACAACACACAAAAGTACAAATTCCCTGTGCTCCAAGTACAGTTGTGTGACATGTACAAATTTACTCAAAAAGTGGAAAAGCCATATATATGCATATATAAACATGAAAAGTGATTTTCCCCTCTTCCATCCCAATGTTCACCTTCTACAAAAATCACAGAGCATACAAGCCAGAACTGTATGAAGCCTCTCATTTCACCTGGCATAAACAGAAAGAAAATCAATGGGAAACAAAAGTCAAAGGATAACTTAAACATAAAACGAAGTCTCACAATTCAATACTTGAGAGTCTGGGCCTATCTTCTGAAATATGCCATCAACCATCTTTGCTTCTTCTGCTTCTGGCCTAAGGTGACTGTTAATTAAGTGTTTACATTGCTCCAAAATGCCAACGAGGTGTAGTTTATAATAAGAGTACACAGAAATGTACCCAGCAAAGTAACAAGCACTGTACTCACAAATGGTTCAAATACTTGACGCCTTAAAGATCATGGATCATACATCTAGAAAAGAACTCTTAAAGAACATCTGGTCTAAACAAAAAGGATTCATGTTTCTAGTATTCACTCAACCACGGGGGAAGGAGGAGATGACAAAAAATAATTGAAACAACTTTTTTTTGAGATAGGATCTTGCTCCGTCACCTGGGTTGGAGTGCAGTGGCTCACTGGATCATGGCTCACTGCAATCTCAAACTTCCGAGTTCAAGTGGTCCTCTCACCTCAACCTCCCGAGTAACTGGGACGATAGGCATGCACCACCACGCCTGGCTAATTTCCTATTTTTGTAGAGATGAGGGTCTCACCATGTTGCCCAGGATGGTTTTCAACTCCTGGGATCAAGCAATCTCTTGCTTCAGCCTCCCAAAGTGCTGGGATTACCGATATGAGCTACCATGCCCAGCCTAGTTTAATGCAATTAAGACATGGACCTAACCTTTCAAGAGTTACAAAATTTGGGGGAAGAGGGGCGACAGACAAAGTAAATCATGTATTATACATTGCCTTAGTTTGTTAAAGTAATACCTATACTAACAAAGATTTTTTCAGGGGCCCACTTCATCAGATGCTTCATTACCAAACCAAACAAAGGATGTATAAAATACATTCTAAAGATAAAAAGGTTAGCTGCTGATCAAGCAATGGGGACAGCTGTGGTATTAAGATAAAAGGAATGCTGGAATCACCGTTGCAAGACACCACCTCAATTTACTGATCTGCAAAATGAAGAGCATTTTCAGATACTTTTAGTCTCAGATTAAAGTAGAAAACAGGGAGGATGCAGGAGGCAAATTCAGCCACCTAGAAATGTTGCTTATGGCTCAAACTACCTTCCTTCGATGAGAGAGGGAGGATACAAATGAAAGGTGAGTAAAAGGGGAAAATCAAACCCTCCACTTCATAAATATTTGTCAACTATTATGCATGTGCGTGTTTTCTTTTTTAAACAGATACTTTTTATTATAAACGAGTTTTGTTCTTAAAAGTTTACTAGTTGAAGTATAAGGGTTTTTAAAAACTGGTATCAAGTCAGTGCTTCAGACACAGCCACAACACGAGCAGGGAGGGAGGTATGACATGACACAGTTGTTGAACATACTGCTCTGTACTGTGTCTCAGTTCAATCTTGGCTCAAGACTTAAGCCAACTATACGATCACAGTTATTTCTTCCCTCACCTATAAGATGTGGCTATCAATGTTTTCTAGAGTATCAATAGGATTAAATGAGTTAATATATGTGATGTGCTTTAAGTGTTGTCTGGCACATTGCAAATGCCCAATATTGGTTGTTGTTGTTATTATTACTATTATTTTGAGACGGAGTCTTGCTCTGTCACCAGGCTGGAGTGCAGTGGCGCAATCTCAGCTCACTGCAACCTCTGCCTCCCTGTTTCAAGCGATTCTCCTGTCTCAGCCTCCAAAGTAGCTGGGACTACAGCCACGTGCTGCCACACCCGGTTAATTTTGGTATTTTTAGTAGAGACGAGGTTTCACCATGTTGGCCAGGATGGTTTCAATCTCTTGACCTCATGATCTGACTGCCTCGGCCTCCCAAAGTGTTGGGATTACAGGCATGAGCCACCGCGCCCCTGCCAATATTGGTTATTATTAAAGATCTTTTTAAAGTTCTAAAACCATGTCAAAATTCTACCTGGAGGGCAAGACCTAATAACTCACGCATGTAACCCCAGTGCTTTGGGAGGCCAAAGTGGGAGGATCACTGGAGGCCAAAAGTTTGAGACCAGCCTGAGCAATACAGTGAGACCCCATCGCTACAAAAAAACTTTAAACTTAGATAGGTGTGGTGGCACGCCTCTAGTCCCAGCTACCTGGGAGGCTGAGGCAGGAAGATCACTTGAGCCCCAGAATTTGAGACTGCAGTGAGCCATGATCACACCACTGCACTCCTGCCTGGCAAACAGAGGAAGATCCTGTCTCTAAAAAATAAAAATATTCTACATGGAATAATAACAGGCACTGAAGTACTGCTAAGGAAGACGTTAACTGGTCATCAAAATCATGGTATTTTAAATAAGCATTGCCTTTTTTTTTTTTTTTTTTAAAGACAGTCTCCCTCTGTTACCCAGGCTGGAGCACAGTGGTGCAATCTCAACTCACTGCAACCTCTGCCTCCCAGGTTCAAGCAATTCTCCTGCCTCAGCCTCCAGAGTAGCTGGGATTACAGCGGTGCGCCACCACGCCCAGTTAATTTTTGTATTTTTAACAGGGACAAAAACAGGTTTTACCACGTTGGCCAAGCTGGTCTTGAACTCCTGACCTCAGGTGATCCATTCACCTAGGCCTCCCAAAGTGCTGGGATTACATGTGTGAGCCACCGCGCTCGGCAATAAGCATTGCTTTTTATCTGTCAATCTTATTTCCAGGAACTTCTCAAGGATGTGTGCAAATACATATGTATAAGGATGTTCATCGAACTTCTCATTTATAAAATAGCAACAAGTGGAAAACTACCTAAATATCAATGAACAAGATATTGGTTAAATAAGTGATGTCATACCTTTACAACTGGAGTACTATGGCAGCCAATCTATTTATTTATTTATTTATTTATTTATTTATTTATTTATTTATTTTGGGATAGTCTCTCGCTCTGTTGCCCAGGCTGGAGTGCAGTGGCACAATCTCGGCTCACTGCAAGCTCCGCCTCCCGGGTTCATACCATTCTTCCTCAGCCGCCCAAGTAGCTGGGACTACAGGTGCCTGCCACCACACCCAACTAATTTTTTGTATTTTTAGTAGAGACGGGGTTTCACCGTATTAGCCAGGATGGTCTTCATCTCCTGACCTCAGGTGATCCACCCGCCTTGGCCTCCCAAAGTGCTGGGATTACAGGCGTGAGCCATCAAGCCCGGCCTATGGCAGCCAATTTAAAAGCATAATGTATACCTACAGTTAATGACATTTCTGAGTGGAAAAAAAAAATCAAAGTACAAAATGACACGCGTTGTTGATCCCAGTGATATTAAATTTTATAGTTCATATTTTTGAGTCAATATGCAGAGATCTTAAAAAATGTTCACCAAAAACTGTTCTCCAAAGATGGAGATGAAGATTTTAGCGAATGCCTTCTTTAAACCTTTGAGTATAAACATTTCTTATGTTCCCTGTGGCAAGTTCATTTAACCTCATCTACCATACAGGATTGTAGTGAAAATGTGCATGCTTTACAAATGTTATCACAGTATTAATACACTAGCTTTACTTTCCCATAATTAACAGAAAAAACTCTTATCAGGTGGTAATATCAAAAACCAACATCAAAATGAAAAACGTCCCTAACATCGAAAACTTTTTTCCATACTTCAACGGTAAGTATGGAAAAGTATTACTTTCGGTAATAATTGTATAGTGAAGATTCTGTGGGTTGACAAAAAGAAGAAATGAGGCCAGAATATGCAACAGAAACCTATAATAACTTCACCTGATTTCAAAGTTAAAATATGCCAGGAGTAAATAAAGCCTTATATAGTCTGGAAGTATTAATGTAAGTGAAATCTCCCACTGAATTACCTTCCCTTCTCAGTACTGGAGAAACCCTATCTGGCAGTGGAGTTTGTAAGACGGACAAGCTTATACTCTCAGATAAAACCACTTGCTATCAGGGGAAAAAAAATCTGCAGGATTGCATGGCAGTCAACAAGTGACTTAAAATTATCGAGTATGAAAAAATTCTGATGCCGATAAACATTTTAAGTCCACTGTTAAATAAAACCAGTTCTATGATAAATGGCACTCAAACGACATAGAAATGAGTATAAAAACTTCCCTCTACAATTTCTTATAACTTGGGCATTATTCCAAAGATGAACTCTCCTTTATCCATAGGCAAATTCTAAATAATATACAAGGGAATCATAAAGCTACCATTAGACCCTAAAAGTCAACCTTTTTACTAAGGATATCTGTTTTTGCAAGAGAAAGTTAACAATCGCACATACATATGTTGGGACCACTAATCCCAAGGGAAACATTTTAAATGGTGCACATATGCACAAATACAAATGAATTCATTCATTCCCTCCCAGAATATTTTGTTCCAATCTGACCTCCTGTGAGAGACATCAGTTCCAGATGACAGCAATTTATTTTTGCCTCAGAGAAATCAAGAACTAAGTGTTCCCTACTTTACCAGCGCATTATAAATGTCATTAAAATAGGCTGTAATGACTCTTAACTACAGTACTGAACTGTGTGCTGCTGAGTGAAAATGATAAAGGCAGGGTTCCAGATCCTGCTGTAAACTTGCACAAGCCACCTTAACTCTGTTTTCCATTTCTCATTCCTTGATCGGAGCTGAGTATAGTCTTTTTTAAGTTGCTTCCAGCTCTGAGAGTCTGTGAGATACAGCTCAGAGGCGTTAACGTTTTGCGGGGGGTAATGGTGGGGGAGGGTGATAGCCTAAAGAGAGTCTGTCTTACGATGTCATTGTCTTTTTACAATGCCTAATATTGTAAACTAAAGATCTCACAAAATTAAAATACGACATGCTTTTGCTTTCTATTGAATAATTCAACATATGGCAAGGCCTCAAAAAGTACACCCTCCTATCCTGGCTTATACTCTACAATGACACTAAACATATCCCTGGAAATCAATTTCAATGAAGAACTTTCGCTGAAAACTTCAAAAAAGCTATACAGGTGACTTGACACAGTGATTCTGTATCACAAGTACACAATAAAATGATACAATTATGCAAAGTATTTGGCTATTCGGGCTTTTGCGAGTTTTGCCCGAATTATCCAAACAGGTCTTTGTACTTCAGCAATGAAAACACACACGGGACAAGAAATGATTTTCACGAAATTGCTTAAATTAACTGCTAAATTCCTCTGTACCTTTAAGGAAAGGAATCTGGAACACCATGAGTTTGTGTAAGTATTTCAACTCTCAACCTCCACATGGGCGGTGTTTCGCCATAAATACTAAAAATACGATTTGAACATGATCCCTGTATTTCAAAAGCTACTTAGGAAGAAAAGTGGGACATGCACAGAAAATAAATGATGAAAAAAAAACAAACAATGCCTTCTAATCCCTCCCCATGGGATGATGTTCAGTAACCAGTTTTAACCAAAGCAGGAAATAGAGGAGATGGCGGGAGCGTAGGCAGAGGGCGGAAGTTTGCTAGTATCTACTTTGAAGTGTTTGAATGGACCAAGGCACGCTCTCTCCCGCCGAACTATAAACTCAGTCGCCCCAAAGCACCAGCCTTCCAGCCCATCAGGTGATTACTCCACGTTTTCCTTTCTCCAGGCAGATCCTGTACTCCCACCTCCCCCGAGAACTCCCCATTTGCTGGCTTCTCTCAACTCCCGCCACCCCCATCCCAGCCTACATTAGAATCCACGCGCTGCTCTCACTTTCCGCCCTCCGCCTTTCCCGTCTGGAGTGCCTGGCCGCGCCCCCACCCAGGCCCTCCCCACGGCCCCTCTGCCTGGGAAGTGCCTGCTGCCCTTGGAAGCGAACACTCCCG
This sequence comes from Hylobates moloch, assembly GCF_009828535.3. Lineage (NCBI taxonomy): Eukaryota > Metazoa > Chordata > Mammalia > Primates > Hylobatidae > Hylobates > Hylobates moloch. The sequence goes on along the minus strand of NW_026652292.1, from coordinate 61,195,671 downwards.
CCGCGCCCTCCCCCACCCTCTCCCCCGGCTCCAGGCCTTCCTCGGGAACCGAGACCTCGAGGTCCGCGGTTCACTCCCGCCCGACGCCCTCGCAAGTGACTCCCGCTCGGTTCGGCCTGGGGGAGAAGGCGCCCTCATGGCCACTGCAGGCCTCTCCACCCTCCGGCCTGGGCTGGGCAGCGGTCCCGTCGCACGCAACCCCCCGCGCCCTTGCCGGGCCGAACGGGCGCCGCGCTTCTCCGACCCGCCGCTAGTGAACCCAGCCCAGAGGGAAACAAAGGCTCGGGCTCCAGGACCCGCTCGGCCAGGCCAGCCCCGGCCCGCTCCCTGCCAGGACCCCAACAAAGCCCGAGCTGCCGCCTCGCGCCCCCGGCCTGGCTTACCCATCGGTCCCCGCACGCTTCTTGCCAGAGGGGTAATCCTCCCCTAGGTCCAACCGGTGCCGCTTGGACATCCTCGCAGTCTTCGAACGGGCGATTATTAAGGAAGAAAGCTGGCTGCTGTATGGGCACAGTCGAGGACAGCCACTTAACTCTGGAGGACCCCCACCCCTCCCGCTACTACAGCCCACACGGTGCGGCCGGAACCAGCAGCTAAAATGGCGGCGGCGACGAGGGCTGGGCCTCCGCGCGCGCGCGCTTCCGCAGCGTGCGTGCGTGCGAGTGTGCGTGTGAGCGAGGTGCGCGAGCACGCCGCCTAAAGGCGGGAACTCCTGTCCCGCCCGCTGCCTCATTGGTCCGACCTTTCTTGAGTCTCCTCCCTCTTCCTGTAGCTTTCCCCTCCTCGGAGCGGGTGTTAGGAAGAGCCTGAAGGCCTTCACTTTCCATTTCAGGCTATCCTTGCCCCTCAGAGTCAAGAAATTGAAAAAGTTTAGTCCTAGTTAGGAAATCCTATTCATCTCTATTACCCTGGCTTTAAGGGAATCTCAGACCCAGAGAGGTTGAGAAACGAATGAAGATCGTACAGCTAATAAGTGGCAGAGCCGGGATTGGAACCCAGCTATTTAGCAACTACAGATCTGGAACTTGCGGCCACTGCGCTACCCTCAGTTGCAGTGAGGGGCCGCGCGATGGTTCACGCCTGTTATCCCAAAGCTTTGGGAGACGGAGGCGGGCGGATCACGAGGTCAGGAGTTCGAGACCAGCCTGGCCAACATGGTGAAACCCCGTCTCTACTAAAAATACAAAAATTAGCTGGGCGTGGTGGCGTACGCCTGTAATCCCAGCTACTCGGTAGGCTGAGGCAGGAGAATCGCTTGAACCTGGGAGGCGGAGGTTGCGGTGAGACGAGATCACGCCAGTGCCCTCCAGTCTGGGCCACAGAACAAGACTCCGACTTGAAAGAAAAAAAAGATCAATTGCAGTGAGGAAACTGAAGTGAGAAAATGTTAAGGCTTGTCAAGATCTATTTTGCCCTTTTCTTGCCCAGCACGGGCACCATGCACTCAAGCTATAGATGTTTTTAACTAGAATACAGAGAATTCGCAGTGAGGGGACAATTTGCTTTTTTGTTTGTTTTTTGTTTTTGTTTCTGTGCCTATTAATGCACTTTCACAGTGTTAAGTAACACCCTGCAAGGTAGTTGTTATTTTGTAGACGTAGGCGCAAAGGCTGAGGAAGGTTACATCTCCTAGCCATAAGGGCTGTACCTAAAGCTGTAACAAGGAGGTGGGGCAAGATGACTCTAAGGATTTTTGTGGATCTCTTCACCCTAGAATGTCTCTGTTTCCTCAGTTGCATTCGTTCCCAGAAGAAATGCACAAGAAAAAACCTGTGGACCATCTGCAGCAGGATGATCTCTGTTGTTCATGGAATGGCTTGGTTTGGCTGCCCTGGAAGACCATACTCTGGTTCTTATCAAAGTCTCAGGACTGCAATTGCTAGGATTAAATACAACTTAAATATTGCAACTGATGAGGGGTTTGTGTGTTTGTTTTGAGACGGTCTTGTTCTGTCGCCCAGGCTGGAGGACAGTGGCGCAATCTCAGCTCACTGCAACCTCTGCCTCCCGGGTTTAAGCCATTCTCCTGCCTCAGCCTCCCTCCTAGCTGGGATTATAAGCGCCCGCCACCACGCCTGGCTACGCGTCTGGCTAATTTTGGTATTTTTAGTAGAGACGAAGAGATGAGGTGTCGCCATGCTGGCCAGGCTGGTCTCGAACTCCGGATCTTAAGTGATCTGCCCACCTCGGCCTCCCAAAGTGCTGGGATTACAGGCGTGAGCCACTGTGCCCAGCCAGCAATTGATAAGGAGGGTTTTTATTTTTTTGTACCAAATCCACATTGGAAAGTCAACACAAAGAAAAATGAGTATCTTTTTCAGTTGTGAAATATTCAGTACAACTTTCTATCCTAAATGTACAGTAGTCCCCACTTTGTCCCTGGTTTTGCTTTCACAGTACAGTAAGATATTCTGAGAGAGAGACCACATTCACATAGCTTCTATTACAGTATAGATTCTCCTTGACTTATGATGGGGTGATGGCCATCGTAAAGCCATCGTAAATTGAAAACATTGTAAGTTGAACATGCAGTTAATATGCCGATAAACCCATCGTAAAGTCAAAAAATCTGGTCAAACAATTGTAAGTCAGGACTGTCTGTATGTTGTTATAAATGTTTTATTATTAGTTGTTAATGTCTTACTGTGCCTAATTTATAAGTTACACTTTATCATAATTACATATGTATAGGAAAAAAACTGAAATTAAAATGATGAGTTGGCTTTTTATTATCTGTGGGATCCTTATCCCTGGATTCAATCAACTGCAAATCAAAAATATATTTTTCTTTAAAAATGGATGGTTGCATCTGTACTGAACATGTACAGACTTTTTCTTGCTCTTATTTCTTAAACAATACAGTATAACAGCTATTTCCATAGCAATTACATTGTATTAGGTATTATAAGTGATCTAGTGATGATTAAGTATACAGAAGAATGTGCATAGGTTATATGCAAATACTGTGCTATTTTATATGAGACACTTGAACCTCCATGGACTTTAGTGTCGGCAGTTTCTCCTGGAACCAATCCCCAGTGGATACTGAGGGACGACTGTATTGACTTTTTTCAGATCATGATGTATAATCACTGGATTCCATCTGATTTTTCGCTTTTTGCTTAATTTTACAAATGAGGGAACCTGAACCCCTAGGTCTTATCGAAGTTCACACAATCAGTTGGTTTCAAAGTCAGAATAAAATGCAGATATCACTTGAAGTATTAAAATCTCAGTCTTCAGGTTTCCAGTTTGATGACTGCTATAAAGTGCTCTAAACTTTTAGAGAAATAATCAGGGGAAAAAGTTAGAATTCTACCTGCAGAAGTGCTCCACTCTAAGAGATGTCAGCCTCTCATAAATGGTAAAAGAGGAACTGAAATCAAGATGATGAGACTTTTCCCTTGGGCCTAGGTTACAGCTAAAGAAAACCATAACCTCATCAGCTTTGTTGTGACCTGAACAATTAAAGAAAGGCCCTGGGCAGGCGCGGTGGCTCACACCTGTAATTCCAGCACTTTGGGAGGCCGAGGCAGGTGGATCACGAGGTCAGGAGTTTGAGACCAGCCTGACCAACATGGTGAAACCCCGTCTCTACTAAAAATACAAAAATTAGCCAGGCATGGTGGCGCATACCCGTAATCCCAGCTACTCAGGAGGCTGAGACAGGAGAATCACTTGAACCCAGGAGGTGGAGGTTGCCGTGAGCCAAGATTGCACCATTGCACTCCAGCCTGGGCAACAGAGCAAGACTCCATCAGAAAGAAAGAAAGAGAAAGGAAGGAAAGAAGGAAAGAAAGAAAGGAAGAAAGGAAGGAAAGAAGGAAAGAGAAAGGCTCTACTTATCGAAGGATAGTGACCTCTCTGGAATCTAGAATAAGGGGAACAAGTGGCCAGAAGCTGCCAGGATGTGCACACTCCGTGGGAAGAAGGGTAGAATTCTATGTCTAAATGATCCACCCTGGATTTTCAGACATCATTATCCCTGGAGTAGAGAAAAGGCACCCACCAGGCCCTCCACAACTTGGCTGGAAATATTTCCAGAGAATATCCTATTTCCCTTACTCTTACTCTTTCTCTACTAGACAACCCTCTGGCCTATGACATGGACTTTCTCACCTGGAGGAAATGTCTTATGCAGCTAACCAGCTGCAGGGTCTCAAGCCAACCTAAATTAATAAAAAATAATTGCTAATAGCAAACACATACAAAGCACTATGAGCCAGATGCTGTTCCTTGCACATTTGAGCCTATTTGAGACTTACAGCAACTTCAAGTTTAGTCCAATGAATTCCTCTTATTTACAGCTGAGGAAACAGTTACTCAAAGAGGCAAGTATTTTGGCCAAGATGACAGTTCTGAGATTCAGCCCAGACAGTGTGTGTGCTTAATTGCTATGTTCTGCTGCAGCTGATAAATAGATATTCTCGTTCCACTTTATTCGTCTAAGGTGTGGTTACTGAGGATAAGTTCTCCCAGTCTGACAAGATGAACATGAACTGATAAAACTTCTGCATTGTCCATGTAGATAACTAGTTTACAGAACCCTCAGTGGACAAGTGGGGATTTGGATTATTTGAACCCAGTCCAACTCTAGAGCTGCACTATTGACCATTGTACAGTATCACTATTACCATTTACTTATTCGCTCAACAGATATGTGTTAAGCTCCCATGTCAGGCATTGAGTTAAGTGCTGGGGAAAGAGGAAGGAAGAAAATAGCCATAGTTCTTGCCTTCATAAAACGTGGCACAGGGAGAGAGACAGGCACTGAACAGCTAAACACATAAATAACGATGTTGTTATCATGATGATAAGTGCTGAAAAGGCCAGCTACAGAGGACAGGCGTTGTGAGAGCATATAACAAGTGGCCTTGATCTACATTGAGGGTTAGGGAATGCCTCTCTGAGAAAGAAACATTTAGACAAAAACCTTAAAAATGAATGCAATCCCAGCACTTTGGGAGGCCAAGGCAGGCAGATCACCTGAGGTCAGGAGTTTGAGACCAGCCTGACCAATATGGAGAAACCCCATCTCTACTAAAAATACAAAATTAGCCGGGCATGGTGGCGCATACCTGTAATCCCAGCTACTCGGGAGGCTAAGGTGGGAGAATTGCTTGAACCCAAGAGGCGGAGGTTGCAGTGAGCCAAGGTCACACCATTGCCCTCCAGCTTGGGCAACAGGAGCAAAACTCTGTCTCAAAAAAAAAAAAACAAAACAAAAAGAATGCAAATTGTCCAGGCAGAGAGGGCAGAAAGCATTCCAAGCAGAGAAAACAGCCTGTGCAAAGGCCCTGAAGCTTTAAAAAGTCAGGTGCAACCCACAGACAGAGAAAACAACATGGATGTGTTGAGATGAGGAAGTTGTCATCTGTGATCCTGCAGATGCAAGAACAGGGCATATCATGCCCCATCTGAGGAGTCCTGCTGAGGAGGTAAGTCTTTATCCTTCCGAAAACAAGAGGAAAACAGAAATGAGATTTAAGTGGGAAAACAATATGATCACTCATGAGGATTTGCCAGGATCAATCCACCAGTCTCCCTCTTTGAATCCTCTTTAGCGACAAAATGCTTACAAATTTGAAAGAATTTTCAGTACTATTTTTAATCACCTAATCCTCTCTCTAGTATGTAAGAGACAGAAACAGTTACAAACTATAGTGGTGCTATGGCTTGCCATCAAAATCTCACTTTCATAATGAGACATCCCTCAGCTCTGGGAGTGCTTGCCACCTGCACACATCCACATGTCTGCCCTCTTCAGAAACGTCCGTGGCTAGAGAAAGCTGCCATGCCCAGGGGCAGCCTGAATACATTCTACAGGTATAAAGTCCTGGCCTGTCTACCAACTCAGGACAACTGTGAGCTTCAGAGCATCTGAACCCTCTGTGGGATCAGCTGAAGCCTTTGTTAGAATGGCATCTGATGTACCCCAATGCAATTTGACCAGTAACAATCCAGAGTTACCTCCAATCCCACAAGTTAAGGACATAGTCCCAAACAAGACTGAAGATGTCCCCACTCTAGACACCATCCATAAGTTCAGGGGTCTGCAGGCCACCAGCACTCCGACCCAACTGGCTACAAATTCAGAGTTTCTCACAATTCCATCATATTTGATAATTTTCTAGAATAACTTATAAAACTCAGGAAAGCACTATATTTATGGTTACTGTTTTATTATAAAGGAAACAAATCAGAGCCTCTGTGTCCTCTCCCTGTGGAATTAGAACATGTGACCTTCTGTCACATCCATGTCCTCACAAACTAGAATGTTCCACTGAGCTTCAGTGTCTGCAGTTTTTATTGGGGTTTCATTATGTAGCCATGATTGATTGACTGAATCATTGGCTCCATGATTCAACTCAATTTCCAGCCTCCTTTCCCTGCTTAAAGGTCAAGAGATTGGGCTGATAACATGTGGTTCAAAGCTTCAACCCTTTAATCACACGGTTGGTCTTTCTGGGATGACCAGTCCCCATCCTGAGTTATCTCCTTAGCACTAATTCAGATGTCGTCCAAGGGCCCAACATAAAGAGAGTAACTCTCTTTAGGGAATAAAGGGACTACATAAACCTAAAGAGAATAAAGGGAATACATAAAGAGAATAAAGGGAATACATAAATCAGGATACATAAACCAGGAAGTCACTGCATATTCCCTAAAGAGAGCAACAAGGATACTCTTATGACTTCAGAGACCCCAAGGATTTAAAATGAACCAATCCCATGAACCAGGGATAAAGGCCAGTCACATTCATTGTCATGCAACAGCATCACAGTCAACTTTTCCTTATCTGATTCTACTTTTATCTTTTCTTTCCACTGATATTGATCCTAAATGTACTTCTTAATAAACTTTCTAAATACTAATCTTTGCCTCAGAGTCTAGTTTTCATGGAAGCCGACCTAAAAGATTTGGTGCCAGAAAGAAAGCAGACATTATGATTGGATTTTGGAGTTGGTCACCCATTGCTGGCTGGCAATGAATCTGTGGTGGAGGTAGGACACAAGGAAGCAGGGCAATTGTTAAAACTTTCACCTGTAGCTTACTGGGAAAAAAGCATGTGGTGTACTGCAAAAGGCATGCAGTTCTCACATATAGGGGAACTAGTAACTATAAGCTCCCTAGAATTTGATGGCTATTGCTAAGTAGAATTAATATTTTGGGGAGAGATAATGAAAGGCTGGAAGTGATTTATCTGCAATTCAAAACTAAGCATGAAAACCAGAAATCTTACGAGGGAGCATATAAAAAGGTTTTCATTTCTTGCAGTGGGAAGGCAGAGAAAACTGAAAAGCAGTTCCAGGACTTAAATATAATAGTAGCAGAAAATTAAGTGGAAACTTCCAAAGAAGATTAAACTCTCCACTTAGGCAACTGTGATATACCAAGGTTAGGACCCTGGATGGGAAAGAGTGGGACTCTGACACATGGGTGGGGACATTTGGGTTGATGTACTTGAAAAATTTTGAATCCCTAGATTCCCCTCAACCCACTGAGTCTGTCAAATTACCCTACTTTTCCATATTAAAAGCTCGTGTTCCTCTCTTGTAAAACGATGCAGAGGTTTCCTCTCTGCAGAATAACATCTACCACCCTTTTCAGGATACATAAACCAGGTAGTTACTGCATATGATATTCCAGGGACATCACTACATATGATATATCATAAGCATCCATCTTTGGCTTAATTTGGTTGTTCAGATTGAGAACTTCCTCTGACGTTTGCCCATTTATTTTCCTCCAGATGCCTTATTTAATTTATTGTCTCCAAAACCTCTGTGAGTAAAGTTCCTTTGACTGCCATTTCTTACAGTGGGAAGGCAGAAAAAAGTATATGATATAAGTATCACATGATACAAGGTCATATCACTACATATGATATTCCAAGGACATCTGATATGGTGTGGCTGTGTCCTAACCCAAATCTCATCTTGAATTGATGCTCCCATAATTTCCATGTGTCATGGGAGAAACCTGGTGAGGGGTAATTGAATCATGGGGGTCAGTCTTTCCCATTCTGTTCTTGTGATAGTGAGTAACTCTCAGGAGATCTGATGGTTTTATAAAGGGGAGTTCCCCTGCACATGCTCTCTTGCCTGCCACCATGTAAGATGTGCCTTTGCTCCTCCTTTGCCTTCTGCCATGATTGTGAGGCCTCCCCAGCCATGTGGAACTGTGAGTCCATTAAACCTCTTTCCTTTATAAATTACCAAGTCTTGGGTATGTCTTTCTTAGCAGCATGGGAACAGACTAATACAATATCAGAGGACACATAATATTGGCATACAATCCTACTCAAAGAAGCTGTAGGACCCAGCCAACAGGTACCAGCAGGAACCAGGAGAGTAGGCACAGGACCAAATTCTTTTTTTTTTTTTTTTTGTTTTTTTGAGACAGAGTTTCGCTCTTGTTGCCCAGACTGGAGTGCAATGGCAAGATCTTGGCTCACTGCAACCTCTACCTCCTGGATTCAAGTGATTCTCCTGCCTCAGCCTCCTGAGTAGCTGGGATTACAGGCATGTGCCACCACGCCTAGCTAATTTTGTATTTTTAGTAGAGACAGGGTTTCTCCATGTTGGTCAGGCTGGTCTTGAACTCCCAACGTCAGGTGATCTGCCTGCCTCAGCCTCCCAAAGTGCTGAGATTACAGGTGTGAGCCACCACGTCTGGCCAAGGACCAAATTCTGAAGGTTATGAATGGCAGGGTGGGGAGGTGGAACATACAGTTAGATAAGGGAGAATTTATCAAGTTGGTAATACTCTCCTAGCATACAAGATTTAACACTCATGCAAGGATCCTGGGTGATAGTGTGAACACACTTAGGATGTCATCTGGAAGCACAGAGAAATCAATGGCTCACAGTACACCTGGTTACATAGAGATGCCAAAACTGCTTTGGTTTACATTGTAAGGAGGGACTAAATGGCTCAAAGAAGTGAGCTTGCTAGAGTGAATATACTTATATAAAAATGGAAAACCCAACAGATGAATATATTTCAAAGGAAAGTTCAGAGAATACACCACTTACCAAATCAATAAGGCATTATCTGGTTAGAGAGGAATCAGCATCACTCTAAGACTCAGCAGTGGTTCTCTCTGTAGTCCAGGGTGAAGACAAAAGATACCATTTCAGAACTGGGTTCACTGAGAGCAGTAGAGATGACAGAACCTTGTAACATTGAAGTGACATGATGGCATTTAAACTTCAAAAGCCAAATGGACATTGCAAGGCAAGAGTGGCAGTCCAGGGGGCTTTACTCACAGATGTTTTGGAGATGACAAGCCATCTGGAGCAAAATAAATGGGCAACCATCAAAGAAAGTCTTCAATCTGAACAACAAAATTAAGCCAAGAATGGATGATCAAGAGGTTAAAGGCTGATGCTCTGATACAAAGTCATGATCACTCGCCCAGTTTCTGGACTTGAACCAGTTTTTGGACCTAGAATATACTTAATTGGAGGGAGAGGGCATGTCCCTAGAAGAAAGAACTCTGCAGCACCAGCACAAGTGTACACAGTAATAATTCCCCAAGTCCTTCCCTCAAGTGATCTATAGCCATTTACTTAGGTAGCCATACACTGGGGAAAAGAGAGTATCTAAACATTTCAAGGACATCACGGACACAGTGTGTAAAACGACATTGATACCAAGAGACTCAGAGTTTCATTATTGGCCCTGTCTTAGCATGGAGATATATGGAAGTCGAGACTGGATGTCTGGCCCAGGTCCAGCTCATGGTAAGTCTACAGCATTCTCAAACTACTTGCCATGCCCCCAGTATACAAACATACACATAGAATAAACATCCTTAGTAGTTCGTGCCCTCCAAATTCTGGATCTGTAAGGGGTAAGAGCTATCATACCAGGGAATTCCAAGTGGAAGTTTAGGAAATTGCACACACTTCCCATCCCCTGAAAACTCAGCCAGGATACTAAATAAAAAACAGCCCAGGATGGAATTACCAGTTTCAGCTCTGGTATGTAAAGAGCTTGGAAGTCATTGCTTCCATTCTTACAAGAAGAAAAGCTGAACAAACTGAAAACCAATGGCTTTTCTTAGAGCCATTAGAGAACCAGGTTGCAGGGTAAACGGCCATGCTGAAATCTGAAGAGACGTGCAAGTTCAGAGTCATGGCAGAGATCTGCTTACTTTGAGCAGAAGCAACCAGAACCATAAATTGGTAGAAACACTTAAGTGGTTACTTTGACAAATTTCTAGAGGCTGAGTATGAACTGTCGATGATGAGAAACTCCTGGGTATTTTAATGTTAGGGAGACCCCCAGACTTTAATGGGTTTTCCTCCAGAAACCCACTCAGTTTGCACAATGAAAAGCCAAGAAAGATGTCCCCGTGGCTCAGGCAGAGAAAGAGAAAAGTAACCGTTGTAAAGCACGCCCAGAACATTGTCTACATAGAAGTCCTACTTTCCAGGGAAAAGGTTTTATGGGAGCCTTATCCCAACTTGGAAATGGGCATTTCACCTACACCCAGCCCTCTAGCCTTTTTGTCTACCTAAGGAAATTTTAAAAAGCTAACAAACATTTGTGAAGGTCACAGCTCAGGGACATAGGCCTATTAGAAGACTAAGATTTAATTACAGGATTACAAAACAGGCCAGGCACAGTGCCTCACACCTATAATTCCAGCACTTTGGAAAGCCAAGGCGGGCAGATCACTTGAGCCCAGGAGTTCAAGAGCAGCCTGGGCAACATGGTGAAACCCTATCTCTACGCAAAATACAAAAATTAGCCGGCAGGGTGGCAGGCGCCTGTAGTTCCAGCTACTCAGCAGAGAAGCAGGGGTGGGTGTGAGCACTGAGGCAGGAGAATCGCTTAAGCGTGGGAGGCGGAAGATGCAGTCAGCCGAGTTTGCACCGCGGCACTCCAGCCTGGGTGACAGTGAGACCCTGTCTCAAAAAAAAAAAAAAATTACAAAACACTTTCCTTTCCCACTCCTTTCTACCACACCAACATAACTCTAGTATAACAGCAGTGTATTACAGCTGGAAAAGGTCCAAGGCACAGACTGTAACTGAGGAAGGGTTCTTAGAGAATCCCAAAGTCAACAGGGGAGACTAGAGAACACTAATAGAATTTGAAACCTCTAGCCCCTCTAGCTATAGCAAACATTCAACGCAGTTCAACTTCTAGCCAGATTAACATAAAACCTCACACTAAATGCCTATTTACTTCGGTTCCTATGCCCAATGCATCACAGTAGATTTCAACAAAAAATTGCAAGGCATACCAAAAGACCAGAGAAAACATAGTCTGAAGAGACAAAGCAAGCATTGGAATCAGGCTGAGATACGACATAGATTTTGGAGTTATCGATAGCATTAGGAGATATACCTAATGCTAAATGACGAGTTAATGGGTGCAGCACACTAACATGGCACATGTACGCATATGTAACAAACCTGCACGTTGTGCACATGTACCCTAAAACTTAAAGTATAAGAATAATAAAATTAAAAAAAAAGATTTTGGAGTTATCAGACAGGAAATTTAAAATAACTATGATTAATGTGTAAAGGACTCTGACGAAAAAAGTAGACAACATGCAAGAGCAAATGGGTAATATCAGATAGATGAAAGAATAAAAAAGAAATGTTAGGAATAAAAAATATTAAAACATAAATGAAGATTGCCTTTGATGTGCTCATCAATAGATTGGACATGACCAAGGAAAGGACCCATGAGCTTGAAAATAGTTCAACAGAAACTTCCCAAACTGATATGCAAACAGAAAAAATAATTGAAACCAAAACAGAACATACAAGAACTTTGGGACATTTCAAAAGTGTAACTATGTGTAATTGGTACCAGAAGAAGAAGAAAGACAAAACAGATCGGAAGAAATATTTGAAATAATAATGGTAAAAAATTTTTCAAAATTCATGACAGACATACAACCACAATCCAGGAAGCTGAGGATGGATCAAACAGGATAAATGCCAAAACGCATACAACTGGGCATATCATACCCAAACTGCAACAAAGCAAAGATAAAGAGAAAATATTTAAAGAAGTGAGAGAAAAAAATTTTTTTACCTACATAGGAACAAGGATAATAATCACAGTGGACTTCTCATCAGAAACCTGCCAGGCGTAGTGACTCACGCCTATAATTCCAGCACTTTGGGAGGCCGAGGGTTGGGGACCACTTGAGCCCTCCACGGTAGTTCAAGAGCAGCTTGGGCAACATAGTAAGACCCCTTTTCTATTTGAAAAAAAAAAAAGAAAGAAAAGAAAAGAAAAAAAAAAGAAACCAACCAAGCAAGAAAAGAATGGAGTAAACTATTTAAAATGCATCAAGCTAAATTTTAGGTACAGAAAAATTATCCTGTAAAAGTGAAAGAGAAATAAGTTTTTAGTCAATAAAAAATGAGAGAATTTCATTGCAAGCAGAACTGCATGCAAAAAATATTAAAATAAGTTCTTCAAGGAAAAAGAAATGATATGTCAGAAACTTAGACCCACATAAAGGGAGAGCATTGGAGAAGGAATAAATGAAGGTAAAATAAAGTCTTTAAAAAATTTTTTTCATTCTTAATTGATCTGACAGATAGCAGTTTGTTTAAAGTAAGAGTAACAATGTCTTGGGAGATTAGAGCATAGAGGCAAATGAAATGAATGGCACCAATGTAATGAGGGATGGGAGGAAGTGGAGTTATTCTGTTGTCAGTTACCTACACTACACCTGGAGCAGTATAATGTTATTTGAGGATGCACATAGATTAAGTTAAAATATATATTGAAAACTCTAGGAGGTCAGGTTGGGGAAGATGGTGGAGCAGGAAGCAGAAATAATCTGTCTCTCCATGCAGGCAACAATTGCGCTGGCAGAATCTGTCTTAACTACTTCTGGAGTCTATAGAAGGCTTGCAACTTCTAGAGGAAGGTTTGGAATATAAATTGTGGTTAATTTCTGTCAATTTCAGCACTTAGCACAGTAGCAACTACCTATCCCTCACCACACATCTACAAGGCAGGCAGCAGTGCATAGGTTCCTGAAGCAGCTTACAAACAGCTTGGGGGGGTTGAGCAAAAAGGACTCTGTCCTTCAGATATCAGTACGCTGTGCTCAATCGCTGAATGTCACTTTTTTTTTTTTTTTTTTTTAACAGAGTCTCACTCTGTCATCCGGGCTGGAGTGCATTGGTGTGATCTCAGCTCACTGCAGCCACTGCCTCCTGGGTTCAAGCGATTCTCCTGCCTCAGCCTCCCGAGTAGCTGGGATTACAGGCACCTGCCACCACACCTGGCTAATTTTTGTATTTTTAGTAGAGATGGGGTTTCACCATGTTAGCCCAGGCTGGTGTTGAACTGCTGGCCACAAGTGATACGTCTAGAAAGTGCCAGGATTACACGTGTCAGCCACCACGCCTGGCCCTGAATGTCACTTCTGAACACAAAAGTTCAGAGAGATACAAAGAGATGAGTGGCCGTTATTGTTGCACTTACCCTCATTTGTTGCAAACTCCTCCAGCTCAAGTGACTTTGGGGGATTTAAAAAGCCAGCACCTTTCGCTCCCTGCTTCATTTTTTTCTTTTTCTCTTTTCTGGACGCAGAGATAAAAAACAATGACATTAAAAACAACACATATAGGAAAACTTAGAAAGTGACTAAACATGCCCAGAGTAAGGCCCAGAAAAGACCTGAGAAGACCTTAAGTTTACACCTCAGGCTGACTCTTGGCCGAGAGACAAACTACACCAATTATAAATAAACAAAAACAATAACAAAAACCAGCAAACCCTGGGAAGAAGGAGAATCTGATTTCCAGAGTTATCACATTATTGTATTCAAATGTTTGGTTTTCAATGACAAAAAAAGTCATAAAGCATATAAGGAAACAGGAAAATATGGCCTAGTCAAAGGAAAAACAGTAAACAGAAACTGTCCCTGAAACAGACTTGATGGCGGATCTACAAAACTGTCTTAAAGATGCCAAAAGAACTAAAAGAAAAGATGAAGAAAGTCAAAAGTAGTGTACGAACAAAACAGAAATACCAATAAAAAGGTAGAAGAGCTAAAAAGAGACCTAAAATAAAGTCTGGGCTGAAAAACGCAGTAACTAAAATGAAAATTTCACTGTAAGTATTCAAACGGAGATTTGAGCAAATAGAAGAATGAATTAGCAAATTTGAAGATAAAATAATGGAAATTATTGAATCTGAGAAATAGAAAGAAACACAATTTAAGAAAAATAAACAGATCCTAAGACTTATGGGACACCATTGTATCAGGCCAGGTTTCCATTAGCAACCAGAACGGTTTCCACTAACCCTTTACTATAATCATGATGAAGTCACAAGTTAAACATTAAAGAACTGGAGAAACTGGTGCCTGAGTATGAGTGCTGGAATGAGAAACCCTAAAACCCTAAAGTCTGATCGAACAATAAAAGCATTCTTACACATACACCTCATACCAGGGCCCATTTAAGATTAAGAAACTTTCAGCTGGGCGTGGTGGCTCACGCCCGTAGTTCTAGCACTTTGGTAGGCCAAGGTGGGCAGATCACCTGAGGTCAGGAATTCAAGACCAGCCCTGTTTCAGTAGAGAAATCCCATCTCTACCAAAAATACAAAAATTAGCCGGGTGTGGTGGTGTGTCCGCAATTGGTGGGTTCTTGGTCTCGCTGACTTCAAGAATGAAGCCGCGGACCTTCACGGTGAGTGTTACAGCTCTTAAAGATGGTGTGTCCAGAGTTTTTTCCTTCAGATGTTCAGATGTGTCTGGAGTTTCTTCCTTCCAGTGGGTTCATGGTCTTGCTGACTTCAGGAGTGAAGCTGCAGACCTTCGTGGTGAGTGTTACAGCTCTTAAAGGTGGCCTATAGGAAGTTGTTCGTTCCTTCCGGTGGGTTCGTGGTCTCTCTGGCTTTAGGAGTGAAGCTACAAACCTTCGCAGTGAGTGTTACAGCTCACAAAGGCAGCGCTGACCCAAAAAGTGAGCAGCAGCAGCAACATTTATTGCAAACGGCAAAAGAACAAAGCTACCACAGCGTGGACAGGGACCCAAGCGGGTTGCCGCTGCTGGCTTGGGCAGCCTGCTTTTATTCCCTTATCTGACTCCCCCCCCACCCCCCACCACCACTCACATCCTGCTGATTGGTTCATTTTACAGAGAGCTGATTGGTCCGTTTTTGACAGGGTTCTGATTGGTGTGTTTACAATCCCTGAGCTAGACACAGAGTGCTGATTGGTGCATTTACAATCCTCTAGCTAGACATGAAAGTTCTCCAAGTCCCTACTAGATTAGCTAGACACAGAGCACTGATTGGTGCATTTACAAACCTTGTGCTAGACCCAGGGTGCTGACTGGTGTGTTTACAAACCTTGAGCTAGACACAGAGTGCTGATTGGTGCATTTACAATCCTCCAGCTAGACATAAAAGTTCTCCAAGTCCCTGCTAGATACAGAGTGTTGATTGGTGCATCCACAAACCCCAAGTTAGACTCAGAGTCCTGATTGGTGCATATACAATCCTCCAGCTGGACATAAAAGTTCTCCAAGTCCCCACTAGACTCAGGAGCCCAGCTGGCTTCGCCTAGGTCGTGAGCCCTGCCACGTGGGGAGAAGGCTGAGGCCCGGTGAGAATTCAAGCACTGTGTGGGAGGACCAGCAGTGCTGGGGGACCTGGTGCACCCTCCGCAGCTACTGGCCCAGGTGCTAAGCCCCTCACTGCCCAGGGCCAGCGACGCCGGCCAGCCGCTCCAAGTGTGGGGCCTGCCTAGCCCGTGCCTACCAGAAACTCGCACTGGCCTGCGAGCCCCATGCGCAGCCCCTGTTCCCACCCACGCCTCTTCCTCCACACCTCCTCCAAGCAGAGGAAGCCAGCTTCGGCCTTGGCGAGCCTAGAATGAGGCTCCCACTGTGCAGTGGCGGTCTGAAGGGCTCCTCAAGCACGGCCAGAGTGGACGCTGAGGCCAAGGAGGCGCCGAGAGCAAGTGAGGGCTGCTAGCACGTTGTCACCTCTCAGTAGCAGGTGCCTGTAATCCCAGCTACTCTGGAGGCTGAGGCAGGAGAATCACTTGAACCCGGGAGGCAGAGGTTGCGGTGAGCTGAGATCGCACCATTGCACTCTAGCCTGGGAGACAAGAGCATAACTCCATCTCAAGAAAATAAAAATAAAAACAATAAATTAAAAAAAACCAGATTAAGAAACTTTCCAAGACTCCAGAGAAAGCTTTCCAGACCCTAGACCCTAGTTAAAGATTACATATAGAGTGAATGAAACACTCCTGCTTGTAGATGCAATTCTACATGTAGCATGGAGCTTAAAATATTTATTAGCACTAGAAAAAATCTTGCAACTTTGAATTGGTCTGGTGAGTTACTCTGACGTTCTCCCAGTAACTAGTTGCAGAAATAAACTCCGTTCTTTCCTAGTCTGTCTGCATCTTATTATTGGATCACAGAAATGAGCAGCCAGACCTTGTTCTGTCCAGGAACAAATCTGGTGACTCCTCGGGTGGATCTGTGCTCAGTGGCCAGTGGCTTGTAAGTCGGCAGTCATAGGGAGATTCCCAACAGCTGCCAGGTATGGTTTGTCCTGGGGAGTCTCCCAAGGACCTTCCCAGATGCAAAGACCCCCTGTCTCTCTATTACTGGGGGACAACAGAGGTTGGGAGTGGAGCTGCTCAAAGGGTTAAGTAAAACCTGATCGAAAGCTGGGAGTCTATTTTCTCTATTTGAGCTCATGTAGCCATTTTTTTCAGTACTGTTGAGGAAACAATAGGACTCCTTTGTATACCCCGTCATGGTTAATACTGAGTATCAACTTGATTGGATTGAAGGATACAAAGTATTGATCCTGTGTGTGTCTATGAGGGTGTTGCCAAAGGAGATTAGCATTTAAGTCAGTGGGCTGGGAAAGGCAGACCCAGCCTTAATCTAAGTGGGCACAATCTAATCAGCTTCCAGTGAGGCTAGAATACAAGCAGGCAGAAAAATGTGAAAAGAGAAACTGGCCTAGCCTCCCAGCCTACATCTTTGTCCTGTGCTGGATGCTTCCTGCCCTTGAACATCGGACTTTCAGTTTTTCAGTTTTGGAACTCGGACTGGCTCTCCTTGCTCCTCAGCCTGCAGACCGCCTATAGTAGGATCTTGTGATCATGTGAGTTAATACTTAATAAACTCCCATATATATATATATATTCCATGAGTTCTGTCCCTCTAGAGAACCCTGATTAATACACCCACTTTACAAAGTTAGAGGACCCGTTTGCATTTGTTCATGAAAATTCATTTGTTCTGTTGGTCTGATATTAAGTTTAGAGTAGTCAGTATGGGCAACAGTGCATCTATCCCTACAAATAGTCCTCTGGGAAGAGCTTTGTCAGATTGGAAGCACGTTGGTTATCCACTAATGACAAGAACAGTTAATCTTCTGTTGTAACACATCTTGGCCAATGTATGTTTTGGGGTCTGAGAAATGGTAGCCAGTTTTTGGATCTTTAAATTTCCATACCATTTATCAATTAGAATTGTTCTGCCAGAGGTCAGGCAAATGAGGTGAAATACCTTATGTCTGGGCGTTAATGTTGCTAAAGAAAAAGGAAATAAGCTAATGGTGCAATGCACTGCTAAGTCTGTCCTGACTCACAAGGGGAGGAAGAGAAAACCTTTGAAACCCAACTTAATGAATAGTCAATGAATACCCTAAACCCCATAGTGGCTACTGCCGCAGCTCAAGAAAGAGAGGGAATGCTACCCCTAGAGTACAGGAAGGCAGCAGGGCTACTGTCTCCCTCTAGGACTAGGCAAGGTACTAATTTTGGCCAGGGAGTCACCGAGTCTGGAGCAGGGCAGTTCCCACTGTAGCAATATTCAGTAGGAGTCAATTAGCAAGGATCTCCAGCCAACATTATTGGGCCTATAATACCACTGTATTTGCTACACAGTGCCCCCCTGGGCAGATGTGCAGGCTCTCCTAAGCATTATGCTCACTGCAGATGAGCAGCAGCTAGTTTTCAATAAAGTGAAGGAAGAGGCGCAATGACTTCATGATGAAAATTCAGGCAACACAGATCCCGAGGGGGCAATTCCCCACAGGTACCCTAATTGGGATATTGTAGAGGACATACATCCCACTGTAGCTAACCCATATACTACGTTCATTTCTCTTC
This sequence comes from Hylobates moloch, assembly GCF_009828535.3. Lineage (NCBI taxonomy): Eukaryota > Metazoa > Chordata > Mammalia > Primates > Hylobatidae > Hylobates > Hylobates moloch. The sequence goes on along the minus strand of NW_026652292.1, from coordinate 61,177,520 downwards.
CTGGAGATTATAAATGGCTCACAGTATTGGATTTAAAAGATGCTTTCTTTTGAATACCCATAGACACAGAAAGTTAACTATTGTTTGCCTTTGAATGGATAGATCTCGAAGCCGCAACGTGGTTTCAGTATCATCGGACTGCACTCCCACTAGGATTTAAAAACTCTCCGCATATATTTGGGGAAGCCTTGGCTTGAAACGTAAAGAGTTTAAAATTGGAAAATGGGGTATTGTTACAATATGTGGGTGATTTACTAATACCTAGCCTCTCTGAATGGGAATGTTGGAATAACACCATTAAAACTCTGAACCACCTAGCCCCCCGTGGGTATGAGGTTTCAAGTAAAAAGGCTCAAATATGCCAATAAACTGTGGCATACTTAGGTTTTCTCTTACAGAAGGGAACTAGAGCTCTAACAGTGGAAAGACAAAATGCAATTGCTTCCATTGTAGCACCCACTACCAGAGGGTAGCTGAGAGGATTTCTAGGCATGGCAGGGTTTTGTTAGATCTTGATTCCTAACTATGAACTACCAGTGAAGCCACTATACAGTCTGTTAAGGGAGCTAACAATGATGCCTTCAACTGGGAGCAAAACACCAGCACCCATTTGGATAACTGAAATGTAAGTTAACCTCCACCCTATTCCTGGGGCTCCCAAATCCTCATAAGCCCTTTCAATTGTACGTGCATGAGAGACTAGGTCTAGCACTGGGGATCCTTACACAGAAATTAGGAGAAATATTGCAGCCAGTAGGCTTACTTTCCTAAACAACTGGATAATGTGGCCAAAGGCTGGCCCCTGTTCAAGGGGGGTCACTGCCACCTGCCTACTATTAAAGGAGGCTGAAAAGTTGACTCTGGGACAGCCTGTCACTGTCTACGTGCCTCACCAAGTACTAGTGTTACTAGAACAAAAGGGAGGCTACTGGCTGACAGTGGGCAGATTGAGCAAATACCAGGCCACACTCCTAGATGAACCCACAGTAAAATTGCAGGTTACCAGAGCCTTGAACCCAGCTACTTTACTTCCCTCTACCGAAGAGCCAAAAGAACTTATGCATAATGTTTAATTTTTTTTTTTTTTTTTTTTTTGAGACGGAGTTTCGCTCTGTCACCCAGGCTGCAGTGCAGTGGCGCAATCTCGGCTCACTGCAAGCTCCGCCTCCTGGGTTCATGCCATTCTCCTGCCTCAGCCTCTCCGAGTAGCTGGGACTACAGGCTCCCGCCACCACGCCTGGCTAATTTTTTGTATTTTTTTTAGTAGAGACGGGGTTTCACTGTGTTAGCCAGGATGGCCTCGATCTCCTGACCTCGTGATCCACCCGCCTCGGCCTCCCAAAGTGCTGGGATTACAAGCGTGAGCCACCGCGCCCGGCCGCATAATGTTTACAAATTATTGACTAAGGTGTTTTCCAGTCACCCTAATTTAAAGGACACAGCCCTGCCATATGCAGACTGGACATTGTTCATGGGTGGGAGCAGCCTGGTAACCGACAGAAAAAGAAAAGCTATATATGTAATGGTAACCTTTTCAGAGGTCACAGAAGCCAGGACTTTACCACCAGGAACCTCTGCACAGAAGGCAGAACTGATCGCCCTTATGAGAGCCTGCAGTTGTTCCAAGTAAACAAGGCACTTGGAATAAATTGCAAACTATACTCAGCGTGGAGACCACAGTCTTCTGGACAGACTGAAAGGAAAATCCAACTCTAAAAACACTAACACTAACGATAGCTGGTGAGCTGAAAAAAAAGAAGGTTCATGCACAAATCTCGTAATGTTTTAAGAATTCGTATTGGGCCACATTCAAAGCTGTACTGGGCCTCATGTGGGCCATGGACTGCAGGTTGATTAAGCTTGTGCTACAACATACATGAATCCTGAAAACATTATGCTAAGTGAAATAAACTACACACAAAAGAACAAATATTGTATGAGTTCACTTCGTTGAACTACTTAAAGTAGTCAAATTCATAGGCAGAAAGTAGAATGGTGGTTGCCAGGGGCTGAGGAGAAAGGGGGAATGGGGCGTTATTATTTAATGGGCACAGATTTTCAGTTTGGGAAGAGTGAAAAAGTTTTGGAGATGGATGGTGGTGACAGTTACACAACAATGTGGATGTACTTGATGCCACAGAACTGTACACCTAAAAATGGTTAAAATGGTCATTTTATTATTTATGTATATTTTACCATGATAAAGCATCTTGGGAAAAAAGATTAAAATGGTTGCCTCCTTAAAGACCTAAAAGACAAATATGCTGTAGTTCCCATTATATCTCCATTTAGATTAACCATCTGGCCTCTGCAAAATTCAGACAGATCATGGAGAATGGCAGTGGATTATCATAGACCTGACCTATTATTTTAATAGTATCTCCAATTACAGTTTCTGTTCCAGATCTATCTTTGTTAGAACAGATAAGCATGGACTCAAGTAAGTGATATGTGACCAATGATTTGGCAAGTCCATTCTTTCTCTATTCCTATAAAAAATAGAATCAGAAATGATTCACGTTTCTTTGGAATGCACAACAATGTTCATTTACAGCTTTGTCCCAGAGCTATGTTAACTCTGCTGTCCTCTGTCATAACATAATCTGAAGAGACGTGGACCAGCTGGAGGTGCTGCAGAATAGCACACTGGTCCAGGAAATTGATGACATCATGTCAGTTGGACCAGATAAACAAGAGTAGCTAGGAGGTTGAAGGCCTTGATAATTCACATGCATTCTTGAGGGAAATAAACCTTAAAGATTCAGGAGCACACTGCATAAGTAAATTTTGAAAAGTCTGGTGGCCTGGGGTATGCTAGGACATCGCCTAAGTAAAGGAGAAATGACTGCATCTTGTAGTTCCCATCACAAGAATGGAAGCATATTGCATGCTAGGTTGGCCTCTTCAGGTTCTGTAGGCAATGTATTCCCAGAAGTACACTTCTAGCTCACATACTGGTTGACACAATGGTTGCTATTTTTCTTTTCTTTTTTTTTTTTTTTTTTTTTGAGACGGAGTCTCACTCTGTCGCCCAGGCTGGAGTGCAGTGGCTCTATCTCTGCTCACTGCAAGCTCCGCCTCCCGGGTTCACACCATTCTCCTGCCTCAGCCTCCCAAGTAGCTGGGACTACAGGCGCCCATCACCACGCCTGGCTAATTTTTTGTATTTTTAGTAGAGACGGGGTTTCACCATGTTAGCCAGGATGGTCTCGATCTCCTGACCCCGTGATCCACCCGCCTCAGCCTCCTAAAGTGTTGGGATTACAGGCATGAGCCACCGCACCCAGCAATGGTTGCTATTTTTCAATGGGGCCCATGGCAGGAAAGGATTCCCCATCAAGTCCATGCTTCAGGGCAAGCAGCTGGCCTCTTGGACCACATAATCCAGCAGACCCTATGGTATGAGGAAAATCAGTGTTGTGAAAAGATGGCATGTGGATTTTATGACAAGCCCTAATGGAAGAATCACAACATAGATCCTGCATAAAAGCCATACCATGGCAACAGAGAATTATACACCTTCCAAAAAATAAATGTTGAAATACGACTGGGCCCTAATAAAGACAAGTGCCTCACTGTGGAGACACCAAAACTACCTCTCATGAGCTAGGCTTTATCACACTCACCAAGCAATAAATTAGGATGGGTCTAGGTGGAAGAGGAACATCTAGGATTCAACATCAATAAAACCAGAGGGCACAAGCAATCCGAGTGAACAGGTAGCATGCGGGTAGCTCATGTCATCCACCACTGTTACACAGCATGTCTTCCTCAGCTCTGGGTATATGCGGAAGCAAGTTTGTACCAGCTCATAGTAGTTTCTTGTTAAATTTTCAGGAATCTTGCAAGCCCATTGATGCCATGTCGGTAGGTTGAAATTCACCGTAAGTACTTACAGCATGGAAACTAGTTAATACTACAAATTGGATCTTTTCTTTTCCTTTTCAGAAAGCTAGTTGCTAAATATTTACCACCACATCACTGCTCAGCTCACATCCATGACTGCATGGGGGTCTATAATGACTAGTTGATGTAAGAGGAAGAAGCCTGAGCTTCATTCACAAATGGCTCAACTAGGTATATTGGTGCAAGCTAGATATAGATGATGGCTGTACAACAGCCCCACTCAGGGTAGTCTTGAAAGGTAGTGGCAAGGGGAAATCCGCCCAGTGAGTAGTATTCCAGGAAGTCCACCTGGTCAGCCATTTTGTGTGGAAAGAGAAGTGGCCTGCAGTTAGATAGACACACAGGGACTCATGGGCAGTGTGATACATCTTGGCCAGGGTCTTGGAAGGTGAACACTTGGAAGATTGGTGGGCAACAAGGGCTATGAACATATGGAAATAAATGAACTTATGGAAGTGAGCACAAAGTGTAAAGATCTTTATTCAGATGTTAATGCCCATCAGAGCATCCATGACATAAGAGGTACTAAAAAGAAAACAAAAACAAAATCAAACCAAAAAAACTACATGTCATTCAACTGGCAGCAGCCAGCCTCTATCATCAATACGAGATCCCACATACTATTGTGTCAGACAAAGGGACTCATTTAATATTAAAGGAAGCACAGAAACAGACACATGACCACGAGGTTCAATGTTCATATCGCATAGCAAGAAGCTGGTCCTGACAGAAACACCAGATCAGAGATAGTGCCTTATGAAGATGGGTTGCCATCACTCAGAATGCAGTGAGCTTTCTAAAGGAATGACCTTTACATGGTCCTATTTCCCCTGTAGGTAGAACACATAGGTCTAGGAATCAAGGAGTAAAAGTGAGAGTACCCTTATTTTCCTTCACTCCCAATGATTCATTTCAGGAATTTGTGCTTTACGTTCTTGAAACTCTGAGTTTGTATTTTTGTTTGTTTGCTGTTTTTGTTTGTTTGTTTGAGACTCAGTCCCGCTCTGTTTCCAGGTTGGAGTGCAATGATGCAATCTTGGCTCACTACAACTTCCACCTCCTGGGTTCAAGTGATTCTCTTGCCTCAGCCTCCCAAGTAGCTCGGACCGCAGGTGCATGCCACTATGCCCAGATAATTTTTGTATTTTTCATAGAAATGGGATTTCACCATGTTGGTCAGGATGGTCTCTATCTCTTGACCTTGTGATCTACCCGCCTCAGCCTCCCAATGTGCTGGGATTACAGGCGTGAGCCACTGTGCCTGGCCAAAACTCTGAGTTTTTAACACTTAAGAGTCTGAGTTCCTAGGAAGGAATACATCCACAAAGGTTGCGACCTGAGTTCTTGAAGTTTCTCACACCAAGAGGCCAGGACAAGGAGAATTACCATTCTGGCAGAAGTAAATGACCCCCATCACCAGAAGGAGGTAAGGCTGCTGTTACACAATAAGGGCAAGAAAGAAAAATATGTTTTCCACCAGGTGATCCATTTGAGTACCTTGGTATTCTGTTGAGCAATGTTGATAGTAAGTAGAAAAGTGTAGCAGTGACACCCTGACAAAGACATAGGTGACCAGGGACTCAGATCCTTAGGAGCTGATGGTCTGGATCATACTTACATACAAGCCACCAGAACAGCAGAGGTGCTAGCCAGGCTTAAGGGTCAAATAGACGGCTAGTAGTTCAGGGAGGCAATGAGCATTAACTGCAGCACTGAAATCTACTGTATTGGTGCTATCTGTGGATGATCCCACTCACCTTCATCTTCTTAGCTTTCCCCAGGGAAAAGGTGTTCCAGAATTCTGGAGAAGCTGTTCCTAAAACTTACATAAAGAAGTGGCTCTAGGCCAGGCGCAGTGGCTCACACCTGTAATCCCAGCACTTTGGGAGGCCAAGGCGGGTGGATCACCTGAGGTCAGGAGTTCCAGACCAGCCTGACCATGGTGAAACCCGGTCTCTACTAAAAATACAAAATTAGTTGGCTGTCGTGGCACATGCCTGTAATCCCAGCTACTCAGGAGGCTGAGACATTGCTTGAACCTGAGATGCGGAGGTTGCAGTGAGCTGAGATGGCACCATTGCACTCCAGCCCAGCCTGGGCATCAAGAGTGAAACTCTGTCTCAAAAAAAAAAAAAAGAAGAAGAAGAAGTGGCTCTAGGCAATGCAAAGATTGGACTGTAATAGATCCTGGAACTTGCCACCCAGATCTCCTTCAAGAATGAAGGACTGATTTCCTCAGCATTTGCAAGGAGTGCTGTCAGCAGACAGCCCTCAGTTGTCAGCCTCTCCAAGAATTTCCTCATCTGGAGAGAGCTACCTCACTCTAGGACACATCCCCTCCCCAGGATAGCCTGTGTCTAATGACTGATCATTATGGGAATATATACCCAGGCCCCTCCCTTCATAATCTGGGCCAAATTGAGAGGGCTATCCTAGCTTCAGAGTTCCCTTTAGAATCAGCTTAGGCTTTTTAAAAATAACTGCATTGGCCAGGCGCAGTGGCTCACGCCTGTAATCCCAGCATTTTGGGAGGCCGAGGCAGGCGGATCACCTGAGGTCAGGAGTTTGAGACCAGCCTGACCAACATGGAAAAAACCCTCTCTCTACTTAAAATACAAAATAAGCCGGGCATGGTGGTGGATGCCTGTAATCCCAGCTACTCAGGAGGCTGAGGCAGAAGAATAGCTTGAACCTGGGAGGCGGAGGTGGCGGTGAGTCAAGATCGCGCCATTGCACTCCAACCTGGGTGACAGAGTGAGACTCTGCATCGCACCCAAACTTTATCCTCTGCCCAATACCGCTTTATTGCCTTTTTTTCCACTGGTGTGAATCCCGGGAGTCTTTCACAATATCTGCGTGCTAATCTCAGTTTCCAAGACTGCTTCCTGAGAAGCCCAACTTAAAATACTAGGGTTGGTTTCTTCATTTTCAATTTGAATAACCTCCTAACAAATTCTAGATCGTCAGAGAGTTTGAAAGGTTTATGTTTTCGGCTGGGCGTGGTGGTTCGCGCCTATAATCCCAGCAATTTGGGAGGCAGAGGCGGGCAGATCACTTGAGATCAGGAGTTTGAGACCAGCCTGGCCAACATGGCAAAACCGTCTCTACTGAAAATACAAAATTTAGCCGGGCATGGTGGAGCATGCCTGTAATCCCAGCTACTCGGCAGGCTGAGGCAGGAGAATCGCTTGAACCTCGGAGGCAGAGGTTGCAGTGAGCCGAAATTGCACCACTGCACTCCGACCTGGGTGACAGAGTGAGACTCTGTTTCAAAAATAAAAAAAGTAAAAAAAAAGAAAGGCTTGTTTTCAGTCATTCATTCAAGAAATACTTACTTTGCACCTATTATATATTAAGCGCATTTTGAGGAGCTAAGGCTATAGTGATAAAAAAGATAAAGAAGATTCCTGGGCTCATGGCATTTAAATTCTAGTGGAGGGTTACAAACAATAAGCAAGTAAATAAACAAATAGGATAATTTAATAGATTGATGAGTGCTATAAAAACAATATAGGGCAGTATGATAGAAAGCGATTGGAGGTGCTGGAGGTATGAAGGACTACATCGAAAGTGGGTTGGGGAAGGATTCTCTTAGAAGATGGCATTGAGCTAAGACAAAATGAAATCGGGTTTTTTAAAAAACTGGGGAAGAAACTCCAGGCAGACAAAAAAGCAAGTAAAAGGAGGGAAAGGAGTGTGAGTGTGTAAAATATAGGTGGGATACAGTGGCTTATTCCTGTAATTCCAGCACTTTGGGAGGCAAAGATGTGGGGATCACTTGAGGTCAGGAGTTCAAGACCAGCCTGGACAACATGGCAAAACCCCATCTCTACCTATGAAATAATATATGAAAAAGGTTGTAATGAATGGAGGTAGTGAACAAGACGAAGTAAACTGAGAGGAGGTCAGTGAGGGAGACAGGAGCCAGATAGTGTTGGGTTTCATGGATCATTGTAAGGATTTCAGATTTATTCTAATTTCAACTGGAATCCATTGGAGGATTTAAAATAAGGGAGCAATATTATCTGTTTTACTTTTCCATAAGTCACTTCGGCTGCCACTGGAGAGTCAGCTATGGGGAAAGAAGGAAAAACTGGAAGCTATTGAAGTATCCAGATGAGAAATGATGGTGACAGCTATGGTCTGAAAGTTTTTGTGCCCCCAAAATTCCTTTGTTGAAACCTAATCCCCAACGCGACAGTGTTAGGAGGTGGGGCCTTCGGGAGGTGATTAGGTCATGCAGATGGAGCCTACTTGAATGCTCTTATAGAAAAGCCTGAGAGAGATTCATCACCTTTTCTACCATGTGACAACATGGGGAGAAGGCATCATCTATAAACCGGAAAGCAAGCTCTCACCAGATATTGAATCTGCCAATGCCTTAATCTTAATCTTTTCAGCCTCCGGAACTGTGAGAAATAAATTTCTGTTGTCTACAAGCTCTTCAGTCTATGATATTTTGTTATAGCAGCCTGAGTAGACTAAATCAGTGACTAAACCTAAGACAGTGGCAATTAAACAGGCAAGATGTGGTTGCACTTGGGATACACTTTAGAGGAAGAGACAATAGGACATGGCAATGTATTGTCACGGCAGAATGTTCGAGAATAGAAGGAAAGGAGAAGAATATAGGATGTCTGATCAACTGGGTGGATTATGCAACTATTTACTGAGATGGGGAGGATTGTGGTGAGTGGAGCTGAAGTGAATGAATCATGACTCTACTTCAGCTATACTAAATTTGAGATGCTTATTAGACATCCAGAAGTAGATATCGAGGACTCAGCTGTGTTTGATCTTAAGGCTGGAAATGTAAATTTGGGAGTCATCAGCATAAAGATATATTTAAGAAATGGAAGTAGGTGGGATGACTTTATCCACATAGAGAAGTAGAGTGAGAACCAACCCTGGTGTTCTTGTATTCTTTCATTTGCCAGTACAGATAGCTGGGAAGTATTAACTACCAAAACCAGCAAAAATGACAGAAGAATCAACCATCCAAACCACATCCTTTAAGTCAAGAAAAATTAACATCTCAAGAAAAAAATCTTAAATGTTTCTAAGAAGCCAGGTGTGTTAGGCAAGATTTTGGCCTATGATCTTCAGTCCCTAGTGTTTTACCTGTAATACTATATTATAATTGCAGATGAAATTGATGTCACAGGGCCCAGCACAGTGGCTCATGCCTGTAATCTCAGCACTCTGGGAGGCTGAAGTGGGAGGATCACTTGAGTCCAGGAGCTAGAGACCAGCCTGGGCAACATGGTGAAATTCTGTCTCTTAAAAAAAAAAAAAAAAATTGGGCATGATGGCACATGCCTGTAGTCCCAGCTACTCAGGAGGCTGTGGTGGGATGATCACTTGAGCCTGGGAGACAGAGGTTGCAGTGAGCTGAGATTGTGTCACCATGCTCCAGCCTGGGCAACAGGTGAGACTTCATCTCAAAAAAAAAAAAAAAAAAAGAAAGAAATTGATGTCACGTGTCACAAACTCTAAGATAGAGAGATTTTCCCAGATTATGCTGGTGGGCAAATGTAATCACATGGACCTAGAAAAGTGAAAGAAGGCAGAATCGCCAGTCAGGGAGATGTGATTGATGAGGAGGTGGGAAAAATTCAAAGCAAGAGATGGAACCAACCCAGCATTGCTGGCTTTGAAGATCAAGGAAGGAGCCATGAACAAAGAAATGAGTATGGCTTCTAGAAACTGGGAATGACCTTTAGCTGATAGCCAACAAGGAAACACTTCTACAACCACAAGAAATCAAATTTTGTCAACAATCCGAATGGGCAAAAAAATAAGATTCTTCCCTGGAATTTCCAGAAAGCAACATAGCTCCGCAGACACCTTGGTTTTACCCTGGTGAGTCCCCTGTCAGACTTCTGCCTCACAGAACTGTAAGATATTAAATTCTTACTGTTTTAAGGTGCTAATGTGTAGTAATATGTTACAGCAACAACACAAAACTAATACAGAAATGGATTTGGAAAAATGGAGGCCATGGGTGATCTTTATATGAGCTATTTCAGAAGAGTGATGGCACTGAAAACTCAAATGAAGTGGGTTGAGTAAATTAGAAACGAAAATAGTTGAGTCACTTAACAATGAGGATCACTTTCTAAGAAATGCATTGTTGGGTGATTCCCTTGTGTGACTATCATTGAATATACTTACACAAACTTAGATGTATAGCCTAGTGCACACCTAGGCTATATGGTGGGGCTTATTGCTTCTAAGCTACAAACCTATACAGCATGTTGCTGTACTGAATAATGTAGGCAACTGTAACACAATGGTAAGGATTTGTATATATAAACAAATCTGAACATAGAAAAGGTACGTTCAAATTATGATAATATAATCTTATAAGACCTCCCTTGTGTATGCCATCCATTGTTTAGCAAAATGTTATGAGGTGCATGACTGTACACACAGACAATTATTTCAAGGGAGGCAGAGACATGACACAGAGCAACAATTTAAACCATGGGTTCTGATACACAGTCCAGGCCCTAGAGAAAGTGTTCACGCTGATGAAAAGTAAGATTGGGTTCCCTTAGTAAGAAGGGATGTGTGTTAATATGGAATACTCTTAGGCCACCTGTGGATTGCCAGACAGTTCTACTGCTAATATTTGAGGGATCTGGGGAAAGGATATAAATGAATGCTCAGGGCCTGTGCATACTTCCCTATATGGACACGCCAGCACAATTGTAACGGTTGTGGTCCAGGATCCTACAGGCAGAGACTCCAAGTGGCCACATTTCCTTGGCCCTAAAGACACCTTGCCATGTGAGTGAGTAGAGCTTCAGGCCTGAGGAGAGCTACAGTGGAGCCCTACAACCCAGATCTCATGCCAGGAGCCCTGGTCACCTGGGTCTAAGGGAGGTCCTGCTCCAGGCTCTGGTAATTTGTGTCAGTTTCTCCCCCTCTGATGCTAGTTGTGTAAGTGTGCAGTAGGAAACTCAGGGAAGCATCTTGTTACCAGTGCCATACAGGTGCTATGTTAACTGGGAGAAAAGTAAGAAGAATGGAGATCTACAAAGAAAACAGAAAGGAACAGAAAATGAGGAAGGCAAGTCCATTAGACTGTAAGAGACAGAAGAGGGACCGTATGATATCCACATTTGAATTCTCAGCAAAATGCCTTCTTAAGTGTATGGGAGAGCTTCTCTTTCCATTCTCAGCTTTATGCACTTTGCAGACACACCTTCCTTTTGCAGGAAGTACCAGCAAGGAAGATATCACTATTTCTGCAAACTCAGTGAGAGCCTGACATTCATCGGTCCATGTTTCTCAGTTGGATGGGATTAATGAGTCTCTCTGCAGCCTGGTCTTCTGGCTCTTGTTCTGTTGGATCTGCACAGCCACAAATGGAGTCCATTGTCTTTTTCCGACTTCTCAGGGTAAGCTTGGCAAAGTAGAGCATCTCTCTTATTCCCACCTCCTGTTCCCACAAGAGGGAAGAAATATTAGCCCCACTATCAGTCTCAGGTCCAAGCTATAGTTCTCTCTTTTTTTTTTTTTAAGACAGCGTCTCACTCTGTCACCCAGGCTAGAGTGCAGTGGCATGATTTCAGCTCACTGCAACCTCCGCCTCCCTGGTTCAAGCAATTCTCCTGCCTGCCTCCTGAGTAACTGGGATTACAGGTGTGTGTCACCATGCCTGGCTAATTTTTTGTGTTTTTAGTAAAGATGGCATTTTGCCATGTTGGCCAGGATGGTCTCGAACTCCTGACCTCAAGTGATCTGCCCGCCTCTGCCTCCCAAAGTGCTAGGATTACAGGTGTGAGCCACTGCAACCAGCCCAAGCTATAGTTCTTGATGAGTTCTCTAAAAGCCAATTTGTAAAAAACCAATTCACCAAAGTCTGATGCACTGAATGGCCCCGTCTCCAAGTCCTTAGAAGTCTGATTTGAGTCTTTTCTGCAACTTCAATGTCTCTCCTTAACATATTCATGCTTTCTTCCTACCTTCCTGGACATATTTGTGATTACTATAATACTTTAATATCATTGCCTACTAATTTAATAATCTGTGTCATTTCCAGATCCATTTACAGGTTGATTATTTAAATCCTCATTATGAGATATTATTCTGCATCTTTCATGCCTGGCAATTTTATTTTCCAGTTTTGTGGAGGTACAATATATAAATAAAAATTGTATATATTGAAAGTACATAACATAATGTTTTGATATATGTATATATGGTGCAAGGATTACCACAAGCTAATTAATATATAAATCACTTCAGATAGTTTTGTGTGTGGTAGAAGACTTAAGAGCTACTCTCTTAGCAAATTTCAAGTATACGATACATTATTATTAACTACAGTCACCATATTGTACATTAGGTCTCCAGAATTTATTCATCTTATAACTTATGATTGTACCCCTTGACCAACATCTCCCACATTTCCCCCACTCACAGCTCCTGGCAACCACCATTCTACAGTCTGCTTCTATGAGTTTGACTTTTTTAGATTCCATATATAAGTAAGATGATGCAGTATTTGTTTTTCTGTGCCTGGCTTATCTCAGTTAACATAATGTCCCTCAGTATCATCCATTTTGTTGCAAGTGACAGGAGTTCTTTCTTTTTTAAGGTTGAATAATGTTCCATTGCATATATGTGCACCACATTTTTTAAATCCATTCAACTGTTGATGGACACTTAGGTTGATTCTGTATCTTGGCTATTATAAATAGTGCTGCAGCTAACATTGGAGTATTTTATTTCCTTGGCTGTATACCCAGAAAAGAGATTGCTAGATCATATGGTAGTTCTATTTTTGATTGTTTGATAAAACACCACATTGTTTTCCATAATGGCTCTACTAACTTACATTTCCACCATCAGCCAACAAAGGTTCCCTTTTGTCCATATCCTCACCAACACTTGTTATCTTTTGTCTTTTTGGGAATAGCCATACTAACAGGTGTGAGGTAATATCTTGTGTTTTTGTATTTGAGTTTTCCGATTATTAGTGACGTTGAATACTTTTCACGTACCTGTTGGCCATTTATATGTCTTCTTTGAAAAAATATCTCTTAAGATCTTTTATTTATTTTAAAATTGAATTATTTGGGTTTGTTTTTGGTTTTTGCTAGTGAGTTGTATGAGTTCCTTATATTTTTTGGGTAGTAACCCCTTATCATATATATCAGCAGTCCCCAACCTTTTTGGCACCAGGGATCAGTTTTGTGGAAGACCATTTTTTCATGGACTGGGCCATGAAAACTTTTTCTCGAATTTTTTCAGGATGAAACTGTTCCACCTCAGATTATTAGGCATTAGATTCTCATAAAGAACATGTAACTTAGATCCCTTGCATGTTCACAGTTCACAATAGGGTTTGCACTCCTATGAGAATCTAATGCCACTACTGATCTGACAGGAGGTGGAGCTCAGGCAGTAAAGCTAATTCACCTGCCACTCACCTCCTGCGGTGTGGCCTGGTTCTTAACAGGCCACAGACCTGTACTGCAGGGTTGGAGATCCCTGGTATATATGGTTTGCAAATATTTTCTCTCATTTTGGAGGTTGTCTTTTCATTTTTTGATCATTTCATTTGCAGAAACTTATACAGAAACTTTTTAGTTTGATGTAGTTACACTTACTTATTTCTGTTTTTGCTTTTGCTGCCTGTGCTTTTGGTATCCTGATATTCAACAAAAATTGCCAAGATAAATGTCGTGGAACTTTTTCCTGTGTTCTCTTCCAGGAGTTTTATCGCTTCAGGTGTTAGGTTTAAGTCTTTAATATATTTTTACTTCATTTTTGTGTTAGATAAAGGGCCAATTTCATTCTTCTGCATGTGGATATCCAGTTTCTCAACACCGTTTATTGAAGAGACTATCCTTTGTCCATTGCATATTCTCAGCACCTTTGTCAAGCAGTTGACTGTATATGTGTGGGTTTATTTTTGGGCTCTCTGTTCTATTGATATATGATTTTATGCCAGTATCATATTGTTTTGATTAAGATAGCTTTGAAATCAAGAAATGTGATGCCTCCAGCTCTGTTTTTGCTCAAGATTGCTTGAGCTACTCAGGATCTTTTGCCATTTCATATTAATTTTAAGATCATTTTTTCTTTTTCTGTGAAAAGTACCTTTGGAATTTTGATAGGAATTGCACTGAATCTGTAGATTGCTGATATGATTTGACTCTGTGTCCCCACCCAAATCTCATCTTGAATTGTATTCCACATGTATTAGGGAGGGACCTGGTGGTTGGTGATTGGATCATGGTGGCAGTTTCCCCCATGCTGTTCTTGTGATAGTGAGTTCTCACAAGATCTGATGGCTTAAAAGTGTGGCACTTCTCCCCTTGCTCGGTCTCTCTCCCGCTACTGTGTAAGACATGCCTTGCTTCCCCTTCACCTTCCACCATGATTTTAAATTTCCTGAGGCCTCGCCAGTCATGCAGAACAGTGAGTCAATTAAACCTCTTTTCTTTATAAATTATCCAATCTTAGGTAGTTCTTTATAGCAGTGAGAAAATGACTAATATAATATTTTGGGTAATATGGGTATTTTAATAATATTAATTCTTCCAATTCATTGATATGGGATATATTTTCATTTATTTGTCTTCAATTTCTTTCACTAATGTTTTAATGTTTTCATAAATAGTTCAATAGTATAAACAGTTCACTTCCTTGGTTAAATTTATACTTAATTTTGTTAAAATTTATTTTGTCCTTTTTGTTACTATTATAAATGAGATTGTTTTCTTAATATCTCTTTTTCTAATAGGACATTTTAAGGACTTTATCTCTTTTTTGATCCTATTGTCAGTATATGAATATGCTACTGATTTTTGTATGCTGATTTTGTATCCTGAAACTTTACTGAGTTATTTATCAGTTTTTGACTAAAAGTCTGTTTTGTCTGATGCAAGTATAGTATTATCACTGCTCTTCATATATATATATGTATATATATGTGTATATATATGTGTGTATATATATGTGTATATATGTGTATATATATGTGTATATATATGTGTATATATATGTGTATATATATGTGTATATATGTGTGTATATATATATAGGTTGGTGCCACAGTCACACAGAGAGACCTATCTTATATATAGATCTTATATATATATATATCTTATATAGACCTATCTTTCCAGTTGCCTATACCTATGCTTCTCTTTTCTTGGGAAGCATAGACAGGGAAGCCTAGGAGCCTGCCTGTTTTTATGGGCAGTAGGAAAAAGGATGGTTTAACAGTGCCAATAACACAACTACCTGCCCATTGGTCAGGTAACTTGGCATAGGCTTTATGCCCACATATCCGGTATAATCCAGTGGGGCTGTCCAGTCCAGATGGGACTCCAGGTGGGTCCACACAGTTTGCAACTTTGGAAATTTACTAAATGGATTTCTTTTAGTGTGGTTTGAAGTTTACCAGGTGACTGTTTTTGTAGTGCTATTATACAGTTTTGGCCCAAGGCAGCTCAGTCTTCAGAAAGACTTCTTCTTTCTTTGGAGGCAGAAAAATTGGGCATAAGACAATATGAGGGGTGGTCTCCTCCCTTAGTATCACGTTTTCTTGATTTTTCAATTACATTGGGATCTTGCATTGTTGTTTTTTTGTTTTGTTTTGTTTTGTTTTTGTTTTTCACTTGACGAAGCAATCACCCTCTCCAGTCTCTGCTGACTAACTTTGGGAGAGAAATACCTGCACTATTCGGCCTGACTAGGGATTCTGAGGTTTTCTCAGTCCTTTCCTATTAATGTGTCTGATTCACACCTCTTGTTACCACTTGTGGAGAGGGAGATTCCTAAGATTGTATGCCTTCTCTTGATCTTTTTTTTTTTTTTAAGGCTGTTCCCTGAAATGGTCAAGTTTATATGCCTTGTCCCAATCTCACAGAGTTAGAATGGCTTTCTGCACATGCTCATGAGCCATCTGCAGAGGCTTGTACTTGCATCTGTGGTGACATGCATAGGGGCCACGGGGTGGAGAAGGGTGGGACATGCAAAGCATTTAGGGTGCCTGTGAGCAAGTTGAGGGGTTCTGTGAACAAAGCATTTCCAGTAACTCATAGGAGGGCTTCCTGATGGAATCTGCAAAACAAAGCAGTTAGTAACATCCATGGCCCTTTATTGAGTTCTGAGCCCTAGTTAATGTGAATCCCCAGCTCTCTTCCTTGCTCCCAACTTTCTGAACTTTTTGGCTGTGCCAATCACCTCAGTATTCTGTGTGAGATAAGAAAGAGGTGGACCTCTCAAGTAGCACTCTTCATGACTGGATAAGCCAGGTACTTGCTTGCTATGCATTCACTTTCCCTATAGGAGAAATTGCAGGCTGAAGGAGTCTTTCTTGGCACTGAACTGTGCTGCCTTGGGGGAAAGGTGACACAGTTATAGTGAAATTGTTCTTCTTACCCTCTTCAATGCGTCTATTCTCAGATTTTTGTTCCACAGTGTACTAGAACTTCTCTGCTGAACTCTCAGTCTCCCACAAAGGTACTGTCATCTGGGGGTAGTTGTCAAAATCAATGCCTCTGCGTGAAGATGATGGCAGAAAACACCTATCCTGGCATGTTGAATGAATTCAATCCTTTCAAAGCTTGCCTTTGTGCTTTGTTAGTTGGATCCAGAACAATCTTTAGCCTAGGGCTAGTTCTGGCTATTGTTCTACCTGATCCATTCCGGTGGTCTTCCCCACACTTCATGTAATTTTCGCATACATATTGCTATGGAATGAATGTTTCTGTCCCCCTCGAAATTCATATAGTGAAAACCTAAATCTTAATGTAATGGTATTCGTTGATAAGGCCTTTGGGAGATAATTAGGGTTAGATTAGGTCGTGAGAGTGGGGCCCTCATCATGAAATTAATGCCCTTATAAAAACAGGAGGAATTGTTACTTCTTTCTCTCTATATGCAAGTAACAAGGAAGGCCATGTGAGGACATAACCAGGAAGAGGGCCCTCATCAAGATCCTGACCATGCCAGCACCCTGATCTCAAACTTCCAGCCTCCAGAATTGTGGGAAATAAATGCTTGTTGTTTAAGCCTCCCAGAGTATATTACAGCAGCCCAGGCCGACTAAGGCACACATAAACTGATTGATACTAAGCTAAACTCTCAAGGGGAGCCCTCTGCAGATCTTCAGGGTCTCCCAGTGTGGCTCATTACTCTTTGGCCCTGCCCCACAAATCCTAGGTCCTTTGACCTCTTCAGACTCTGCACTCTGGGTGCTCCTTCCATGAACTACAGCTGAGAAATTCTCTCCTGGTAGTAAGTTGGCAACATTAGAGTTCCCCTTATTTAGTTTCCTTCTCTATGTTGCCCGTTGTCCAATGCCTGAAAATTGTTATTTCATATATTTTGTCTAGTAATATGGTTGTTTAGGGAGGAGGCTGAATCTGGGCTCTGTTGCTTCCTCACAGCCAGGAGCAGATGTCTATCAGTAAAGTTTTCCTACATTATAGACTCTCAGGATTTGCTTCAATATCTGGTAGGGAAAGTCTCCCCTCATTTTCCTTATTATTTCAAAATGGTCTTGGCCATCTGAGTCCATTTCTCTTTCCCGTGATTGTCTAGCCAGCTTACTAAATTTCCTTAAAAAGTCCTGTTAGGATTTGGATTGAAATTGAATTAAATTATATACTAACATGAAACATGACTCATAGGCTTACATTTTCATATACCTTGTCCTTGGATGGGAAAAGTTAGTATAAAACATAGGCCGGGCGCAGTGGCTCACGCCTGTAATCCCAACACTTTGGGAGGCTGAAGCGGGCGGATCACGAGGTCAGGAGATCGAGACGATCCGGGCTAACACTGTGAAACCCCGTTTCTACTAAAAATACAAAAGATTAGCCAGGCGTGGTGGTGGGCACCTGTAGTCCCAGCTACTCGGGAGGCTGAGACAGGAGAATGGCATGAACCTGGGAGGCAGAGCTTGCAGTGAGCCGAGATCTCACCACTGCACTCCAGCCTGGGTGACAGAGTGAGACTCCGTCTCAAAAAAAAAAAAAAAAGCAATCCCTTAAAATGGAAAGTAAAAGCAATTGAACCCAATACAACTGGAATTAGGTTGGTGGCACAGTCACACAGAGAGAACCTATTTAGAGCAGCTTGAAAGCACAGTAATTTGATAGCCCATCCCTAGTGGGATATTCCCTAAGGGCGAAAAGAATTGCAAAAAGTATCTTAAGCTGCTCAGAAATCTCATGTTTCAGAAGTAGTGTGAAAACCATTATTTTGAGACTGTAGTGTATACAGAGAGGCTTAAAGTAAACAGGTCATTCTGTAATTTTTCAGTGTGAGAGAAAAGATATCAATGGGTTCGACAAAAACAGTGTAGTTGAACTGCAACTGTTAGTATAAAGTCATGACATATGTAATCTTATAAACAAATACCATTTTCTATTCTGTCTACTGAAAAAGCTCAGAAACAATAACTAAGCCCATAACACCAAATGTATAAATGGTGTTCCCAAATACCATATTCCCTGGAAACAGCAGGGTCCCTTGCATTACAGCCTTGATATGTCTAGGGCAGGAAACACACAGCCTACCCTAAGTACCTGAGCTTTCTTTTCTCTAGTTTGACCCCAAAGGTCCCAGGGTTATGTCCAAAGATTCCGAGATCCAATCTGAAGAAATTCTCTCCCATAGGCCAATGAAACAAAAAATAATAACTATCATAGACAAAAAGCAAATACGTGTGTTGATATCCACTAGTTTATAATGAAACAAACCAACAAAATAAAACACAGTAGTGATGTTATAGGATTCTAGGAAACCAGCTCATCTGAAAGCAGTTCCTTATCTTATTTCCCTGCATAACCTGCACCTCTAGGTACGAGATGGTTGAAGAGGACACTGCACCATTGTTTAAGAAACTTCTAAAGCTGCTTCAGTTAACAATGAGAAGGAATGATGGAGTCAAAATATCACCACTGTGCAAGTCTTGACAAATCAGTGGATATGGGTGTGCTAAACAACAAAGAGAGATGATCAGACTTTCCATGTCACCTTCTATGACAAATATTTGCCCGAAAATTGAACCTGAATCTGATCAAAGCTCTACATTTAACCACCAACATCCAGGAACTACAGGAGACAAAAGAATACATTAAATGACACCACAGAGGTACAATTATCAAAATTCAGGTTTGGAAAATGCTGATGGACAACCTGTTGTCTTCGGTAAATTGCAAGAAAACATATAATGAAGGAGGTGTCAACAGATTAAAAAAGATTTAAACACCTATCATTACCAACTGCAATTTATGGCCTATTTAGATCCTAAGTCTAAAAAATAAATTAAACACTCCTGAGACAACTGGGCAAATTTAAGCAGTGATTAGATATTTAATCATATCAAGAAATTATTGCTAATTTTTGAGGTATAATAAATGGGAAAGAAAGACTAAAATTTTTACAGATTAAAAAACTAATAATATTCCCCTAAATAAATACAGCAAAATTCCATGTATTATCCTAATAGTTCTCTTTTTGAGGGGTAGAATGCGTTGGATAAAATTATTTTAAAAGCCACATGGAAATGTAAGTGCCTGAATAACAAAGAAAGTATGCAGAAGATAAATAATGAGAGACTTGCCTTCAACTGAAAGCCACTGTAATAAAAATCACTGCAATACAATCAACATGGTATTGGCATAAGAGTAGACAAATCAGTGGAACAGAAGAGTGGATCCAAAAATAGATCTCAGTATATATCATAATTTAATATGTGACAAAGGTAGTATTTCAATTCTGTGGGAAAGAATGGCTTACTTAATAAGTATTGCCGGCATAACTGCCTATTCATCTGGAACAAAATGAACTTGTATCTCAATTTCACAACAAATCCAAAAATAAATTCCAAATGGATTAAAAACATAAATGTAAACAATAAGTTTTAAAAAAACATTTAGGTGACTACATGCAAATCTAGGGGACAGAGAACATCTTTTAAACTAAAACCAGAAACCTGGAAAGTATAAAAGATAGACATATTTGATTACATAAAAATGTCAAACCTTTATATGGTGAAAGGTACCCAAACAAAGTCGAGTCAAAATGCATTTAGAAAAATATGTACAATGTAGATAACAGATATTGGGTTAATATTTTTTATATATAATGAATTCTTACAAATTGATAAGAAAAAGATAAACCATTCCAATTTTTAAAAAGGGCAGTAAGTATGAAAAAGGAAATAAACCGAATAGCAAATCCAAATGGCTGGTAAACATATGAAAAGGTACCCAACTCAGTGGCAGCCAGGGAATTGCAAATTAAAATAATAATGAGATATTACTCTACATGCAACAGATTGGCAGAAGTTAAAAAGAATGATATTATCTGTTGCAATTTCATGCATTACTTGTGAAAATGTGAATTGTCACATTTTGAGAAAAACAAATGCCAAGCAGCATCCATTAAAATAAAGAATCCTCATACACTTTAACCCAATGATTGCACTCCTGGGATTGTAGTCAGTAAAAATAAAATAATCAATATGGAGAGCTATATGTAAAGTTGTTAATTGCAGAATTATAGTAACAAAAACCTAAAAACAAAGTGAATATACATCCATACGGGAATGGCTGAATAAATGTGTGTGTATTTGCATCATAAAATACTATGCAGTTGGCCGGGTGTGGTGGCTCATGCCTGGAAACCCAGCTCTTTGGGAGGCTGAGGCAGGTGGATCATTTGAGCCCAGGAGTTCAAAACCAGCCTGGGCAACATAGCAAGACCTCGTCTCTACCCAAAATATAAAAATTAGCTAGGCATGGTGGTGCACGCCTATAGTTCCAGCTACTAGGGAGGCTGAGGTGGGAGGATCACTTGAGCCCAGGAGGCTGGGGCTGCAGAGAGCCATGAACACATCATTGCACTCCAGCCTGGGTAACTGAGTGAGACCCTGTCTCAAAAAAAACAAAATACTATGCAGTTACTAAGAAGAAGGAACTAGAGCTACTGCATATGAATTGGAAGGATTGCTACAAGGTGTCGAATGAGAAGGGCAAGATGCCAAGAATGGTGTATGTTATGGTTTCCAGTAATAAACAGTATTCAGTCATGCATCACTTAAGGATGGGGATGCTTTCTCAAAATGCACTGTTAAGCAATTTTGTTGTTACGTGAATACCATAGAGTGTACTTACATAAACCTAGGTGGTAGAGGCTACTACTGCAGACTTAGGCTATATGGTATGGTCTGTGGCTCCCAGGCTACAAACTTGTATAACATGTTATTGTACTGAAAACTATAGACAATTGTAACACAATTGCGTACCTAAACATACAAAACGTACAGCAAAAATATGGTACTATAATTCTTTGTTTCTTTGGGGCCACTGTTGTATATGTGGTTTGTCATTGACTGAAATGTGGTTATGCAGCACATGACTGTGTATGGATGAGTGTGTGTGTGTGTGTGTATGTATGTGTAAACATGTATATTTGTGTACAAACTTCTATTTGTTTATAATTACATGAGTTTGGGAAAAAAGTTTGGGGCCGGGCGCGGTGGCTCACGCTTGTAATCCCAGCACTTTGGGAGGCCGAGGCGGGCGGATCACGAGGTCAGGAGATCGAGACCATGGTGAAACCCCGTCTCTACTAAAAATACAAAAAAATTAGCCGGGCGTGGTGGCGGGCGCCTGTAGTCCCAGCTACTCGGAGAGGCTGAGGCAGGAGAATGGCTTGAACCCGGGAGGCGGAGCTTGCAGTGAGCCGAGATTGCGCCACTGCACTCCAGCCTGGGCGACAGAGCGAGACTCCGTCTCAAAAAAAAAAAAAAGTTTGGAATGCTCTACGTTGGATTGTTAACAGGAATTTTGTCGAGTTGGGTATGAGGGTGTGAGATTTGGGTAAAATCTGAAAGGAGAAGGGTAGAAGAAAAATTGGATCTAATTTTTTTTAGCTACCATAATGATATTATGTTAATATATTTACATATTAATATGTATATGAATACATTATATGCATATATACCTAAAATATAATACACAAGTATAATATATGTATATATATGATATAATATACATGAGAGGAGAAAAAGCTAGAGTTGAATCCATATCTACATATTTGTAGAGATGCACATGATATGGTGTTAAATTTTAATAAGGTAGTAATGTGTAAGTATGATTCTATTTTGTCAAAGCAAACACGTACAAACAAACTTCTATGGTTGTGGTCTCCATAAATGCTTGTAATATTGAATGAGCTATGAAAAAAGGTGTCAAAGAATAAATGCCAGTGTGTTAACGTGTGTTAACTCAAAGGGGATTGAGGTGAGGATGAAATGATGATTAACTTTTTCTTTGCACATCATTGTACCATTTTACTTCTTCAATAAGCCTATATTGCTTTGTAATTTGAGAAAAAAAAGGAAAAAAAATATGTGTATTTCATCTAAGGATGTGATATCTTTCAATATCTATTCAGGTCTTCTCTTCCTTTTTTCCTTAAAAGTTTCTTTATCTTTCTTTTCGTTGTTGTTTCTTTCTTTTTTTTTTTGAGACGGAGTCTCACTCTGTCGCCCAGGCTGGAGTGCAATGGTTTGATCTCGGCTCACTGCAACCTCTGCCTCCTGGGTTCAGGTGATTCTCCTGCCTCAGCCTCCCTAGTAGCTGGGACTACAGGCTTGCGCCACCATGCCTGGTTAACTTTTTGTATTTTTAGTAGAGACGGGGTTTCACTGTGTTGGCCAGGATGGTCTCGATCTCTTGACCTCGTGATCCACCCACCTTGGCCTCACAAAGTGCTGGGATTACAGGCGTGAGCCACCGTGCCTGGACTGTTGCTGTTCATTAATCAATAACCAGTGTTTGAGGTTTATCACATCTTTTTCGGCATCTGTTGAGATGATACTCTGATTTTTCTCTTTTAATCAATTAATGTGATTTTTCTCCTTCTTATCTATATTCTCCCATGTGATAATCTCACCTCGTCAGTAGCTTTGAACAAGATACATACGCCAACAATTCCCAAACATGTATCTCCAGCCCAGACCTCTCTTCCCAACTCCAGACTCTGGGTAACTGTCTACTACCATCTCTGCTTGAATGTGTAATTGACATCTTGGACTCAGCGTGTCCAAAATGGAACTCTTGACCACGTTCCTCCATCCCAAATCCCACCAAACCTTACATGACCTTGGGGGAAAAGCTCATGCAGGAGCCTGCAGCTGCGCTATCTTAGTTGAGGGCACTTCATTCAACTAGTTGCTCAGGCCAGAAAACATGGATCATCTGTGACTTTCCTCCTCTCACACCCTATACTCAATGCATCAGGGAAATCCTGCTCCTTCTACCTTCAAAATACATTCAGAATGGACAGCTTTAATCATCTCGACTGCTTCCGTCATAGTCACCATCTATCCTCTCTTGCCTAGATCACTGATCTCCCTGGCTCTATTCTCACTCCTCCTAAAGTTATTCTCAATAAGGCACCCAGAATCAAGCCCTTTCATAGACACATTAGATCATATCCCTCCTTTGCTCAAAGCCCTGCACTTCCCGACTTCTCCCTACACACCTCTCCTGACATTGCCGCATTTTATTTAGAGTGAAAACCAATGTCCTAGGCCAGGCGCGGTGGCTAATGCCTGTAATCCCAACACTTTGAGGGGTTGAGGCGGGCGGATCACCTGAGGTCGGGAGTTCGAGACCAGCCTGACCAACATAGAGAAACCTCATCTTTACTAAAAATACAAAATTAGCTGGGCATGGTGGTGGGGGCCTGTAATCCCAGCTACTCGGGCGGCTGAGGCAGGAGAATCGCTTGAACCCTGGAGGCAGAGGTTGCAGTGGGCCGAGATCGAACCATTGCACTCCAGCCTGGGCAACAAGAGCAAAACTCTGTTAAAAACAAACAAACAAACAAACAAAAAAACGGGGTCCTGTGACTTCTCCACCTCATCTCCTTCCACTCTTCTAACTTACTCTCCCACAACCATTCTGGCTTCCCTGAAGTCCCTTGGACATGCTGGGCATACTCCCTCCCACCCTGGTGCTTTCACACTCGCTGTTCTTTCTGCTTAGCATACCCTTTCCCTAATAATCTGTTTGGCTAACTCTCTCCTTCTCAATAGTGCCTACCTTGACCACCTTATTCAGTATCCTCCTTCCTTCCTTGATACAACAAATCTGCTTGCCCTGACCCACTTTATCATTTTCCATTGCACTCACATCCCTTTCTGGCATACAAAGGTGTTCACTATATTAAGTTTATCTTCTGTTTTCTGTCTTATCTCATTAGGACATCAGCTCCAAGAGGGCAAGAATCCTGTTTTGTTCACTCATGTTACCTGAATGCCTAGAACGGTGCCTGGCACATAAAAGATGCTTAACAAATATTTGTTGAATAAAAAAATGAATTTGTGCATTTCATTGGCTCTGAGTGTGATGTTTCCCTAAACCAGTTCCCCCACTCCCCTACAATTCCTCTCTTATATTTGTTTTAAGCTATGATGTTCTTTACAATTGTTTTTTCTCTTAAATTTGATCCCTGTTGCTTTCTCTCTTTAGGAATAATTCCAAGCTTCTGGTTCATTAATGAAACTTTTTATTATTTCCTCACACTGTTATAGATTTATTTTTTTAAATTTGTTAAAAGGTACAACATTACAGCTAAGTAAGAGGAACAAGTTCTAGTGTTCTATAATACTGCACGATGACTATAGTTAATAATAATATGGTATATAGTTTCAAAGAGCTAGAAAGAGGATATTGAATGTTCTCAACATGAAGAAATGACAAATGTTTGAGGTGATGGATATGTTAACTATCTTGATGTGATCACCACACATTATATATATATTGAAATATTACTATGTACTCCATGAATGTATACAACTATTATTTGTCAAGTAATAGAATAGAATAAAATAAATAATAATAAATGACTATACCTCCCCACCAAAAAAAAAGTTCCATGATTTCATAGGATTGGGTGAGGAAGGAAAGGCAGATGCGTGTCTCACTCAACTATTAGCATGCAGCCTTGACCTCAGAGAACTGAGTTTGTTGGTGTGAGTCAGTCTCTCCGAGTCTGGGTAAATCTGATGAACTTACGAATCCTGGCTTGGCCACCAGCTACACTTCTCTAATATCTCCAGCTCCAGCCCCTTGAGAATAACACTGCCTACATTAACCATGATATTATAAAGTATTTTTCAATTCAGAGGGGAAATGAATTGCATAAATGCTAGATAATAAAAATGAGGCTCTAATGCCTGACATGACAGTTCCTTCCTACTAATCGACTCAATCTTAAAATCAAAGATATCCACCCACATCCTTAGGGAACTCATTGAAAATCTTATGCAGCTGAAAAAATTTCTAATCTTTTTACCATGGCTCTAGTAGTCAATTAAAGACTTTTCAAAATGTAAAATAGGCATTTTTATGTCTGTTTTCAAAGTCACTAAAGACCAGATTTTGACCATTGATGTATATGCTGAATATGCCTGCCCTACGAAAAGAAATTTGGTTAATTTAGGAGTGTGCTAAACTATTTTTATCTAACTTTCCTACCAGCATGGCATTTCTTTTTCTTTTTTTCTTGAGACAGTCTCACTCTGTTGCCCAGGCTGGAGTACCATGGCCTGATCTCAGCTCACTGCAACCTCAGCCTCCCAAGTAGCTGGGATTACATGTGTGCTCCATCGTGCCCAGCTAATTTTTGTATTTTTAGTAGAGACAGGGTTTTGCCATCTTGGCCAGGCTGGTCTTGAACTCCTGGACTCAAGTGATCTGCCTGCCTTGGCCTCCTAAAATGCTGAGATTATAGGAAGGAGCCGCTGCTCCCAGCCCCAGCATAGCATTTCTAAGCCACAGAAAAATACGCTTTCTTATTCCTTGCTTAAAAAAAAATTACATGCTTAAAGAATCAATGCTTTTGGTTCTTTACTATAAAGTAATTTTGTGCCTATGTTGAATTGGAGGGAGAAGCGTTCATTGTGAGCCCATTTTCCACAGCCAAACGTATTGATACAGAGCCATGACTAATATTATTATTTCTAAGAATGTGACTTGCACTTTGACTGCTATCAAACAATGTTGAGAATAAACCTTGAGTTATCATCTGAGTCAGCACCCACCTGTCAACAGAGGACAGGATAAACCAGTTTTTCCAAATCTAAGGTTTCACCAATAGACCCTAGCCCTAGTCTGCTGCTAACAGTCCTATCCCTTTCTCTCACCTTCTACAAGTTACTCCAAATAAGAACTCGAGTGTGTAAATTATTGATATAAACCATTAAGGATAAATGGTTCCTATTATTTTTGGAAAACCTATGGGGCAGGTGATTCTTTTCTTATTTTGGAGTTTATCTCATTGTTCTAACACCCTGATAGTAAATAAGTTTTTCCTTATGTTCCTCCAAACTCTTCAACTTTGCTGTAAACACATTTTCTCTTAATCAAAATTATTGAACATGGAAAATCATTGCTCATTATCCTCTGTATTGTTCTTGGGTATAATACATAAGTTCTGTCTTTGGTCTGTTCTATTTTAACATTTACTTGTGAAAAAATGGAAACTTACTTTTCATTTCTCATTATTTTTGGATCCTATTCAGATGTTCCAAGTGACAACTGAATTGTGGTGGCCAAAATGGGATCCCATTTACTAGATCTTTGTAGAGATGGTGGCACTTGAAAGATTGAAACAATAAGAGAAATTAAACTGGAAGTGACAGATTTAACTGTCTAACATTTTTGAACTTTTGTACCATGGAAATCAATAAAGTTGGCTGGGAAAGTATTTGTATCATGTATAACAGTTAAAAATTCATATCTGGCTGGGTGCGGTGGCTCACACCTGTAATCCCAGCACTTTGGGAGGCTGAGGCGGGCAGATGACCTGAGCTCAGGAGTTTGAGACCAGCCTGACTAGCATGGTGAAGCCCCGTCTGTACTAAAAATACAAAAATTAGCCGGGCATAGTGGCAGGTGCCTGTAATCCCAGCTACTAGGGAGGCCGAGGCAGTAGAATCACTTGAACCTGGGAGGCGGAGGTTGCAGTGAGCCGAGATCGCACCATTGCACTCCAGCCTGAGCAACAAAGCAAGACTCCGTCTCAAAAAAAAAAAAAAAATTCACATCTATACTATCTAAAAAATTCGCTCATATATATATGAAAAGTTGTCTATATATAATATTCAATTATTAATGAATACTTTTGCAATAAGATGTTATTTATTTTTTTAGAGGGGTCTTGCACTGTGGGCCTGGCTAGTGGCATGATCATGGCTCACTGGAGACTAGAACCTCTGGGCTCAAGTGATCCTTCACCTCAGCCACCCAAGTAGCTGGGACTATAGGCATGAGCCACTGTGCCAGCTCATAAGATGTTATTTTCAATTAAAACAATTTTTTGGCTGGGCATTGTGACTCACATCTGTAATCTCAGCACTTTGGGAGGCCGAGGCAGGCGGATCACAGGGTCAGGAGTTCGAGATCAGCCTGACCAACATGGTGAAACCCTGTCTCTACTAAAAATACAAAAATTAGCCGGGTGTGTTGGTGGGTGCCTGTAATCCCAGCTACTTGGGAGGCAGGAGAATTGCTTGAATCCGGGAGGTGGAGGTTGCAGTGAGCCAAGATCACGCCACTGCACTCCAGCCTGGGTAACAGAGCAAGAGTCTGTCTTGGAAAAATAAATAAGTAAAATAAAACAATTTTTTTTAGTAACATCATGACTCTAGCACATACATGAATGGACAATACTCTTATTGGCCAACATCCACTTTTCCTCAAAATCTAGTGGCCATGTCATGTCTTGAAAGCACTGGACAAATCCTTGGGAAAATAAGCTCCTCTTCAAACCCCATTATTCTATATTCCACAGTTCTACAAGGAATTCCAATCTGTGTGATTCTACAATCCCACACTGTACTGTCCCTCTTATAGCAGTCATTACATTACACTGAAATTTTTTATGACTGTCTTCCCTAGTAGAAATGATCATCTTTATCAGGAGGTGGCAGATCAGGGACCATGTAGTCGCTTCATTCTTTTTTTCATGGTCTAACATGACGCCTATTACATGCAATAGATGCTCCAACACTGCTTATAGAATTAATGAGTTTATGTTAAAACAAATGTAAATAGTAATTACAGAATATGGAAAAGATCTCCCTCCTTAAACTTCCAAAGACATGCCATGTGATGCAATATTGTTTTGCTCAAGAAGACTTTAATACCATTGACAGACATGCATTCCTTTTCCTTTGAATTAAAAAGTTATAAGTATTATTATAAAGATATTAACAATATAAATTCTCCTGAGATTAATTTATGAATTCTCTATAAGGCCAGTCAGAATATAGGGCTTTTAAAAACTTGATGAAGTTGCTCTAAAGTTCATATAGAAAAGCAAACATGGATGCAGAGCCAGAAAAAAAAATCTTCAGATAAAAAGTAACCACGAGGGGAAATATCTCTATCAAATATTTAAATGTATCATTATATTACAGTAATTAACATACTATAGACCAGTATGGAGACAGAAGGATTCTATTAAATAAACTGAATGGAAAATTCAGAAAGAAACAAAAGTACATATGAACATTATTTTAAGATAAAGCTGGCTTCTCAAATGGTGGTAAAAGATGGCCTTTTCACCCTTTTTCATACTTCATCAATAAGGTATGTTGTGAAAATAGAAAGCCATTTGACAAAGGTCACCGGGATCTGTACATCGCTTCTTTCAACCAAAGGAAATTCAATGGTTCGACCTCTCAAAGAAATGCCATAACAGCAACAACAATCCTAGAATTGGATTTTTTAAAAGTTTGAATGGGGAAGGGCATACTAAATAATGACAAGAAATTGAGACACTACTCATGATAATGCTGATTATTTAAATTTTTTTTTAAAAAAAGCCCTGAAACTGTGGCTGGGCACTGTGGCTCACACCTGTAATCCTAGCACGTTGGGAAGCCGAGGCGGGTGGATCACCTGAGGTCAGGAGTTCGAAACCAGCCTGGCCAACATGGTGAAACCCTGTCTCTACTAAAAATACAAAAAATTAGCCAGGTGTGGTGGCACATGCCTGTAATCCCAGCTACTTAGGAGGCTGAGGCAGGAGAATTGCTTGAACCTGGGAGGCAGAGGTTGCAGTGAGCTGAGACTGCACCACTGCACTTAAGCCTGGGCAACGAGAGTGAAACTTCATCTCAAAAACAAAAAACAAAAAAACCTGAAACTTCCATGCAGAAAAAAAAAAAGCTCACAAAAAACAAGCACAAAAAACTTGTGTAGACAAAATCAAAAGATAAACAAGAAACAGAAGAAAATTGTTTGCAATATGTGACACAAAAAGGACTAATCTCTTTAATATGAAAGGAGTTCTTACCAATCTGCATGGAAAAGATCAGTGACCCAATAGAAATATGGACAAAGGATATGAACACAAAATTCACGGCAGAGCAGTGAGTGGCTAATTAATCTATAAAAAGATAATTTAAAAATCAAAATAAAACAATAAAATTACCTATCAGATTAGCATTTATATAAATTTAATGACATACAGCCTTCACCATGGAGAGGGGAAGTAGATACTAAAGTGTTGATGGAGGGTGAAAAAAATACATAAAATATTTGGAAAAGAATTTGGCAATATTACTCAAAACTTTAAATTAGAACAAACAAGCAAAAATACGATTGGGGATTTTTGTTGTGGTAGCATTGTTTGAAACAACAAATGCTAGAAACAACCCAGATGTCTATCAATAGGGATGGATTAAATTATGATATGGCTTATCCCCTGGTCTGAATATTGATGTCCCCCCAAAATTCGTATATTGAAACTGAAACCCCCAAGGCAATGATGTTAGGAGGTGGGGCCTTTTGGGAAATGAGTAAGTCATGAGGAAAGAATTCTTAGAAGTGGGATTAGTGTCCTAATAAAAGAGGCTAAAGGGAGCTAATTAGATCCTTTCATGATGTGAGGACACAGCTAGAAAGCATCATCTATGAACCAGGAAGTGGCCCTTTACCAGACACCAAGACTGCCAGCACTTTGATCTTGGCGTTCCCAGCCTCCAGAACAGTAGGAAATGCAATTCTGTTATTTGCCAGTTCATGGTATTATAGCAGCCTGAATGAACTAAGACACATTGCAATGGATTTCTATGCAGCAGCTCAGGCAGAACAAGCTAGAACAGAAGGATATGGAAAAGTATCTATTATGTCCTTAAATGGAAAAAAAAAAAAACCCATCAGATTCAGAACAGTGGTATAAATTATCCTGTTTGTTTTTTAAAGGGTATGTATCACATGCATACTTTGCATATATTTACATAAAAAACTACCTGGATGGATACGTAATTTATTAACAGAATAAATAAACAATTTATTGTGGAAATGGAATTGAGAGGAACACAATATAAGAAACTTGCTTTTTACTTTATGCTGTTTTCCCTTTTTCTTATTTTTTATTTTTTTTGAGGCAGAGTCTTGCTCTGTCCCCTAGGCTGGGGTGTAGTGGTGCAATCTTGGCTCACTAAGACTTCCACATCCCGGATTCAAATGATTCTCCTGCCTCAGCCTCCTGAGTAGCTGGGATTACAGGTGCATGCTAACACACCTGGCCAATTTTTGTATTTTCAGTAGAGACAGCGTTTCACTATGTTGGCCAGGCTGGTCTCGAACTCCTGATCTCAAGAGATCTGCCCACCTTGGCCTCCCAAAGTACTGGGATTACAGGTGTGAGCCATCGCATCCCATCTACTGTTTTCTACTTTTTATTTTTTATGAGTACGTAGTATTTTTTGTAAATAAATTTAAAAACATTGTAAAATAACGCTTGTATTTATGTAAGTCACTGGAAGCAAAACACTTTGATGATTTGGCAGCATGTGATAAGCCACAGGGCTGGGACTGGGTTGCAGTTGCTGAGGCATTGGCCTTGGTTACAAAATTTAAGGGATTGTCAAAGGCATCAAAGATGAATAATATATATATTTTTAAGATCTTAATTTGTTACAGCACGTTTATTTTCACAGCAAAATTGAGAGGAAGGTGCAGAGATACCCCATATGCTCTTTGCCCTCATACATGCATAGCCTCCCCCATTACCAGCATCCCTCAGGTATACATCAGGGGTCCCCAACCCCGTGGCCGTGGACCTGTACCTGGCTGTGGCCTGTTAGGAGCTGGGCTGCGCAACAGGAGGCGAGCGCAAGTGAACATGACTGCCGGAGCTCTGCCTCCTGTCAGACGGGCAGCAGTAGTAGACTCTCGTAGGAGCACGAACCCTATGGTGAACTGCGCATGCGAGGGATCTAGGTTGCGCTCTGCTTATGAGACTCTAACTTACGCCTGAGGATCTGAGGTGGAATGGTTTCATCCCGAAACTACTACGGTTGGGGACCGCTGGTGTACATGTTACAACTGATGAACCTACGTGGACACATCATTATCACATATAGTTTGTTTGTTTGTTTGGTGTTGTTTTGAGATGGAGTCTCACTCTGTTGCCAGGCTGGAGTGCAGTGGCACAGTCTCGGCTCACTGCAACCTCCACCTGCTGGGTTCAAGCGATTCTTCTGCCTCAGCCTCCGGAGTAGCTGGGACAACAGGCCCGTGCCACCACGCCCAGCTAATTTTTGTATTTTTAGTAGAGACGGGGTTTCACCATGTTGGCCAGGATGGTCTCGATCTCTTCACCTCATGATCCGCCCGCCTCGGCCTCCCAAAGTGCTGGGATTACAGGCGTGAGCCACGGCGCCCAGCCCACCCATAATTTACATTAGGGTTCACTCGTGGTGTTCTACATTTTATGGGTTTGAAAAACTCTATAATGACATATATCCACCATGATAAGATCATAAGAGTAGCAAATGACATATTGCTAGAAGTTAAATGGCTGCTCTTTAAGAAACAGGAAGCTTTGAACAGAGAGACTTCTAGAGCCTGAGTGATAACCCTTCATGGCTTGTGCATCGGTTACACCTGTCTCTCCCTTGTTTGAAAGCTCTATTAGCTATTCCTGAGAGACCCCCTTTAATTGCATTGCCTATTGAAGAGAGGTAGTTTTTTCTGTATGCACATATGTTTTTGTTTTAATGTTTCATCATAACCTAATGTTCTGGAAGACATTTTAAGCAACAAATTAGAGATCCAAAGTTTAGTTAAAATACTTTTACCAATGCAAATAATTCGCTGAGGTGAGAAAAGGGGTCTGTATGATGTATTTCTGTGCAGCTGTATTTTTATGCAGCTGGTATGAAAGTAAGATTTGACATTGCGAAGACACTCCAATCCCAGAAATATCAAGATTTAACGGATGTTTGCATTTACAGTCACAAAATTAAAATACTTGCTATGTGTTTGTTTCCTTTGCAAGATTATAAGCTCCTCGGTTCCACTGTTGTTTCTCCCTCATCTGTGTGGTTCTAGAATCCAATATGGCACTTGGTATATTTACATGCTCAGTAAATAAAGTGGCATGAATGACTAAAGGCAAGCGGTAAGTTAGACAGGTAACTGACAATACATGTTCAAGTAATTCAGTTGGAATGACAGGTTTGAAGGGATAGTTCCCAATTTATTCTTCCTTGTCCCGTGAATTGTGATAGAGGTGTTTTGCTGCTCAGTTGGAAGAATGTTTTTCTCAAATGCAAGGAGGAACACTTATACATAAATGAATAAAATCTTCTCATTTAAATTGTCTATGAATCTTGGGAACCTGCTCCTACCTCTGTGTTAGGGAGTAGTTCATAAACAAGTGAGTGAACAAGTAGCAAACAAATATTAACAGGTCATCTTAGAAACGGCTGATGGTCCTTAGGTCTGGAGATTGATATTTCAAGAAAATGTGTGTTGAAGGTTGTGATTCTTCATTGCACACTCGTAGTATATAGGCTAGTAAAATTGTTCTTGGTTTATACGATGGGATTAAATAAACCAATGTTTCATTGTGCTGATCAAAGGACCTTAGCAGTTCTGGGGTTAGGACTAGATCCACTGTCAGCCCACAGGCTTTTCAAAAGAGCAGCCTGTGAGAGGTGTGCCGTGTTATCCATCGCTCTATAACAAACTACCTCCCAAACTTACTGACTTTAATCAGCAACCATTTTATTATATCTCAGGACTTTCTGTGTAAGGATTTTAGGCAGAGGTCAGTAGAAGAGCTCCATATAGCATCTACTGAGGTCATTTGCTGTGTTCAGATGGAGGCTGGGCTGTCTAGGAGGGTCCAAGATTGCTTTACTCATATGTGGTATCTTGGCAAGTTGAGTGAAAAGCTGGGATCAGCTTGAACTTCCCCCCAACAACCACCCCGAGAGTCAACTTGTGGCTTTTCCATCATAGTGGCCTCAGTGTAATTAGTTTCCTAACAGAGCAGCTCAGGGCTGAATGGCCATTTATGACCCAATCTCAGAATTACATAGTGGCACCTCTAGAAGGAAGGAGTGTCAAGGAATTTGCAGCTTTGTTTAAAAACAGCCATGAGTGTGGGAGTGGGGGGAATTCAAAGGAAAGCCAAATTTATAGAGGAAGGACTGTGTGCCCTTCAGGCTTGATGATGAGGCTGCAAATAGGAGAATGAGAAATAAGGTCAGAAGCTAAGCAGCAAGCGTCAAAAACTATGTGACAGGAGAAAATGCTGACATCAGGCACTCAGAAGTAAGATCTATGAGCAGCATGTGACGCTGGAGGCTTCCCTTTGCCAGTGGTGCGGGGCCAAGCTGACATGGAGGACACAGGGTGCTATTACTATCGGAGGGGCTCAGATGGCTAGACGGTTGCTTCTTTATGCTTGGACATCAGAGTATGTTTGACAATGTGGTCACCAGAAATCACCATTTCCCTTCTCAGTGATTCAGTCTGTTTCCTGTTCCACGGATCACTTTTCTAAACCCTGACCAGAGATTATTGGGTTATTGGCCTTCCCTTAAGCAGAGGCTTCTGTTCCGTCCCCAGACCCACCCATCATAGCCTTAAACTTCAGGGGCCATGGGACACAGGGGGTGACCTGGGGTTTTTTGGTTTTTTTAGCTCTCAGTGGAGCCTCCATTTTCATCAGCAGGTCTCAAATCTGTCACCTGCATTCTGTCTTCCTCTGTTATCCCTCCCATACCCTTCAGCTCTCTTTCCTCTTTCAGTCATTCTGCTGTACCTATTACTGATGGAGGGTGTCCAGGTTCTTGGCGTCTTAAACAAAGAATTGGGCAAAACGCACAAACAAAGCAAGGAGGGAATGGTTTTATAGAAAAAGATAGTGTACACGCCACAGTGTGGGAGCAGGCCCGAGCATAGGAGCTCAAAGGCCTGTTACAGAATTTTTTGGGAGTTCAAATACCCCCTAGAGGATTCCACTGCTTACTTCAGTTCGCCTTATGCAAATGGAGAGGATGAAGTAGAGTTACAAAGTCATTTATGGAGTACGCCCTGTGGGGAGGATATTTCCTATTGTAGCTGAAGTGTGAATCGGCCTTATGTTCCCTGCCTCCAGACCCTATTTTCCTGCCTTATCTCCCCGCCTCAGAGACATGATCTCCATAAATCTTTATGGAAGGTAGAGAGACAGATGGTCTTTTTTTTTTTTTTTTTTTCTGTAACTGCTTCATGCTGCCTTGGGGCATAGTCCCTACCTCTTGGGGATCATGGAACTCTCGCCCTGTTCTGTCTAGTGGAGGCAGGGTAGCTTCTTGATGTCCAGGGGTAGTGTCTTCACCTGGAACTGGCTGGAACCTTTGTTACCTGATCATCTAAAGCTTGACGGTCTCTAGGTGACAGGAAATTAATTTGGTTAAAAGATTTAATGGGAACTTCAGAGGGTGGATATCTATGCTGTCAGAAATGTTTGTTATAGAGATTTGCAGGAGAAAAAACAAAACCTGGTCTGTTCTAGAATCTATGTGTTTCCTTAAAGTCTTAGCACGAGCAACTCCATTTTGGTTTTGTTTGCTTTGGTTTGCTGGGGACTAGTGCATGAGCTCAGTCCAAAACAATGGCCTCCCATAACTGTGTTTAAAAAAATTCCCCTTTTTGGTCAGGCTCTCACTTAGGTGAGAGTGTAACCAAAACTTAGGGCCTTAGCGCCACTCTCTGTTACCATCTTTTTGGGTTTCCGGTCTCAGCATATCATTCATAGGTTATGATGTCCTCATGGTTGCACATTTCATTTAGCTCCTATTATTCCAGTTGAAGAGAGACCATATGACATTCTAGAGATGGCTGCATCCAAGTATTTAAAACCTTTGAGGGAATACAGCATGCCAGGGAGACTATTATTATGACTATTGGGAGGATAATACCAAGAATTTGGATATGTTCCTTACCCAAGGTCTCCATAAATCAAACCTCCTAAAATCAAACAGATCAACGAATGAGCTAGATAAAGAGTTTACTCACTTGACTAAGCAATTTCTTTGTCAATCTCCTACCACTGAATTTATATAATCTTCATTTGATGTATCTCCCCATAGGCCACAAGTGCCAGCAGCTGCACAGATACATTTCTGTTTAGCCGATTCTATTGTTTAGTGTAACTTTCACAAGAGAATTTAAAGTCTGTTGTGTAACTGTAGCCTTTAAACTAGAATTTGCTATAGAACCTATCATGAGGGATACATTTCTAATCATTGCTTCTTTTACTTAAACCATGGAAAAAGCACCTAACAAATGATTCCCTTTTAGAAGAGTGAAGACCTTCTGGCAGTGTTCTTTTTAACCCATGATGTGGGTTAAGATGAGTGAACCAATGTTTTGTTTTTGACTGATTATGAGGCAACACATCTACCATTAAAGTTTCTCACCTACATTGGGCCTTCATCTTTTATCTGTCAAAGTAGAAGGTTATCCATGTATAAGGCTGGCTGCAAACTCCTTTACAAATAAAAGTCTACTCCATTAGTGCACACAACAGACCCCTTTTCCACTTCCATTGTTCATAGAGGCATAAGCAAGGAAAAATATTCAAAGATAAGAGTTTCGTGATAGTAGAGGTCTTAATCTGTGAACTTGGAAAATGCAGTTCACATCAAGGATGCCATCCTTTCCTTGGGAGAAATTTCCCTGGTTTGTTTTACCTTAAAGATTCCAATGGGTGCGCAGCTAGCTCCAAGAGTGTGGAGGGACTCTTCTCAGTTGTGATATCATGAACCCAAATTTCAAGGTCCCAAAATTTTGTTGTAGTGTAGATGGCCTGCCTTCTACTTTACACAGGGTTCTCATAAGACTTTCTCTGAATTGTATTATTTACCAAAAACTTCCCTACAAACAACTCTCAGGAGAGCCGACTGTTAAATTGTCAGGAAGTTTGCAAGCTGGTTGACTTTGTGAGGATAGCTTGAACTTGGTCATTCATAGTGGACTATTTACGGTATGAATTAGCACCTCTGTCCCAGAGCTGGATGTTAAGCACTTACCAGCACACCACTGTTCGTGTCTTTATGATTTTATTTTCTCTCCTCTTGCCTGCCCCACCCTCTGTCTAAATTTAATTCAGAATCACTATTTCCACTTACGGTAGAAACATAGAACATTTGCGTTTGAAAATATAAAATGGTCAAGAGCAAGTGGTCTCATCTTTCTAAGCTTTCGTCTCCTGTCTGTAAAGTGGTGATAGCAACATCTTCCTCATAGGTTGTGGTGGGATGAGGTGATGTCATACACATCTGGGCTCAGCAAATACTCAATACTCTCTGGCCATATCACTGATCTCCTTCTCTGCATGCACCCAGCCTTGGGTTACTTACTTATCAACCGACACGTTTTGGAGCTGGCATTCTTTGAATAGCTGACACTAATGACTCATCAGTGAAGTGTGTTTTCAGTAGAAAAATGCTCACAACAATCAGTGCACACTCTTCTACATCTGTGATGAACTATGAAAACCAGGTCTCTTTCTGCAAAGCTATACCCTGAGAAGTCGGAGAGTATTCTGAATGTAAATTCTTGGACTGTTATCCATGCTGGACTTATTTTACTTGGCCAAAGTTATTCTTCTGAGAGCACCCACCTGGCATTTGTCTCTATTCAACTTTGCCTTAGTTATGTAGGATCAGCTTTCCTATGTGTTGAGGTCATTGTGCATTGAGGTCAGTCATGAATAGGCTGGGCAACAGCCCTTATCTTCCCTTCTCCAGAGTCTGAAACAATGCATTCCCTCCTATGCATCATCTGACATGGATAAAGGCTGTTAATGTGTTTTGCCCAATGGAATTCATATCTGATTCTCTCTGCAAGAATGATTTTACATGGAAAAAGAAATATTTTCCTATACTAGTGCTACTATATTTGATGAGATTAATTGTCCTCTACTTTAAAATATGCATATTTTAATAGCTAACAAGGATCTCAAGGAATACATAAAGTAAAAATAAAAGTCAGAAAAAAATAGAGGTTATTTGTTTGACTTTGGGAAGTGCCGAAGTTCTTTTATTGCTGCTCCATGGTTCCTATGGATCATTTTATTTTAAAGTTAGGTTTACCGAGGTATAATTCACACACTATAAAATTTATTTATTTTAGTGTAGAGTTTATGAGTCTTTCCAAAAACATGTGTTGTGTAACCACTACCATAATAAGAAGATGAAACATTTCCATTCCTTCCCCAAATTCCCTAAGGCTTTTTGTAGCCAGTCCCCTTCTGCCAACAACAGGCCCCGGCAACCACTGATCTGTTTTTCTGTGCCTATAGCTTTGCCTTTTTTCTGGGAAGTCATACTAATAGGAATCATACAATATGTAGTCCAACAATATTTTGAGTCTGGCTTTTTTTTACTTAACTAATACATTTGAGACATTGATATGGTTTGGATTTGTGTCTCTGCACAAATATGTCGAATTGTAATCCCCAGTGTTGGGGAAGGGCCTGGGGGGAGGTGATTGGATCACAGGATCGGATTTCCCCTTTGCTATTCTCATGATAGTGAGTGAGTTCTCACGAGATCTGATTGTTTAAAAGTGTGTAGTACCTCCGCCTTCTCTCTCTCTCCTGCTCCACCATGTGAAGATGTACGTACTTGTTTCCCTTTTGCCTTCCACCATGATTGTAAGTTTCCTGAGTCCTCCCCAGCCATGCTTCCTGTATAGCCTTCCTGCATAACTGTGAGCCAATGAAAGCTTTTTTTTTTTTTTTTTTTTTTTGAGACAGAGTCTCGTTCTGTCGCCCAGGCTAGAGTGCAGTGGCATGATCTTGGCTCACTGCACTCTCCGCCTCCTGGGTTCAAGCAATCCTCCTGTCTCAGCCTCCTGAGTAGCTGGGACTACAGGCGCCCACCACCATGCCCAGCTAATTTTTGTATTTTTAGTAGAGACGAGGTTTCACCATATTGGTCAGGCTGGTCTCGAACTCCTGACCTCAGGTGATCTGTCCGCCTCAGCCTCCCAAAGTGCTGGGATTACAGGCATGAGCCACCGCACCCGGCCTTCTGGTATTTCTTTATAACAATGCAAGAATGGAATAATATAGATGTATTGATGGTGTACTGGTACTAGAGTTGGTTTTTTAAAATTGCTAAATAGTATTTCATTGTATGAATGTACCACAGTTTGTTTATCCATTCACCAGTTGAAGGGCATTTGGGTTGTTTCAAGTTTTTGGCTATTATGAATAAAGTCACTATAATAAATATCTGCATACAGATTTCTGTATGAACATAGCCTTTCATTTCCTGGGAGTAAATTCTGTGGACCATCTTCTTTGCCCCCACCCAAACTCCTGTGACTCCCCCATCGTCCTCAGGAATCACCACCCTGGGGAACTGAGTACTGTTTTTACTTCCAGCAGAGATGTGTGAGTTCTGGTGCCAAGAAGCAGTTTCACTTTTTAGGTTTCTGGACAACAGACATATATACCCTCTATGGAGATAGAGAAAAAAATAATAAGCAGGTAAATAGATGGGTGATAGACTGCGGGAGAAGTGAGGAAAAACAAGGCCAGTAAGCATGAGACAGGACTTCTACATCAGGTGCTGTAATTAAGGGCTTCTTCTTAATTAGCAGCCCAGCTGCCTATAAAATTGAATTGTGCTTCTCTGCTTATAAACTGGAATCATGACTCACTGAATTATGATTTGCTTAAATCCACTCTTACCATTTGTGCATATGAGCTGATGTATTGCAGCTGATATCTGGACTCAAATGAGATGATTAGGAGGTCTCTGGTCATCAGAGATTTCTATTAATTCTGTTTGAATAACTGCAATAGCAACACTTACGAAGTGCCTGCTGTGTGCCAGATACTGTTCGAAGGACTTTACATATGCTGACTCATTTAATACCCAAGACAGCCTTAATGCTAGTGATTTTTCCTACTTTACAGATTTTACAGAATTTGAGGCACAGAGAGGTTACATATAGACAGCAAGGGGCAAAGTTGGAATAAAAAACTCAGGCCATTATAAGCCAGACACTTGACATCTCTTTTTTACCTTCATCCTAGCCTAACAAGGTGACTTCTTATTATCCCTATTCTACAGATGAGGGAATTGAGACTCAGAGAAATTAAGTAACTAGGTCAAGGTCCTCCAGCGGAGTTGGGAATGGAATCCAAGTTAGTCCACGTGCTCTCCATCACCTCTCCCTGCCTCTAATAAAATCGCTTGGTTTGCCTTGGAGTTGACCTAAGTTAAGAGGCTGTCGAAAACATGAAATGAAGATGAATTTGTCTGAGTCTCTGTTAACCTTGCTGCCCAGGCTCAGCACATGCTGCCTGAGTGTTTCTGCTGGGAGCTTGCTCCATGCAGCCTGCTGGCCCCAGAGAGGACCTCTCTGGGGACCAGGAGGTGTATGGTAAAAGCCTTCTGATTTTTACTATGACTTTTCTCAAACAATAAACTCCCTTTAGGGAAGTTGGGAGAGAACAAAAAATAAATACTGGTTAAGGGTATATTTACAATAGATGTCCTTTTGCATTCATTTGACTCAAATTTCCTTAATAGGCTGCTTATTCTGGGCTCCATGCTTGCTCTAATTAGTTTTTTCATCATGCAATGGTTGTTGGTCTCTGGAGGGAGAGGGAGCCTGGAAACATGAGCAACAGCTATGGTTATAAAACTGCCAAATAAGCCCGTCATTCATTCCCTTGACTGTGCTCCGTGTGACAAACGTGAAGGCCAGCCTTGCCCTTATCAATCTTACCTCCCATGCAAATGCCCTGACATGCAGGGTGCTTTGGTTTTATTTGTTTTATCATTATTGGGCATCTTCTGTGTGCTAGTTCTGTGTTCAGCACTTTTGGACGTTTGCTATCTCCCGTGCTCACAACAGACTTTATGTACATGTCTGTCTCCTTCATAAATGATGGGCTCCTGAATATAGGGAAATGTGTCATTAAGGATGAATTGGATCTGGTTTTCTATCATCCAGGAGCCCCTAGTTCAGTAGGAGAAACCGATATATGTATAAATAATCCGAATACATGGCACACTATGATAATGCCATAATGACTATAACAGTAATAGTTACCATTTAAGGAAAATGTATCACAGTCCTGGTACTGTGCCAAGTCCTGAATGTGTTTCTATGCTTCTTTAATCCCCAGTGAAATTGAGGCTGTATCAGTTATCTAGTATCATAATAATGCTGTGTAACAACCATAAAACTTCAGTGGCACACAACATTTATTTTTGCTCACAAGTCTATGTGCTGGCTGGCAGCTTCTGCTTCTGGGGTAGCTGGCTGTGGGCTGAGGCACCTCAGCTGGGTTCTTTTGTGCATCTGGGCAGCTGGGGGCTGGCTGGTGCTAGGAGGGTCTCAGATGAAACAGTTTGCCTCTGTTTTAGGAGATGTCTCCTCCTCCAGCAGGCTAGCTCTGGCTTATTCTTTTGGCAGAGGCAGGATCCCTAAGGGCACAAAGTACACAAGCCTCTTGAGGCCGAGACTCAGAATGGGCACACTGCCATTTCTGCTGAACATTTGCATTTGGCCTAAGCACATTTAAAAGGGTAACTCAGTTTCAGGGAATGGGGCAATACACTTTGCTTTTTGATGAGAGGAGCTGCAAAATTATGCTGTAAAGGGCCTGGATACCAGCAGGATGAAGAATTGCAGCCATTTTTTGCAATCCACCATGGGTACTATTATAGCTCCCATTTCACAGATAAGGAAACTGAGGCATAAAGAGATACCTAAGCTCACGTAGAAAGTAATGGCAATGTATATTAATAGACAAAAGACTGTAGAATTGTTGCCAAAGGGAGACACTGATGCTTTTATAAAAGACTACCTCCTGTGGAGGAAGAGTGTGGATGAATTTGAACCTTGGAGCTCTAGAGATGCTGTTGATGTCCCGCATCGTGCCAGGGCCACCTCTGAGATCACTGGTAGCTGTAGTGGGTGGTTCCCGCATGCTGCACGCTGCTTATTTCATTTTATTATTTATTTATTTATTTATTTATGCGACCGAGTCTCACTCTGTCACCCAGGCTAGAGTGCAGTGGCGTGATCTCAGCTCACTGCAAACCCCTGCCTTCCGGGTTCAAGTGATTCTCCTGCCTCAGCCTCCCGAGTAGCTGGGATTACAGGTGCTCGCGACCACGCCTGGGTAATTTTTGTATTTTTAGTAGAGACCAGGTTTCACCATGTTGGTCAGGCTGGTCTCGAACTCCTGACCTCAGATGATCCAAGCACCTCTGCCTCCCAAAGTGCTGGGATTACAGGAGTGAGCCTCCGCGCCCGGCCTGACCGCTGCTCATTTCAAGGGACTCTCTGCTCCTCTGCTTGAGGCTTTCTCCAGTGCCATCGAGGTTTGCTGAGTCTCCTCACAGGGCAGCCTGCAGGTGTCAGACTTAAAGTGCCCAGTGGTAACCCTCAAGGGAAATAGGAGCTGGTGAATCAGTACCCCAGTCTCCCCATTCCACAGTGGAGCAATTCTGTGACACATTTTACAGAGTTCCTTGGAAGATCCCTGTAGGGATTGAGCCCCAGATTACTCTGGGCAGTAACTGGCTAATTAACACACACTTTATTGTCTTCCTCTTTCAAATAAGCCACCTACACCCAAGCCCTTGATTCAGGATCTGCTTTTATAGGAAATCAAACTAAGAAACCTTGAAGGATGGCTAAGATATTGACAGATAGAGGGAGGCTGGTGAGTGTTCTAGGTAGAAGCTCTTTTGTACACTTTTGGACATTGTTTCTAAATTTTCTTTGTGCAAATGATACTATATTTGCATAATAACATTTTATTTTAATTTCAGATAATTCCTTTTAAGATTGACTCCCAGAAATAGAGTTAGTGGTTATAGAGTTTAAACATTTCACAGGCTTTTAGCCACTGAAACCTAACCTTTAACATTAAGGATTTGCCCAGCAGATATCTCTCTTCTTATTAACTGAAGAAGTTTTTAATTACTGAGACAGAGTCTCACTCTGTCACCCAGGCTGGAGTACAGTGGCACCATCTTGGCTCACTGCAACCTCCACCTCCTGGTTTCAAGTGATTCTCCCGCCTCAGCCTCCCAAGTAGCTGGGATTACAGGAGCCTGCCAACACACCCTAATTTTTGTATTTGTAGTAGAAACGGGGTT
Organism: Hylobates moloch; assembly: GCF_009828535.3. NCBI lineage: Eukaryota > Metazoa > Chordata > Mammalia > Primates > Hylobatidae > Hylobates > Hylobates moloch. The sequence continues at coordinate 61,135,123 of NW_026652292.1, read as the reverse complement.
TCACCATATTGGCCCAGCTGGTCTTGAACTCCTGACCTCAAGTGATCTGCCTGCCTCAGACTCCTAAAGTGCTGGGATTACAGGCATGAGCCACCATGCCCGGCCTAATTACTGAAATTTTGAGAGTATGGGGCGTTGTTATTAACTAAGCATAGCACATATGTCCCAATTTAAAATTAAACATTAAACATCCCTATTCTAAAACTCTGTTGGCCTTTCCAGTACCAGGAACTTCTTACTGGCTAGTCTTCCATATAAAACCATAATCTATCCCCATATTCTCCATATTCTTGTCCTTTTTTTCTATCTTCTGTTCTGAACTGTCACAATTTTAGCTGACAGTTCTCAATCCAACCACCCTCCCTTCATAATATTTTCCTAAGCCAAGCAATTCACTTCTCTCTCTATTGCCTTCCATCCAGACAGGCTTTCCACACCTGTGGGCTCATTTTCCATGACCAGAATGGCTCATTAGAATTTTCACTAAACAAAGAGCTGTTGTCTCCCTCAGGGACTCCCACAAAACAAGCCACTGCCAGCTAATGTGTTTGTGGAGATGGGGTGGGAAGGGGAGGGAGAGGAGAACATCAGAAGAGGGTTCAGAGACTTAGTGGCCCTTGCGGAGGGGACAAAATAAATGTGGTACAACTTGAGAATAATCTGGACCATTTTCTGCTCCCTAGAATATCCACCTCGCAGCCTCTAATTCTGTGCTTTGTTCTTTTGGACCCCGAAAGCTTTTTGGTCTTCAATAATTCTCTATTAAAATGCAAATCCCTACTGGGAGTTGTTAAGCCTTATCAGCTAATAGTTGACTGTCGCAGGAGCATTAAGATCCTGCTATAATGGGGCACAGAATGGCAGAGGGATGGGACCGTACTGTGGAAGGACAAATAGATTCAGGAAGAAAGACAGTGAGTATTTATTAAAGGGGTCATTTTGGGGTCTTTCTTGTATTTTGACCGGAATGAACTTTGCTCACCATTATCCACAGCTGTTTCCTTTGCTTTATCAACAACAGTCATCTTTAAAGGGTTGGTTTTAAATGCCCTTTGACCTGAGTATAAGTTGAATTAAGGAGGAATGCTGGAGCATCTCTGCTTTGCCTAAATTAGAAAGACTAAAAGTCATCTAAGGAAATTGCTACAGAACCCTCTCTGCTCTAAATTTAGCTCCCTTTTAATCACATCAGTGTCGTGGTACACACGTGGCTTTTGGTGGCTCAGTGGGTCACAGCAAAGCCTGGATGTGGCCAGGGTGGCGGGTGCATTTTGTCTGTGGTAGGAAAAAGCGGAATTCGTACCAGCAGACTTAGCAATGTGTGCCCCTCAGGAGGGACCAAAACAGAGCATGGATGCACACTGCCAATTTATCCAAACTCTCTGGAAAACTGCAGAGATGCAGCGTGACCTCCACGGGAAATGAAGGTATCCATCAGCTGAGTCCCAGCCTTCCAGCCAGAGCACCTTCTCCGTCACCTGTAGCTCTCACACATATGTCTTCTCTCCCCTGCTGGACTGTGAGTGCCTTTGTCTTTGACGGGAGCCAAGGCTACTCCGTCACTGGGGGCAAGTCCAAAATGCTTTCAGAAAAAATGCATCCATAAAGAATAAATGGCAATGCAGGATCATTCCAAAGCAGGGTTGTAAAAATAAGTGCAGTCTTTGCCACTATCTCATCCCTTTTCCCCAGGTCTGTTTTCCCTTTGCAGCTGTGTAATTCAAAATATTTAACAACCAGGAAGGCACCAGTACTAACTAACCAGAAAAGAACAGGGCTTGCCCGTGAAATCAATCCATGGGGCTCTGGGGCTGCCCATTGTGCAGCATTAACCCTTTAATTCCGGGGGTTCCAAGGGAGGGGCTGAGTTTGCAAAGGCACACCCAGCGGGCTCAGGAGAGCATCTGCTCACCCAGCAGTGTAGAAGTATTCCAACATTCCTGGTGCTTTCTTGCCTGAGTGCCAGCCCTACCCAATTCCAGGCACCTAGCTCTAATCTCCAATTGTGTGCTGAAGCTGGGCCTAGGGAAGCTCTCTTTGCATGGGGCCTGGATACTTTGATGGGGGCAGGTCATTGAGCTCAATCCTGGGGCAGGCATAGAGGTTGTAGAGAATGGTCCAAGGCCTGGTGTCCCAAGAAGGCAATGTCTGTGCAGCTCTGAGCTGGGTTGTCGGGACAGATTACAGCCTCTCCTCAGATACAGAGGTGTAGTCACTGGCTTTGACACCCGGGAAATTCCCTAATATAGATCTGTTTCTATAGGAAAATGCTTCTTCTGACATTGAGACACAAACTTTCTATTCTTTTTTTTTTTTTTTTTTGCTTAGCCTATTACCACTATTGAAGAAAACACTTTCCCCAGTTTCTACTGTCTCCATGTCTCCCCGCAACCACACACACAAAAAACAACCCCAAAACAGCTTATCTTTTGGCGAACTCATTTCTGCTACTTCCTGGGGAGAGGAGAGGAACTGTTTTTATTGTATGCATTGGTGGAGGTGGGGAGGGTGGGCTCATTTTTACTCCCTCTGCCCTCATTCATGCCTCCAACTTCTCTGTCTAGTACAGGAGTAGAGAGCTCTGACTCATAAGGTCTTTGAATATAATCATGGACTTGGAGGGGGTGGACACAGGAGGAGAACAAGGAAGTGAGCTATTTTCAGTTTGTCAAAAATCCTAATAGAAAATATAGATTAACACGCTTGTGTGCAACTAGAGAAATTCAACTTGAGCTAGCTTAGGGGAAAAATTGGAGTTAATTGGCTCATGAAATCAATCCACAGAAATAAGTGGGGTGTGCTGAGTCTCAGGGACAGCTGAAGCCAGGGCCCTAAATGTCACCAGGGCATTCTCTTATTCCGCATTTCTCACCTGTGCTCTTCTCCGAGTGTGGGCTCCATGCTGCAGGCCAGTGGTTCTCAACCAGAGATGCAGAGCTATTTTACCTCCCAGGGGACATTTGGCAATATCTGGGGGACATTTTTGATTGTCACAACTTGGGGAAAGGTGCTACTGACATTCAGTGGGTAGAGGCCAAAACTGCTGCTAAATATCCCACAATGTATAGAACAGCCTCCTAAAACAAAGAATTATCTCACTAAAAATGTCAATAGCAGTTGAGAAAGCCTGCTCTAAAACCCGTGTTTTAGTTTGTTCTTTGCTGCTACAACAGAATACCACAAACTGGGTAATTTATAATGAACATTAATTTATTTGGCTTATATGGCTGGGCGCAGTGGCTCATGCCTGTAATCCCAGCACTTTGAGAGGCCGAGGCAGGCAGATCACCTGAGGTCAGGAGTTCAAGACCAGCCTGACCAACATGGTGAAACCCCCCTCTACCAAAAATACAAAAATTAGCCTGGTGTGGTGGCGGGTGCCCATAGTCCCAGGTACTCGGGAGGCTGAGGCAGAGGAATCACTTGAACCCAGGAGGTGGAGGTTGCAGTGAGCTGAGATTGTGCCACTGCACTCCAGCCTGGGTGATAGAGCAAGACTCAGTCTCAGAAAAGAAAGAAAGGAAAATAAAAAGAAATTTATTTGGCTCATAGTTCTGGAGGCTAGGAAGTCCAAGGTCGAGGGGCTGCATCTGGTGAGGGCCTTCTTGTTGCATTTTCTCATGCTAGAAGGCATCACACAGTAGAAGGGCAAGAGAGGGCCAGAGAGGGAGAAAAAAGGGGTCCAAATTTGTACTATTATGCAGAACCCGTTCCTTCTACAACAGCATTAATCATTCATGAGGGCTCTACCTAATCACCTCTTAGAGGTCCTACCTCTCTGTACCACCACTCTGGGGACCAAGTTTCAACACATGAACTTTGGGGGATACATACAAACTTTAGCAGCCAGCTTTCTCCCGGAAACGTAGCTGCTGGCAGCTCTCAGACCCATATCTAATGGCTTTGGTGACCTAAGGGGGACTGAGACTCACTCACCCTGATCCAAATGTCAAAAATGTCAGGGGGTGTCTCCGATTGGTCCAACTTCATCCAGCGACGCATCCCTAGACTAATCACTACGTCCAAAAGTTGAATGTTAGAAGGTCATGGAACCCCTTTCCAGGGCCTCATGTTTGGAGTTGGTAAGAAATATTCTCAGAATGAGAAGAGTAAAGGGCAGGCCAGAAAATAGATGACAGTCAGGCCACGATAGCTTCTAGTGAGTAATTTTTAGTTTATTTGGGAGGCAACATCTTTTAGAAGTAGAGATATGAGGCAGCAGGCAAAGAGAAGTGACCTTCAAAGGAGTAAAGTCTGGGAACCATATTAATCAAGAACCCACCACTAAATTACTGCACGGGCCAGGCCAGGAGAAAAAAATTACTCCATACTCTTTTTTCCCCTCTCTTATTTTTATTTATTTATTTAGTTAGTGTTTTTGAGACAGAATCTCTCTCTGTTGCCCAGGCTGGAATGCAGTGGCGCAATCTCGGCTCACTGCAATCTCTGTCTCCCAGGCTCAAGCGATTCTCCTGCCTCAGCCTCCCAAGTATCTGGGATTACAGGCACCCACCACTACACCCAGCTAATTTTTGTATTTTTAGTAGACACGGGGTGTCACCATATTGGACCAGGCTGGTCTTGAACTCCTGACCTCCCAAAGTGCTGCGATTACAGGCATGAGCCATCGCTCCCAGCCCCCACTCTTCTTATGAAGGCAATTCCTGGGGGACCTGTTCTCCACTCAGAATCCTTGGGTGGTAAATGGCTATTTAGATAAACTAATTACTGCTAATGTTAGCTAGCTAATGAGTTATTCCTTCCAGATGACATAATGCCTAACCCCATTATAATGTGCATATTCTGTCAAAGGTCTCTAAGGGAGGAAATAGTGGTAGAACTTCCAGTCAAGTAGGAGCTTGGTGGGAAAATGTTTTTGTTGTGGCGGCCTTCCATTCAAGTCATTAATGCAGGTAGCAAGTTACGCTGTGTCTGAATAAGACAGGTTCAAGGTTAACATTTGCTTTTTTTTTTTTTTCGACTCTTATGTTAGATTCACGGGGTATATGTGCAGGTTTATTAACTGGGTATATTGTGTGATGCTAAGGTTTAGGGTACAAATAATCTCATCACCCAAGTACTGAGCATAATACCCAACAATTAGGTTTTCTTTCTGTTTGTTTGTTTTGCCTTTTTTTTTTTTTAAGACGGAGTCGTGCTTTGTTGCCCAAGTTGGAGTGCAGTGGCGTGATCTCGGCTCACTGCAAGCTCCACCTCCCGGGTTCACACCATTCTCCTGCCTCAGCCTCCCGAGTAGCTGGGACTACAGGTGCCCACCACCACGCCCCGCTAATTTTTTTGTATTTTTAGTAGAGATGGGGTTTCACTGTGTTAGCCAGGATGGTCTCGATCTGCTGACCTCATGATCTGCCCACCTCAGCCTCCCAAAGTGCTGAGATTACGGGGTTGAGCCACCACGCCCAGCCTGGTTTTCATTTTCTGTGTTTTCTCCTCACCCCCAGTTTTTGTTTTGTTTCTTTGGTTTTTAGTCAACCTTCTGACTGGTTTGCACCTTATGAAGAGAAATATCTTGTTTTTGTTTGTTTTGTTTTGAGACAGGGTATCACTATGTGGACCAGGCTGGACTAGAACTCCTGGGCTCAAGGCAATCTTCCCACCTCAGCCTCCTGAGTAGCTGGGACCACAGGCTCACACCTCTATACCTGGCTAGAAAGCTGCTTTTGATTCCTTCTTCAGAAGTCACACTCCATTCTCACTCATTCAACAGACATTTATTAAGTAACTTCTATGGGCCAGGCATAATTCAAGGTGCTTCAGATGTAGCAGAAAACAAATCGACACAAATCCCCGCCCTCGTGGTCTTATGTCCCCATGGGAGAAGGGAAATATGAAGGAAAAAATGTCAAGCGTCTCCTGCTCCCCAGCTTATACTTAAAATTACATTGTGTTTCTCCCCTTCTCCTGCTGCAGCTTACGCTTATTTATTACATTTTTTTTTTTTTTTTTTTTGAGACGGAGCTCGCTCTGTCACCCAGATTGGAGCGCAGTGGTGCGATCTCCACTCAATGCAAGCTCTGCCTCCCGGGTTCGCGCCATTCTCCTGCCTCAGCCTCCCGAGTAGCTGGGACTACAGGCGCCCGCCACCATGCTTGGCTAAATTTTTTATATTTTTAGTAAAGACGAGGTTTCACCGTGTTAGCCAGGATGGTCTCCGTCTCCTGACCTCATGATCCACCCGCCTCAGCCTCCCAAAGTGCTGGGATTGCAGGCGTGAGCCAAGGCGCCCGGCCCTTTTTACTTTTTTTTTTTTTTGGACAAGTCTTATTTTATTCAGATAGCAGTCTGATCACACATGGTCAAAGAACACTCAAATAATAAATCACATATAATCAGATGTTAAAGACTGGTTTTCAGCCAGATGTGGCGGCTTACAACTGTAATCCCAGCACGTTGAGAGGCTGAGGTGGGTGGATCACGAGGTCAGGAGTTCAAGATCAGCCTGGCCAATATGGTGAAACCCCATCTCCACTAAAAATACAAAAATTAGCTGGGCGTGGTCATGCACACCTGTAGTCCCAGCTGCTCAGGAGGCTGAGGCAGGAGAATTGCTTGAACCTGGGAGGCAGAGGTTGCAATGAGCCTAGATTGCGCCAGTGCACTCCAGCCTGAGTGACAGAGTGAGATTCCGTCAAAAAAAAAAAAAAAAAGATTGGTCTTTAAACATTATAACCATTCATGCCTCACCTGGCTAGACACAAAACCACATCCACACCTCAGCGACCACCAAACCGTTCAGCACAGCTTCCTTAACTGTGAGCTGTTTGAAGCTACCATTCTGAGCACTATTGACTATTGTTTTCAGGCTCTGACTAGCTCTAGGGATCTCAATAGGGGTGGGAGGAACCAGCTCAACCTTGGCGTGGTACCAAAATGTGGCCAATCCAGGCTTTGCTTAAGTCACAGCAGCATTCACCAGTGCCTGGGCCTTTTCTGCAAGGTTACAGACAAATTGGGCTATAGTTCTGGGATGGAAAGTTCATCGCCCCGAACAGCCGGCTGAATGTCTATCTGTAACTTCTTGATACCATCTGCTTGCTGTAAACTTTTCCCTTGAAAACAAGGTTGAAACCAAAAGGTTTATTTGCAAATACCCTGGGTTTTCCCAGAAAGAATTTCAGGCAGCTTCCTTGCCCTTTGGCCTCATTGCTTACAAGTGACTTTTTCCTTTGCTGCACGTGCTATGATATTTTTCTCCATTTCCCTTTCTTTCTTTTTCTTTTTCTTTCTTTCTTTCTTCCCTTCCTTCCTTCCTTCCTTCTTTCTTTCTTTCTTTCTTTCTTTCTTTCTTTCTTTCTTTCTTTCCTTCTCTCTCTCTCTCTATTTTTTTTTCAGGGTCTCATTCTGTTGCCCAGGCTGGAGTGCAGTGGCGCACAATCTCGGTTCACTGCAACCTCCACCTCCCAGGCTAAAGTGATCCTCCCACCTCAGCCTCACAAGTAGCTGGGACTACAGGCACGCGCCACTATGTCCAGCTAATTTTTGTATTTTTTTGGTAGAGACAGGTTTTCACTGTGTTGGCCAGGCTGGTCTCAAACTCCTGACCTCAATTGATCCACCTGCTTCGGCCTCCCAAAGTGCTGGGATTACAGGTGTGAGCCCCTGCACCCAGCCATGCTGTGATATTTTTTCCTTGGTGCTAGTTCCCTTTCTTCAGCTGGAATTCCATCTCCCACTTGGTCCTTTCAGAGTCCCTTCTTTTGATGCAGGCAACAAATCCTAATTTAGCATCACTTGTGATTGTAATTAATGTGCTGTTTACTCCCTCTTCCAGATCATTAATGAAGATGTTAAATGAGACCAGAATGAAACCGTGTCCCCATGGCATTCTGCTAGACACCTTCCAACAACTTGACACTCTGCCATTTGCTGTTTCATTACCCTTTGTTTACCTTGCGAGCTCAGGCCCTTGCTTTTGAAGGAGGCAGAAAGCTTGCTATTTCTACTGCTGCATAGATGCCACTTAAAGGGTGGGGATATTAAAACCTGGCAGATTGTAAATGCATCCTTTTGAGTTTGAATTAAATGTGGATTATGAATAGAGTATTGTCAGTAAATACTGTTGCTCTCCCTCCTCTCAGATGCCTTTGTTTGCTCTTGACTTTCTTTTGCAGCTGTTGTCTTTCTGGGAGCAGAGAAGGGTAGCTGTTTGCTGTATGCAAAGATATTGCTTGGATCAGCTTAACTACAAGTGTAAAGTTACACTGTTGCATGGGAAAGATGTGGTAGATGGATTGCATTCATGGCTCTAGTTTTTCTCTCCTCCCTGTATCCATGCCCTTTACTGATGTAACTTTGCAGTACACTCCCAACTCTGACTCTGCCCAGCCGTGTGACTTTCTTTGGCAAATGGGATTTTAGCAGACATAATGCGAGTGTAAGCTTGGAAAGAAGCGCTACGTGTCTGCTTGCACTCCTGAGCCTCCACTATTGCTATGAAAACATGCCTGGGAGAGCCTGCTGGAAGACAGTACCCAGAGCAGCGCCCCAGTCTCTCCAGTTGACTAGCCAGGACCAGCCTAGATCTTCTGACAACTGGATGACCTTCAGATATGGGAGTGACACCAGCAGAACTTGCAAGCTGACCACCACCAGATGCATGAGCAACAAGTATATTGCTCATGAGGTCTTGTTTGTTACACAGCATCAGCTATGGCAATAGATAGCTGATACAATAGCACACATTTGGAGCTTTATGGACTGGGAACTCATTGATCTTCCAAAGATTTTCCACATGGTAGGTCCCTGACATGATTCTTTACAAGAAATGAGAAGGAAAAGTTTTTTAAATAGAGATTCAGAAGGACAAACAGGCTCTAGTGTCTACAGTAACCTTCAAGAGACAAGGAGCAAGGGAGAAAAGAGCCTCCATGGAGACTTCTAGAATTTGCAGGGCACTAAAAAAACTCCATTTTCTTTCTCTCTCTCTCTCTCTTTTAAGTAAAACAAGGTCTCACTGTACTGCTCAGGTTGGTTTCAAATTCCCGGGCTCAAGTGATCTTCCGACCTTGGTCTCCCAAAGTGGAGATCCCTAGGATTATAGGCATGAGCCACTGCGCCTGGCCTTCTGTTTCCAATGAAGACAGAAAAGAGAAATGAAGGGTGACCTAATAATTAGAATGCACTGACTCTCCCCTAACCCTAGGCACTGGTTTGCTGTTTCATTTTCAAATATTTGCCTCAGGAAACAGTCACCTCACTCAGGCTACAGCCGAAAAATGCTCCTTTGGTTTATGGCAACGCCATTGTTACAGGAAAGGAGTTCTGATCCAGACCCTAAAAGAGGGTTCTTGGATCTCGCACAAGAAAGAATTCAGGGTGAGTCCATACAAAAAAGTGAAAGCAAGTTTATTAAGAAAATAAAGGAATAAAAGAATGGCTGCTTCATAGAGAGAACACCCAGAGGGCTGCTGGTTGACTATTTTTATGGTTATTTTTCCATCATATGCTAAACAAGGAGTGGATTATTCATGCCTCTCCTTTGTAGACTATATAGGGTAAGTTCCTGAAGTTGCCATGGCATCTGTAAACTGTCATGACACTGGTGGAAGTGTAGTAGTGAGGATAACCAGCAGTCACTCTCATGACCATCTTGGTTTTGATGGGTTTTGGGTGGCTTCTTACTGCAACTTGTTTTATTACCAAGGTCTTTATGACCTGTGTCTTGTATCTCCTATCTCATCCTGTAACTTAGAATGCCTTAACTGTCTGGGAATGCAGCCCAGTAGGCCTCAGCCTCATTTTACTCAGCTCCTATTCAAGATGGAGTTGCTCTGGTTCACAGGCCACAGACACTGAGACAGGTGGCCTTACTAAGGTGGGTAAAACCTGGAAAAAAGGAGTTTGTACTCCTTACTCTGAGTGGAGCCACACACTTCTCAAGCGCACAAGCTTCCGAAGACACAGCCTCTCATTGCTTCCTGGGGCTTTCTTTTTTTTTTCTTTTTTTGGAGACCGAGTCTGGCTCTGTCGCCCAGGCTGGAATGCAGCAATCTCAGCTCACTGCAGCCTCCGCCTCCCGGGTTCAAGTGATTGAATCTTGCCTCAGCCTCCTGAGTAGCTGAGATTACAGGCATGCGCCACCACGCCCAGCTAATTTTTGTATTTTTAGTAGAGACAGGGTTCCACCATGTTGGTCAGGCTGGTCTTGAACTCCTGGCCTCAAGTGATCTGCCCACCTTGGCCTCCCAAAGTGCTGGGATTACAGGTGTGAGCCACCATGCCTGGCCCCTGGGGCTTTTCTTACTCAGCAGCCTTCTAGGCTGCCTCTTCACAGCGGACACCCAACCTTAGGATGGGCAAAGTGTGGCCCCTGGCCAGTAGCCTGGGCATCACCCAGGAGCTCATCAGACCTGCAGAAGCTCAGAGCCCACCCTCACCTAATGAATCTAAAGTGACATTTCACCAGAACCGCAGGGAATTTGTGTGCACATTAAAGTTCAAGGAGCACAGGTCTTAGGAGATGTGGAGCTCTTGTGGAAGGGCAAGTCATTTATTTTGGGGGCCATCCCCTCCTCTAGGTGGTGAGTTCTCGAGGGGAGGATGATACCTTGTGAGTCTTTGTATCCCCAGCACCAAGCACTGTGCCTAAATGTAATAGGAGCTCAAAACTAATTTGCTGAACTGCAGGGAGCTGATGTAACTGAATAGCCAGACTCGTCAAGCTTACTCCCCTATCTCATGGACAGGACTTTCCTCTCCAGGATTCCTGAGCTGCCTGGAGCAGCGACCACCCTGAATGTGCAAATTTGTCAAAACAAGGCAAACCCCTGCACAGACCCCTGGGCAGCTCTGTGCACTCCAGAGATTTAGGTTTGAACGTTGTGATGTAAAGCACAACATCCAGTGCATTTGAATAAGTGAGTTTGGGATCGGCATTCTGCATATATTAGAATGTCAATGTGGAACTTAAATTAGGTCCCTACTAAAAAATTTGCTAGGCCTTCAACAGTGGACTCAGAAATAGACCAGCGGGCAGGGAGGGAGGGAGAGAGGAAAGGAGGAAGGTAAAAAAACTGGGAGAGTGACGGTTGGGGAGGGGGAGGAAAGAAAAAATAGGCTAGGGCTTATGGGACCTAAATTTTACCTTCTTATTTTCTGGTGGAACTTGGAATTTTTCACCCCCTCTCATGGTATCATTGACATTAAATATCCAATCTTCTCTGCCCCACATCAACTTGAGTAATAAACCACAGCCAAGGTTGGCTGCATCTGCTCTCTTCCTCCTTACTCAATTCAAGTTAAGAATGCTCACACCATACACTACTATTGGGATTTTTTAAATGATTTATTTTGCTACGCAATTCAGACCTTTGAACCAGGCTGGATGCTGCGTGCTTCGTTGACACGGTAGTTAGGGATAAAAGGGGAGTTTGGGGGATTGCAGAATTCTGACTTTCTATAAATCACTAATTTTATTGTAGTAAATAGAGGTCACCTCCTGGAACTTCAGTTGCCTGCCTTGAAAAATGGCATGAAACTATCAATGTCCATCAAAAGGAAAAAAAATAGGACAAAGAGAGTGGAGGGGAAAAGTATTTTCTCAGTTTTAGCCAAGGCTGCATCAAGAATATGGCTAGTATGGTCAAAGCTATTTTTAAGAGGTGGCCCAGAAACTTCCCATTTCTTCTTTGAGCACAGTGTCTATTGCCCCTTCCCTAGATGAGAGGCTAAAGGCAAAGACTGTGGCAAAGTAGTCCAAGGTGTGGGGAGTCTTGGACGTTCAGTTCTGTCATGAGCTTAGAAGGGCTAAGCCAGAAAGGAGAAACTGAAGAGTGCACTCCAAAACTGTGCCCGATTCAGCTGAGAGTAATCAAAACAGATACCACATACGGCAGGAGCTGCAAACACAGGCAAACTCAGGGGCCATGGAGGGAAGGTAAATGGCTGGGGAGAGTCTGCTAAACTGAGAGACTCTAGCTTGAGTTATTCAACACCTTTCTAACTCCTTCTTTCTTTTTTGTTCTTCTGTTTTTTCTTTCCTTATTTTATTTTATCATTTTATTGCATTCTGGGGCACATGTGAAGGATGTGCAGGTTTATTGCATAGGTAAACATGTGCCATGGTGGTTTGCTGCACCTATCCACCCATCACCTAAGTACTAAGCCCACTATGCATTAGCTATTTTTCCTGATGCTTTCCCTCCCCCAACCCTTCTTTCTTGTGTGTGTGTGTGTGTGTGTGTGTGTGTGTGTGTGCATGTGCGCGTGCGCGTACGTGCGCGCGCGTGTCCAGGTCTCGCGATGTTTCCCAGGCTGGAGTGCAGTGATGCGACCTCAGCTCACTGCAACCTCTGCCTCCTGAGCTCAAGTGATCCTTCCACCTCAGCCTCCTGAGGGAGACTACAGGTGCATGTCACCAGGTCAGGCTAATTTTTTAATTTTTTGTAGAGAAGGGGTTTCACGGTGTTGCCCAGGCTGCCTCACTTCTAACCTGTAAGATGTAAGTGGAAATCACTGGAAAGTCTTCCTTTCTTGTATAAAAAAGCAAAGTCTTGCTAGGAGAGATTTTTTCCTTTGCTCCTTTACCATTCCCTCCTTCTTTTCCTGCCTGAAACACGGATGCCATAGCTTGCTGTACAGGAGCCATCTTGAGATCATGAGGACCAAACACTTCACGATTAAAGACAGCAGAGCAGCAAGGCTGAGGAGCCTGGGTCCCTGCTGGCATTGCTCAGCCTCACTGCCAGCCCTGGACATGTAACTGCATGAAAAAAATTAACCCCTTACTTATTTAAGCCCCTGTGGTCAGGTTTTCTGCTCTACACACAGTGATATGCTACCCCCGGCTCTATCCATTGTTGCTGTATAGGAATGCTGGCTCACTGTCACAAGATTTTCTGATTTTTCAAGAGAAGATATAAATCTGGATTTTTTTAAATGCAAAATTTCCCAGTTGGCAGTTGGTAATTGATCCCAATAGAGACAATTAATTGAATTTTTTTAAGACACACTTCCAATTTGTGATCTCTGATTTATAGAATCTTTACTCTGGGCCAGATGCTATGCTAAGCATTTTATATAGATGATCATATTTAATCCTGACAACGGTGCTGAAAGTCATGCTATTATTACTTTTTTATATATAGTTTAAGAAACTGAGGCTCAAAAGTTTAGCTAGCTTGCCCAAAGCTGTGTAGCTATAGAGAAAGAGCCATTATTACAGCTCATGCCTGACTTTGGACCAGGCATTGCGAATAATATGGAGCCAATCCTCTATTGCCACATAATGCTGCTTGACAAGCCACGTCAAAACTCAGTGGTTTACAACCAGAATTTACTCTCATGCTTGTGGTTCTGTAGGATGACTGTGGTTTGGGTGATCCCAGTTGGGCTCAGTTGCATGCCTCTGCTTCAAGCTTTGATTCCCGTGGGATAGGGTCTAGGCTGGGAGTTGGGTTCCAGTCCACTCCATGGGTTTTCACTCTGAAAGGGCAGTAGCTGTGCAGGGTATGCTCTTCCCTTGGGAGAATATCAGAATGTAAGAACCAAGCCCTAATCGGTGAGTGCATTTAAGGTCTCTAGTCATATTGTGTCTGCTAGCATTCCATTGGTCAAAAGAAGCTATGATGCTGAGCCCAACATCTGTGGAGCAGGGAGATATACTTGGCCCACAGAAGGAGGGAGCATGAGCATTGCTCAACAGTGATCCAAACAATCACAACTATTCTACACAGTCTCAGGAAAAGCTGGCTTTCATTCCGATGAAACAAAGACTCCTTTTTTCCCCACTGCCTGTTTGCAAAAATGGCAGATGGTGCAAGGACCTGGTAAGTGGGGCACAAAGCCATCCAAATCCATCTGAAGTCAGTTCATTTCAGAGATACCACCACCTTCTGATGGTGTTACACCCTGGAAATGGTGGTCCAGCTCTAGCTTCTGGAGGGCAACTGGCAAGAGGCGAGGAAGAGATGGTGAGAAGGTAGCCCCTCTCCTTGTTGGGGAGGAACTTTCATCTCATTCCAGTTCTCAGAAGAAGAAGCTATGCCTGGAGACTTCCAGGTGTCTCCTGTCCTGGTTCCTGCCTTGTTCTTTCTCTTGTCCCTCATCCTCATTTATGTTTCTACTCCTCCTTCTCCAACATTCCAGAATATTCATTCATCCATTCAATGAATAGGCATTTACTGACCACCTCCTTTGTGCTAGTTGCTGTTCTTGATGCTGTGGAAACAGCGAGAACAGGACTGAACCCATCCCAATTTCCATCTGAGCTACTTCTAGTAGAGGCTGGCAGACAACAAACAAGCAAATAAAATGAAAGGCATAATTTAGGAGAGTGAGAAGTGCTCCCAAGGGCAGACAGAATGGAGAGGGGAGCAAAGAAAGGGAAGGAGGGTGGAGGAGAAGGGGCCCAGCCTCTCAGTGCCTGACTATCCCTTTGCTGTGAAGGCTCACCTTTCACGCTTGGCTTCTCTCTGAAGCTGGGCGCTACTTCAGGCAGGGGCCATATTTGATTCAGCTGTGTCCAAGGTCAGATGCAAAGCTTCCCCAAATGCTGCCGGGCAGCAGATTATACCACAGTGTCTTGAAATACTTGCATGGTGTCTATGTGAGCAAGACCTGCTGCCTCCAAGTGTCCTGTCAGTTGTGTTGATCATGTGCGTGGGAGGTGAGGGGTGGTATGTACGTGGAGGGGGAGCCCATAGTGAAGGGCAGGGGAGAGAGCCACCAACAGCTTCTCCACTGCTTTTATGGGATAGACTGGGTGGTCCCTCCCTGTACACAGGCTTCATGCAGAGATCTGGATATGCTGCATTAGACCACCTCGTGCCTCCATTTACCAGAGGGATCTAACTAACCTCATCAGGTTCCCTAGAGCAGAGATTCTCAACAGGGTAAGAAGTGATTTTGCCCTGCTGTACCCATATCAGGGAACATTTGGCAATGTCTGGAAACATTTTTGATGATCACAACTCGGGGAGGGAGTACACTGGCATTTAGTAGGCAGAGGCCAGGGATGCCGCCAAACATGCCACAATGCACGAGGCAGAATTATCTGGCCCACAATGTCAGTAGTGCCCAGGTGCCCTGGAGCCATGCTTGTTAGCCACCCATCCCTCCTGCATCTGTGCAGGGGCTCAATTTAATTTCTCTGTATTATTTTGTTTACTTTGAGAATGGGTGATATATGCACATCGCAACATTCCAAAAGAACAGTAGGGGTCATAGTGAAAATGTCTCTCTCGTTCAGTCTTATTAATAGCTCTCCCAGGGCTTTTTGTTCTGGCCCTGGGAAAACCTTTGGCAAACTGGAATTGCCCAAGAGTTAATGCTCCTGGAAGTAGCCCACAACCAAAGACAGGTGGAAAGTTGGTGGATAAATACCCTAGCTTATCTTGGGTGAGATAACTCTGAAGGGAGTTCTACACTGTTGGCCGGTTTCCCCTGCAGGATTGCCGTCTAGTTGCCCTCAATGGTAACGTTCTTGGTATTTTCCCTTAATTGACTACCTTTTCTTCCTTGCCTTACTTATCCACTTTCCTATTGGAATTTCCTGGGATTGCAAGCAAACATCTCAGAGTTTGATTCTGGAGGAACCCAAACTAAGAAACAGCTATCTATATCTATCTATCTATACATACAGACCTATGTATACATGTATATGTATATACACACATATATACATATGTGTATATGTAGTATATATGTGTATATATAGATATAGTTTTTACACATTATGTTCTACATCTTGCTTTTTCACTTAATTATATATCTTGGTGGTATTCCTTATCAGTATAGACAGCTACTAATATCTCGTTGTTTCTTGCAACATTCTATTTCATTATACAGATATCCCATAACTTATGGGCATCTAGAGATTTTCATCTGTGTTTATCAGTGCCCTTGAAACAGTTTATCAGTGCCCTTATACATTTGATATAATTTCTTCCGGAGTCATGAGATACATATGTTTAAAATTTTGATAGACATTGCCAATTCTTTATAAAGCCTACACCAATTTATAGCTTCTCACTAGCAACGTATGAGTTGAAATTTGGTGCTGAAAAGATGAAGCCAAATGTTTAGGTTGCCTTTGTCCCTGCTTTGGTCTCTGCTCAAAGCATGTCCTCTCTTCTGTACCTCGGAAGTGGACATGAGCATGGAACTCCCAGGCTGTGAAATCCCAGGTGAACGAATGCAGCCGGGAGGCACCCGGTGGTGTTCCTGAAGGTGTGGACACACATACACACAGCAAACCCCCTTGCTCTCCAGATAGTTAGAATCCTTGTTGGTTAAACGTTGTGGAGGAACAAAGTGGTGAACGCCTCAAAGATGAAGTTTCCAAATCAGATCCAATAGTGAGATATTGAAGGGATATATGCACTTCCCTTGATAGGCCCCTTGCAACTGAATAGGGGCAAATATTAATACATTCTGAGTGCTCACTGTGTGCCTGGCTGAGAGCTAAATGCATTCCTTGCACCTTCTTATCATCTCACAGCAACCCTAAATTGAAGATGATGTTCTTATTCCTGTCTTTTAATGAGGTTACTGAATGGCAAAGATATTAATTGACCACTTAGCAGATGGAAACTATTGAAAGCCTAACCCACACTGCCAGGGTTGAAATCCTAGCTGTTTCTCTTATGAGTTGGGTAACCTTTGGCAAGATGCCCTTCTTTTCTTCTGTGCTTCTATTTTCTTCTCTGTAAAATGGAGACATTGCTATGAAGGTGAAATAAGTTAATAGATAGAAAATGCTCAGAAAAAATTGGCTATCTAATCATTGTCTATATGACTCTTGAAGCTGGAATTTTAGTCACTGTATTTTGCAGTATTCCAGCAGTCCAGTTCATTTTTAAATTTTATTTATTTATTTATTTATTTATTTATTTATTATTATTATTTTTTTTTTGAGATAGTGTCTCGCTCTGTCACCCATGCTGGAGTGCAGTGGCCCAATCTCAGCTCACTGCAACCTCTGCCTCCCGGGTTCAAGCGATTTTCATGCCTCAGCTTCCCAAATAGCTGGAATTACAGATGTGCACCACCACACCTGGCTAATTTTTATATTTTTAGTAGAGATGGGGTTTCGCCATGTTGGCCAGGCTGGTCTCAAACTCCTGACCTCAGGTGATCCACCCGCCTCGGCCTCCCAAAGTGCTGGGATTACAGGCATGAGCCACCACGCCCGGCCCTGGCCAGTTCATTTTTAAGAATAAAAATAAAACTGAAATTTTAAGAGTTTAAGAGAATAGGTGAAAGAGATACAAGTTTTATTTGAGAATTGTCAAAGCATACTGAAGATTGTTGCTGGAACCACGCTTATGCCTCCGCTGTGCGGCTGGCTGGGGGTTCCTGGAGTGGGAGCCGATTACACCACCGTGAGCAGCAGTGATAGAAGCACAAGTCGGCACCGACTGTTAGGCTCATCTGCAGAAATCCAGGCTCTCTGCATTCTGGAATAATTTGATCCACACCATCTGGCAGCTTGAAAGACGAAGAAAAAGATGAAGAGGGAGAAGAAACAACAGCCATGTAGCATGAATGTAATTCCTAATCTAAGTTATGCACTCCCATTTGCTTCATGTAATATGAGCCAAATTTAAACATGTCAACATCTCAACAATTGCTGATTTTTCAAGTGCTATACGATGCATCTGGCGGGCACTCATTGAATGTTCTTCAATGATGTGACATAAATCTATTTACTAAAATAGAGTGTATTGAAAAAGTAAATAGTATATTGTAATGTTCTTTAGTTGGCGTTTGCATAAATTGGGACTCTCTGAAATATGTGGGTTTGAGATTTAAAAGCACATGACTATGTTTTTAAATGTTCAAAGCATCATAATTGTAGTGCTTACAAACCACTGAGTCCATTTCTCTCATTTTAAGCATAAGAAAACAGCCCAAGATTAGATTTTGATAATGAGAGAGCCCAACCATCCTGGACCCCTGTCCGGGAGGGCAATAGAGGAAACAGGTGAAACGCTGTGTGAACTGGACCACCCAGGCTCTCCAACACCAGGACTCCAGAGCATCCTTCCTCCCTCTTCTCTTCTGCTGTGACTTCCTGGAGACATAGCAGAGTTATAACTGCTGACCATGTGGAACTTCTCTTCTTCTATAAGTTTGCTCTGAGATGGAGAGAACGTGCCTGTGGTTCATTAGGAAGAGCTCTTGGGATCAATGCCTGTAAAAAGGAAGGGAAGGAAGCAAGATTGGCCAGAAGGAGAAGTTGAGCTGTGATGAAGTCTCAATGGAGACCTCAGCCAATTCTGAGTCATGTCCTGAAGCTAGAATATCTCCTCCAAATTATCCCAAGCTGAGATGAGGGAGCTGGGCATTTAGCCCTGTATTAGGCCATTCTTGCACTGCTATAAAGAAATAACTATGGCCTGGTGCGGTGGCTGACACCCTTAATCCTAGCACTTTGGGAGGCCGAGGCGAGCGGATCACGAGGTCAGGAGTTTGACACCAGCCTGGCCAACATGGTGAAACCCCAATTCTACTAAAAATATGAAAATTAGCCAGGTGTGGTGGCACATACCTGTAATCCCAGCTACTCGGGAGGCTGAGGCAGGAGAATTGCTTGAACTCAGGAAGTGGAGGTTGCAGTGAGCCGAGATTGTGCCTCTGCACTCCAGCCTAGGGAATAAAGCAAAACTCTGTCTCAAAAAAAAAAAGAAAGAAAGAACGAATGAACGAATGAACGAAGTGAGACTGGTAATTTATAAAGAAGAGGTGTAATTGGCTCACAGTTTCTCAGGCTATACAAAAAGTATGATGCTGGCATCTGCTCAGCTTCTTGGGAGGCCTCAGGAAATGTACAATCATGGCAGAACCTGAAGGGGGAGCAGGCAGCTCACGTGGCTGGTGCAGGAGGAGAGAGAGAGGGAAGAGATGCTACATACCTTTAAACAACCGGATCTCCTGATAACTCACTCTCACCACACCACCACCAAGGGAGATGGTGTTAAACCATGAGAAACCACCCCCACGATCCAATCACCTCCCACCAGGCCTCACCTCCAACACTGGGGATTTATAATTCAACATGAGATTTGGGTGGGGGACACATATCCAAACTATATCATACCTCCACGTTGATCAGTCATCAGATGTGGGCCACCCTAGTTGAGACAGCTCCCCTCGCTCAGGTGGTTCCTGAAGTGAGCCGCCAGCTGACGGCTGCATGCCAGAGGCACTGTCAGCAGCTGAAGGAGAGTCTTTTGTGCTAAAAGCCATCTTAAGCAGCACAGCACAGTGTCCGCCACATATTGTGGACAGGTGATGTGGTTTAGATCTGTGTCCCCACCAAAATTTCATGATGAATTGTAATCCCCAATGTTGGAGGTAAGCCCTGGTGGGAGGTGTTTGGGTCATGGGAGCAGATCCCTCATGAATGGCTTGGGCCATCCTCTTGGTGATGAGGGAACACTCACTCTGAGTGTTCACAAGATCCGGTGGTTTAAAAGTGTGTGGCACCTCTCCCCATCCCCACTCTTCCTTGTTCCTGCATTTGCCATGGGATGCACATGATCCCTTTGCCTTCTGCCAGGACTAAAAGCTCCCTGGAGCCTCCCCAGAAGCTGAGTGATGTTGGCGCCATGCTTCCGGTACAGCCTGCAGAACCACGAGCCAATTCAACCTTCTTTCTTTATAAATTACCCAGCCTCAGGTATTTCTTTATGGCAATACAAGAACAGCCTAATACACCAGGGGTTTGCAGGTAACCCTGGCCCCTGTCCTTGAGGACACAGCAGCAAGACATTGTTAAAGCAAAACTGTCCATAAGGAAGGCTACTCCCATGCAGTGTTCATTTGGGCAGCCCAGAAATCGAGAAATCCTCAGTCCATTTCAAGTTTGGGGGAAAACTTATTTTTATCATATTTGAGATGAATAATAAAAGCAAATCCAGAAGTCGTATGGCATCTTTTATTGGACTTAGACCCGGTGTTGTTGAATGGGATTAAATCTGTGGGATGAAGACTGAATCCTAATTCACAGCCACTGCCCTATACTGCACTTACGGAGTCCACCCCGACACACTGTGGCCTCAGGTGCTGAGACTTCCACGGGGTTTTGGAACTGCCCAGATACATGTGTGCCAATTGGAGCCTGGGGTCTCTATGTCTGTCTCCCAGAACTAAAGTTCTCTCAGGTCCGTAACTGGCTACATATTCCAGAGCATGGAACTTTAGTTTCCTCTTTTATTTGTTCACTTATTCATCTATGCATTTGACAAGTATTTACTGAAACCAGATTGCAACTCAACCAGATGTAGTGGGAGAGGCAGATAATTGAAAAAGGAAGTACAATGGTGTGGGAAAAGTATTAGGAAAGAGGAAGTGCAGAGTCGTACAGGAACTCGAGGAGGATTGGAGAAAGTCTCCCAGGAAATAAGGGTGAAGATGAGTGGAGACGGGGAGGATGCTGTGAGTGGATGAACAGTGTGTATGGAAGCTCTCTGAGAATGACATACCTGAGAAGCGAGAGAAGTCTGCTGTGGCTGGAGCCTTGAGTGTGTGGGAAGGAGAGGAGGAAGGGAGTTAGGTAGGGGCCAGGAGGGGGACAGTTTCACAGGCCTAGTGAGGGAGGCTGGACTTTATTCTAAGGTCAGCATGACACCACTTTGAAGAGTCTGAAGCCATGTAATCAGAGCTGTGTTTTTCTTTTCTTTTCTTTTTTTTTTTGAGACAGGGTCTCACTATTGCCCAGGCTAGAGTGCCGTGGTGCGACCTCAGCTCACTGCAACCTCTGCCTCCCGGATTCAAGTGACTCTCGTGCCTCAGCCTCCCAAGCGTCTGGGAATACAGGCATGTGCCATCGCGCCAGGTGAGTTTTTGTATTTTTAGTAGAGGCGGGGTTTCACCATGTTGGCCAGGCTGGTCTCGAACTCTTGGCCTCAAGTGATCAGCCCTCCTCAGCCTCCTGAAGTGCTGGGATTACAGGCGTGAGCCACCGTGCCCAGCACAGAGTTTAAAAGATCAATAATCTTGGGAAGAGATTATTGCCCTCTCTGAGCTTGGGTGGTGGCAGCAGCAATTAGAAGTGTTTAGGAGGCAGAACTGTCAGGCTGGGGTGATCCCCTCGCCAGACCCTAGTACTGGGAAATTGGGTGGTGAAGCGCTGATAGGCTGAACATACCACCTTCCCAGCCTGGGGTGCAAGATTTCACTGCCTGAGGGTCCTACTGCTGCCGTGGGTTAGGTTGTACCTGAAGTAAGATCTGTTTCCCAGGAGTGATTTGGGATGGGATGAGAACCCCATGGTGATTTACACTCAGGAAAAATGCAAAAAGGAATCAGAAATTGCCCTGCCTCTGAATCTCTAGCATTTCTCCAATTTGGCCTGAGGGTGCTTCCACTCTGGCCCTGGTTTCTACTGTAAGCCTGCAGGATTCTGAGCAGCAGAGTCATCGCCCTCAGGAAGCAGGCTAAGTAATCATTTCAGTCCTTAATCAGGTGCTTAACAAAGAAGCAGGCCGGCTCCGGGAATGCGTGTGCGTTAACTTTGTTAACAGTAAAGGGCTGGACACTGCAAGGTTGCCGCCATCTCCCAAGCAAGCAGGCCTTCCTTGTGCTTTGTGTCCTAGAAGGCGAGCCTCAGTAACTAACCTGTCAAAAATATATTTATTGAACACCTACTATACTATGTGCAAGGTGGCTCTGGAGGCAGATCCTGTATATTATTTATCTCATCATTCTTAATCCCTGGCACAGGCACAGGACCAAAAGAGAAAAGGTGGGTGTTTGTTGTGCTGTGAAATGAGCCCCACAATCCCCCAGGTGTGTTCTGGGTGGTGCCACGACACCTCCATCGTAATTACTGCCATGGTTCCAACCACAGGCCTTGGAGTCAGGTCTCAGTGCAAGTTCCAGATGGATCACTTATCGGCTGTGTGGTCCTTGGCAAGTCGCTTACCTTCTATAAGTCTCAGTGACCTCACCTGTGAAACAGGGGAATCATTAGGTTGAAGGATACAAAATTACCATTTTTGTGAGTCAAAATGGTCCAGCATCTACAGTTTCATGTGGTTCAACCTCCTACAATAGAGGGTTGTTGTGAAAATTAAAAGAGATTATGTATTAAAATTTTAATCTAGTCCCTATCACAAGGTAAAAAGCCCTCTTGATTCTCCTCTTCATAATAATAATAATCATAATGATGATTATCTATAACTGCGTAGGAGAGTTCAGAATGTGGGGATTGGAGGGGGACTCCCTATTAGTTTTCCCAAAGTGCTCCTGGCCTCCTGCTACAATTCTTACTCCTCTCTTTGGAGGTGGAGGGAGTTACCCGCTTGGTGGGTGATGGCCATCGATCCATGCTTCTAGATTGGAAAGAACTAACCTGTCAAGAATCCTAAAGGTAAATGTGTGGGTGTTGCCTCTCTCTGCCCTCTTCCCCTCCACCCTCCTTCCCTGGGCCAGTGCCAGGGAGCAGTCCTGAGTAAGTCTGTGTGCTCCACAGACTCGAACTTTCCCCTTCAGGTTCCTGGCTTCAGAATGGGGTGCATAGGTGGTGGGAGAGGCAGGGAGAAGTTGGAAGCCCACCTCTGAGTCGTACCTTCCAATCCAGATTTCAGTAACAATAAAGCGGATGTTTGGACATTCATCTCCAATTCATTCTTGGTACTCCCTTTTGGCACAGAGGAGACAGCTATAGTTAATTAGTTCCTTCAAGCCCCCACAGAAGGGGCTGGACCAACTGGCTCAGGAAAGTTGCTGCTGCAGAAACTCTGCTTGTACCTGCTGGAAGAGTCTAGACTGGCAGAAAAAGGGAAGTGGTTCATGTGTGGCAGCCATGAGTAATTTCAGGCCATTGGCTGGGGCTGGGGAGACAAGATCAAGTATAAGGAATCTCAATAGGGCCTAAAGTTTCCTTGGCCATTCTAGCCAGAAGGAATTTTCTCACTAGGGAATTTTCCCCTCAGGCCTCTCCTTTAACCATGGTCTCCAGATTTCTGCCTTCTAGAACCTTCTCCCCATCCATATCCCTGTTATTTTCTCATGCTGCCCAGTTGAGCTCCTGCCTTCCTGCCATCTACCCATCCTGTACCCAGGCCTGACCTCACCTTATTCTTCCCAAAGCTCTCCTGGTTGCTCTGCTGTCCAAAGAGCACCTGCACCTCTAGGTCTGGGGCACCTAAGAAGTGCAGATTCAGAGAAATGCACATCTAGGTGAGAGGGAAAAAAATCACATCTTTAGTTTCATTAGCCTCAGCTGAAATTCAGCATTTCCTTTAAATATGAATGTAGGCAACAAACCATAGTGGTATTGGCAGTATTTGCGAACTTGTCATCATTAGAAATCACAAATCATTTCATATTGCATTGTCATTGTTACAGATATTTTGAAATATCATTTATGTTCATCACAACTTTGAAATTACAGAATTTGTCTGGGCACGGTGGTTCACGCCTGTAATCCCAGCACTTTGGGAGGCTGAGGTGGGTGGATCACCTGAGGTCAGGAGTTTGAGACCAGCCTGGCCAACATGGTGAAAACCCATCTCTACTAAAAATACAAAAATTAGCTGGATGTGGTAGCACACACCTGTAGTCCCAGCTACTCAGGAGGCTGAGGCAGGAGAATCGCTTGACCCCGGAAGGCGGAGGTTGCGGTGAGCCAAGATCGCACCACTGCACTCCAAACTGGGTGACAGAGTGAGACTCCATCTAAAAAAGAAAAATAGAAATTACAGAATTTATGATACCTGCTGCTAGAGCTGACTAAATTATAACGTAACTAAATAGTTTGATGACTGTGTTTCTGTACAACTGATTTTTTTTTTTTTTTTCTTGAGATGGAGTCTCGCTCTGTCGCCCAGGCTGGAGTGCAGTGGCGCAATCTCGGCTCACTGCAAGCTCCGCCTCCCGGGTTCACGCCATTCTCCTGCCTCAGCCTCCAAGTAGCTGGGACTACAGGCGCCCGCCACCACGCCCGGCTATTTTTTTTTGTATTTTTAGTAGAGACGGGGTTTCACCGTGGTCTCAATCTCCTGACCTCGTGATCCGCCTGCCTCGGCCTCCCAAAGTGCTGGGATTACAAGCGTGAGCCACCGCGCCCGGCCCAACTGATTTTCTTTGTAATCCTATGTTTTTATTTCATGCACTTGAAAATATTATTCTGAGGAATCCATAGTTTCTATTATACGATAATGCCAAGGGGATCTACAGTATGAAATACTTAGAATTCTTGCTTTGGCTGGAAAAAGCACTGCAGAATCCGTGCAATTAGAGTTTTTCTTTAATGTGATCGATTCCTAGCTGGGGCTCCATCTGCACTAAGGGTCAGTGATCAGGAGGGCAGTTTGTTCCTGAGAACATGCAGTGGTAGTCCCCAAGCTCTCCACTGTGGAGAGCTTGAGTTGCTCCCCTTGAATATGGGAGGCCCAGGACTTCTGTGTGTGATGCAGAATGTAACTTTCTAAGCCAGGTCATGAGAGATGTCACCACTTCCTCCAGGACAAGCCCCAGCTGAGGTCCCAGGTTACAGCCACATCAGCTGTCAGACATTAGAAGGGGGAAGCCTTCCTGCCACCCTCAGCCCAACCACAAGCTGCAACTTGCGACTGCAGAAATCCTTGGCAATGACTGTGTATTAGTCCATTTTCATACTGCTATGAAGAAATACCCAAGACTGGGCAATTTATAAAGAAAAAGAGGTTTAATGGACTCACAGTTTCACATGGCTAGGGATGCTTCACAATCATTGCAGACGGCAAAGGAGGAGCAAAGGCATGTCTTACATGGCAGCAGGCAAGAGAGAGCATCTGCAGGGGAACTTCCCTCTATAAAACCATCAGATCTTGTGAGACTGATTCACTATCACAAGAACAGGATGGGAAAGACCTACTCCCTTGATTCAGTTACCTCCCACTGGATCCCTACCATGACATGTGGGGATTATGAGAGCTGCAATTCAAGATGAAATTTAAGCGGGGACATAGCCTAAGACTATCTCAAAGTCTACTCCCCAGAACCAGGAAAGATAATAAGACTCCTGGTTCTGGGGAGTATAATAAGATCATAAGACTGTCTTAAAGTCCACTCTCCAGAACCAGGAGAGATAATAAAATAATTGTTGTTGCTTTAAGGTGCTAAGTTTTGGGGTGACTTGTTTCATAACAACAGTAACCAGAATAGAAGGGGTCTAGAATAATATATATTTTTAAATTTAATTATTTTTATTAATATATAAGATTTGTACATATCGATGGGGTACATGTGATGTTTTGAAACATACAACGTGTAATAATCAAACCAGTGTATTTAGTATTTAGGATATCCATCACCCTAAACATTGATCATTTCTTCATACTGGGACTGTTTCGAATTTTCTCTTCTAGCTATTTTGAAATAAACAACATATTACTGTTAATTGTAGTCACCCTACTGTGCTCTGAAACACTAGAACTTATTCATTCTACCTGTGTGTTTACACCTACTAGTCAACCTCTCTTCCTCCCCATCTCCCACCCACACCTTTTCCAGCCTTTAGTAACTATATTGTACTCTCTACCTCCAAGTGATTCACTTTTTTAGCTCCCACATATGAGTGAAAACATGTGACATTTGTCTTTCTGTGCCTGACTGATTTCACTTAACATAATTACCTCCAGCTCCATCCATGTTGCTATAAATGACAGAATTTTATTCGTTTGTATGGCTGAATAGTATTACATTGTGCATATATACACCACATTTTTAATCCATTCATCTATTGATGGACACTTAGGTTGAGTCCACATGTTGGCTATTGAGATTAGTGCTGCAGTAAGCATGGGGCTGCAGGTTTCCCCTGGATACACTGATTTCCTTTCCTTTGGAAAAATGCCCAGTAGTGAAATTTCTAGATGGGATGGTAGTCCTGTCTTTAGTTTTTGGAGAGACCTCCGTACTGTTTTCCATAATGGCTGTACTAATTTACATTCTCACAAACATTGTATAAGAGTTTCCTTTGCTCTGCATCCTTGCCAGCATTTGTTATTTTTGTCTTTTTGATAATAGCCATCATAACTGGGGTAAGATGATATCTCATTGTGGTTTTGATTTGCATATTGCCTGGGGTATATTTTTGTTCTTCTTCCAGTGATACTCTATATTTTTTGCACTATAGCTAATGCACGAAGGGTAAGATGTCTGTAGCCCAAACTTGAAATCTATATCTATATTGGGAAAGAGTTGTTATAATAATGGTTTTGCGTTTTTTTGTCTCATATTAGGCTCTGGAGCAGTGCTGTCCCATAGAACTTTCTGCAGTAACAGAAATGGTCTCCATCTGCATTCTCCATCTGGTACCCACTGGCTGCATGTGGTTATTGAGCCCTTGAAATGTGGCTAGTGCAAAGGAGGAGCTGGACTTTAAATATGATTCAAACTTAAATAGCCTCATGTGTTACTGGCTGCTTTACTAGGCAATGCAGCTTTGGCGGGACTATTTTAGATTTCATGTACTCATATATCAATTCTTACCTCCATGCTATACCTGTTTTATTAAGTGAAGGGGAAAAAATACCTGATAGGCATACTGTTACAGAACATTGAAGACTTTGCTTTTGGCAAACAAAACAAAACAGAAAACCAAAAGCACTTTGCAAAACTGGAAAATCACCAACTCTCTCAAATTGGCATTTTGGTACCAAGTGGCCATGAAGACTCTGAAGCTGGGTTATTAGAGGTCAGAACGCATTCAGCCATCATCAACTCAATGAGAAAGGAAGCCCCACCTCAGCCCTGTAGACGCGGCTCTCAGAATGCTGTACACAAGCAGAAATCATCCGCGCCTGTGCGTGGAGACACGCACGGCGGGCTACAGTGTGGACTTCCACTTTTTACTTTTACACACTTTGGTCATGTTTATGTTATTTATTTATTTTTTACTCAGAGAGAATAATTAATTTCTCAATTTATGTCCTGTATTTTACAGCTGTGTATTTTAGTGAAGGAAAAACTTTGCATTTTTAAAAGCATGTTTTTATTTTAAAGAGGGATATAGTGGGTTATAAAACACAGGAAAAATCTGAAAATTAGAAGTAAGAGTATGAAAGATCTACTCAAATTATTGAAGAAGTTCTGAGTTAATAAATATTTGTGGCTTTTTTTTAAAGTGTAATTTTAATTTTTAAGTTTTATTGCTGCTGATTTTTGAGAGACTGGGTCTCTGTTGCCTAGGTTGGAGGGGTACAGTGGCACAATCATGGCTTACTGCAGCCTTGAACTCGTGGGCTCAAGTGATCCTCCCACCTGAGCCACCCGGGTAGCTGCAGGCATGTGCCACCATGCCAGGCTTTTGTGCCATTTGTAAGGAAAAGATATGTTACTTTCAATACTGAGAATAACACAAACTAATAGGAAACAGAATGCTGCCAGGAAGAAATTCTGCCACATCAAGTCAATGAATTATAATTATTTCTAACCAGTTCATTAATTAACTGGGCACAAAAGGATGTTGTACAGAGTTCAAAAGTATTTTCCCAAGTAGGTTAAACATACCCCTCCTACCTCATCTTGCTTACATGGACATTTCACTCCACAAACTCTAATTTTATTCAAAGAAAAAAAGTAAGTTTTAATATTGTCTAAATTCTCCAAATTCTCACAAACTATAACTAAAAAGAGTTCAGATAAAAAGCTTCTGGTATAAAATAGGGAGAAAAAAGAAAAGAAAAAACACTCAAAGGGGTAGAGGAAAGAAATCAAACCATTATGAATATTTGTTGAGTACCACATATCGACGTAGATTAAAGAGGGAAAAAAAGACACATTTTCCGTTTTCAGGCACTTACATTTTAATCAGCGATTGACAACGTAATTATAAAAAGAAACAGTATCAGCCAAATGTGAGTTTTTGGCTAGGATTTTTATTTCGTTGTTCAGTTGTGGCTAGAAAAGAATAGAGACTTTCCAAATTCTAGGCCCTCAAGCAAAATGTTCCAGAAAGCAGCTTTCTAATCATTCTGAAAATTACTCTTATAAAGAAAAAACTAAAACAAAGTGCTCAAGAGATGGAGGCTTATTATAGAAAAATATTTAAAAGTACAGAGAAGCAAAAGATAAAAAATTACCTATAATCCTACTCTTCCAAGATATACTTTTATGTTCTCTTGAATTTTTATATGCTTGTATTTGCCTGTGTTTTTATTTGCCAAAATAACATTTTACATATTGCTTGAAACCTGTTTATTTTTCTCACTTGATAATAAATCATCAACATGTTTTTATGGCAATAAACAACCGCCATTATATTTTTAATGTCTACGAGTATTCTACTGTGTGGGTATTCCAAAATTTATTTAACCAACTGCTGTTATTGGACATTTAAGTTATTTTATTTCCTCTATCAGAAACAAAGCTGTAACCAACAGTCTCATTTTTGAATCTTTGTTTACATCTTTATTTCCACAGGAAATGACATTCATGGGTGAAAGAACATGGCATATACATTTGTAAAAAAATACTCCTCCCATTGGCAGGGCGCGGTGGCTCATGCCTGTAATCCCAGCACTTGGGGAGGCCGACGCGGGTGGATCACAAGGTCAGGAGATCGAGACCATCCTGGCTAACACGGTGAAACCCCGTCTCTACTAAAAATACAAAAAATTAGCCGGGCGCGGTGGCGGGCGCCTGTAGTCCCAGCTACTCAGGAGACTGAGGCAGGAGAATGGCGTGAACCCGGGAGGCGGAGCTTGCAGTAAGCCGAGATCGTGCCACTGCACTCCAGCCTGGGCGACAGAGGGAGACTCTGTCTCAAAAAAAAAAAAAAAAAAAAAAAAAAGAAAGAAAAGAAAAGAAAATACTCCTCACATTGAGTAAAATTTAAAATAGTGGCAGTATGGGTGGTGGAATCTGACAGATATCTGGTTAGTTAGCTCTGTGACCCCAGGCAAGTAAGCTGTTGAGCTCCACACTGAATCTGTAGACGGGAGAATAATGACAGCAGTGTGGCTTGTTGGGGCAGTTAAATGAATACATATATGCATATGTAGGTGTCCTGGGCACAGTGCCTGGCACACAACAGGTGCTTCATCAATTTCAGGTCCCTTTCTTCCTGAGTCCCCACATAGTATGAAACCTATGTCTCCTCCACCACGTTCTTGTGTCAGAGTGGCTCCTCTTAGATTGTCACTGATTCTGCTGCAAAAGAGGGAGAAGGGGAGGCAGGTGCAGAGAGAGGGAGGAAGAAGAAGGAAGAGAAGAAGAGGGAAGGAGGAAAGGAGGGAGGAGGGAAGGAGTAGGGAAGGAGACTGAGAGGAGAAAGAGACAGAGAGAAAGGGAGAAGGAAGGAGGAAGATGGGAGGGAGAGAAGGAGCAGGGAGAGACAAAAGGAGGAAGGGAGGGAAGGAGGTGTTAAGGGAATGGAGAAGGAGGTTTGGCAAACAAACAACATGGGCTTAACATGCTGCTGCTTAGGAGAAAAGGGCTCTTAAATGCTTTTCATGCTTTTTTAGTTGTTTATCTCTTGGCTAGAGTTTCCCCAGCCTAGCACAGAAGAGAAGCTCTACAGCAAGATACTTCAGCATTTCCCTCTGCCCTTTGGGTATTAAGAAGGGTTAAACCCCACCCAACAGGGCAGAGTACAGTTTGTTTACTGCAGGACACACGTCTGGTCTTGAAAGGCATTTCCTCCCTTGCCCCACAGCCACCGATGGAAAAGAAGATAGACCACACCAAGGACGCAGATGATGCCTGCAGATTGGGTTGTGTGTGGGCCGGCTGGGTTGGGGAGAGCGTCTTCCCAATCCACACTCATACCTGTACCCGAGGGCCCAGGGGACAGCCAGACAAGCTCTTTCCTGGCCCTCATTTCCCAGCTCACTTTCTCCAGAGGCGCTTTCCCTTGCTGGGATCTCCTAGGGGTCCCTTACATGCCAGAACACATTTCAGTCAACTGTGCCACTGGAGAGCCATCTGCATTTCAGGATGCAGCTCTGCCTGTGGGGTGTGAGGGTTGCCAGTGTTAAACTGTATACTAATCATTAAAGGAGCCCCACTTCCTTCCATGTCCTTCCTTCCAACAGCCATTTATTGAACACATCATACCACAACCACCGTGCACAAGACAGACAAGCTCTTCGCCCTCTTGGGCATACATTTCGGTTGAAAAGACCGAGTACCAAGTATGCAGATGCACCCCTTATGATGAGGTTATCAGGAGGATCTACTCTGGATTGGATGCTCAGGAAAAAATACCCCTTTTCCAAGAGTTGGTGATACTACTTATACCACAACCTTAAAGAAATGAGTTAGCCATGTGAAAAGCCAGGATAACAGCAGATCCAGGTTCTTAGTGCACTTTTTAAGAACATGACCTTGAAGGTACAGGGTGAGGTTTTTAGAAAAGTCAGATGCAGTTGATCGGGTTGTTTTTGAGATTGGCAAACTTTCTTTGTTGTCCAGAAATGGGCATGTCAGTCACTACATCATTACAGGAGATAAATGCTTTGGTCTGTATAATGATAATAACTTACACTTACTGAATGTCTATGATGTGCTAGGCAGGCTATAGGCACATCCTTGTCTATAGGGGTCTATAGGTACAGGCTATAGGCACGTCACTGTACCTAGTCTTTACAACAAACATTTGATGTAGGAATTATTATCTCCAAAAAAGCTCAGAGAGGTTTTCCCAAAGTCGTATTAGAAAGAAATGGCAGAGCAAAAATTTGAACCTAGGTCTACTTGACTGTGCAACCAGTGCCTTTTCTATACCACATCGCTTCTCTTTCTAAGAGGTAAGAGTTCTGTTTGTGATAACACGATACCCTGCAAACCCTTGTTCCACAAAGGGTGAATAGTTTAATTTAGAATTCACCTAGATTCCCTGCAAATGACAAATGCATGCCCCCCACCCCCCTTTACAAGAATCTGCAAACCTTGAATTACTTCCTTTCTTCATTTCATTTTCCCCTAATTCACTATAACCCTTCCCTTTGGAGGAAATAATCCAGTTGGATTAGTTGATGTTCACTTGTGTTGCCAGAGACACACAACACCTCGTGTGGGGTGGCAGCCCATCCTTGCCTCCTCCCTGCTACCCCTCTCAGACTCTGCTCCTCCCTCTCTCTTTTCATTCTGCCCATATCTCTGAATTGGCTTGAATCTCATTGACATAACCAGTCCGTGTTTGCAAATTCCTTCTGATCCTGGAGCCTATCATCCTTACAGATTCAAACAAAACCCCACACTCCGGTCCCCTGTGATGGCCTTTATGGACATTATTGACACAAAGCTACTAGGACACAGGAGCATTGAGCAGAAAGCATAGCTTAGCCTGAAAGTGCCTGATATTTCACAACAGTAATCTGTTCAGGGTTTTCTCTTCTGATAGAGATGCCCATGGAGGAGAAACACCGTGAGTGTTCCTTGTCAATAATATCAATAGCAGTTATATTGTATGGTACTTCCCAAAGAACTTTAATTCATATTAAGTCTTGTGGTCTTCCTAAAAACCAAGAGATAGCCATGAACCACTATTTTCACTACAGACAAAGGAGCATGAAATACATGCCTATAACGACTGGCCCCAGGGCACCCAGCTAGTAACTGAACCAGCTGGGACTCAAACCCAAGGCTCTGGAATTTGAGGCCAAGTGCTCACACTCCGTTTGACTCTATAGATTGTAATTGCCCGACAGTTTCTTCCTGCCCACTGCACAGACAAAACCAATTCATGGAGACTGTTGTATTGCAGTAAAGCAAGAGTTTAATTCATGTGAGGCTGGCCATATGGGAAAATTGGAGTTATCAGTCAAATGAGTCTCCCTAGAGGGCTCAGAGGTTTGCATTTTTCAGGCATAGTTTGGTGGGCAGAGGGCGAGGGAATGACAAATGTTGATTGGTTGGGGATGAAATCATAGGGGTGTTGAAAATCTCATGCACTAAGTCAGCCTCTAGGTGGGACCACAAGACTGGTTGAGTCACAAGCTGCGGGTCCCACAAATTGCAGGTCCTGGTGAAGTCAATTGGCTATCAAAAATACAAAAGTCTGAAAAACATCTCAAAAGGCCAATTTTAGGTTCTACAATAATGATGTTATCTATTCCAGTAATTGGGGAAGTTACAAATCTTGTGAACTCTGGAACAATGGCTGGTTATCATTTAACTCTTGAGAGGGGCTGGTTATCATTTAGGCCCCTCTCATAATCCTAACCTTGTGGCCTTTCATTCGTTTTACAAAGGTGGTTTAATTCTGAGAAGGCATATTACCATCCTTGCTTTAAGTTTAAACTATAAACTAAATTCCTCCCCACATTAGCTTAGCCTATGCCTAACAATGACCAAGGACAGCGTGGAGGTTAGAAGCAAGATGGAGTCAACGGTGTTACATTTCTCTTACTGTCGTAATTTTGCAAAGGCTGTTTCAAGATCGACACATGAGGGCTTTACTAACTGTGGCAGTTGACTGGGAGAAAGGGTTTGGGGAAATGGAACACAGGATAAACAGAGAAAGTCAGGGTATGAGGATTGATTGATTGAATAAATGAAAAATTCACTCATTCATCCATTTAATAAACATTTATTTATTTATTTAATTTTTATTTATTTATTTTTTTTGAGACAGAGTCTTGCTCTGTCGCTCAGGCTGGAGTGCAGTGGCGCGATCTCGGCTCACTGCAAACTCCGCCTCCCGGGTTCACACCATTCTTCTGCCTCAGCCTCCTGAGTAGCTGGGACTACAAGCGCCTCCTACCACGCCCGGCTAATTTTTTGTATTTTTAGTAGAGACGAGGTTTCACCATGTTAGCCAGGATGGTTTCGATCTCCTGACCTTGTGATCCACCCGCCTCGGCCTCTGAAAGTGCTGGGATTACAGGCATGAGCCACCGCGCCCGACCTTAATAAACATTTATTAAACACCATCACTCACAGTATGATACTCCATGATAGTCTATATCACCAAGGGGATGGATCATGCTTATTTATGGCAGAAACCTGTTTGCATTTTTCTTCTTTTTCCTGGTTCCACAGATGGACTACATTTCCCAACTTTCCTTGGGCCTGAGTTTAGAAAACGGAACGTGAACTGAAAACCTTGCTCCTCCCAGCTCTTTCCCCTTGAAGCAGATGAGCGTGGAGACCTGGGAACCTTTGAATGATTGTTCTTGTCAATTTGGCACACCGTGAGACAGAAACTTCTATTCTATGAAGCTATTGAAAGTTTGGAGTTTATCTTTTATAGTGATTAGTGTTACCTTCCTGGGCTTCTTAATGAGATTGTAGGAAGAAATTAAGACCTAATGCCCTGTCTGGGCGCAGTGGCTCATGCCTGTAACCCCAGCACTTTGGGAAGCTGAGGAGGGCAGATCACCTGAGGTCAGGAGTTCGAGAACAGCCTGGTCAACATGGTGAAATCCTGCCTCTATAAAAATACAAAAAATTACAGGCACAGGCATGGTGGCACGTGCCTGTAATCCCAGCTACTCGGGAGGCTGAGGCAGGAGAATTGCTTGAACCTGAGAGGCGGAGGTTGCAGTGAGCCGAGATTGCACCATTACACTCCAGCCTGGGTGACACCTGCAGACTTGTCTCAAAAAAAAAAAAAAAAAAAAAAAAAGACCTAATGCCCTAAGGCATCCAATGTAGCTAATGAATTAACTTCTCTTCTGTGCATCTGAAATGGTATAAGCTATATATCATTTGTCTTTTCAGAGAATTGAGAAAAGAGTCACTCACATGATTTTCATGGAGTTTAATTCTCTTGTGGAACCCCTGTTAGAAAAGCTGAATATACTCGCACAATCTCCATTCTCAAAGGGTTTATGAGAATCTAGTTGTGGAAATTGGACAGATGTACACACTTCTCTGCACAGGAATGTGAAGGGGGAATCTCATATCACTTCACTTCACTTCAGCCTTATGACGAGCCTATAAAGGAGAGCTTTGCAAACATTATCATCATCATTTTACAGAAGAAGAGCTTTCAAGGTTAAGTGTTCAAGGTTGCTCAGGTAAGAGGTAGTGGAGCCAGAATTTGAATCCTTGTCTGATAAGCTCTTGTTCCTTCTAAGATATCACACGGCAAAATAAGCAAGCTTAACCTACTCTACAATTCTCCTTAAGGCTCCCACAGGGACCAGAAGGCCCAAGGCAGTTCTCCATCTTCAAGGTCAAAGATAACACTTTCTTCCTGGAAAGGGAAGTCCTCTCTGCAGTGCCTCTGGGATCTTGGTCATCCCTGAGGTGCTCTGTCTTTATGAGAATTTTTCTACCCTGGATCTGTTTATGAGAAAGTGATAACAGTATAATTTAAAAATATACAGGAGTGGATGAGTGAAAAATAAGAGTCATCTTGGATTCTAGCTTTAGGAAAGGGGGACCAATTTATGAAAAGTTTGGGAGATGTGATCAGGAGAGCAAAGGATGGTTAGTTTACAAAGAGAATTAGGTTAACTAACGACCAGCTTCCGAAAGCTTAATTAAGTCTCTCAGCCCTCGAGTGAGGCAAGGAAATAATTGATTTCCACATTGCTGGTGGGGCAAGTGAGGAGGGGGAGGTAATTTGCCTGTGGCCAACAAGGGAAACAGCATTTGTCCTGGGATTAAAATCTACGATTTTCTGGCTCTCGGTCCTTGGTTTTACCTTTGATTCTGGAATGCTAAAGGCCCAGAAGTGAGAATCCCAAAGCAGGACTGTCAACCAAGATGCTGTATGCAAATAAGGGACCAGATAATTAATGCTTCGCTCTTTAGTAATTTTCTGTCCTTCAAAAAATAATGCAAACAATGCACCACTGGTGAGAGTCAAGGCCATGTGGGTTTATTTTAATAAGCACCGGCGCTTTTCCTTATGAGGCGTGGTCATCACCCAGTGGAGTTACCTGTGATGCTAGAAAATATTTGAAGATCTCAAAATTTAAACAAATGTTTGGAAAAGAATAGAGAGAGAAAAAAATGAAAGAGAAAAGAAGAAAAGAAAAATGAGTAACAGGAGGGGAGGAAAGCATTCTAGAAAAAGAGTAACTACTAATTATGGAATGCCTGCTCTGTGCAAGGAGCTTTTCAAATGTTTCTTCCTAAGAATTCCATGAGGTAGGCGTTTGATGACTTTAAATTGATGTAAAAAGTGAGGCTTAGAGGGATGAGGCTTTTCCCAAGCTAGGAAGGGGCAGGACCAGCATTTGAGTCCAAGTCTGTTAAGTCGGCCTTAACCACAGCCTGGTACTGCCTTCTGCCTATAGATCTGACGGGAAGAGAGTGGGAAGGAAGGGGTGTTAAAAATTCATCTGCTTCCAGGCCAGGCGTGGTGGCTCACGCCTGTAATCCCAGCACTTTGGGAGGTGGGCAGATGGCTTGAGAAGGCTTGGTAGACCAGCCTGGGCAACATGGTGAGACCCCGTTTCTACAAAAAATACAAAAATTAGCTGGGAGTGGTAGGGCACACCTGTAGTCCCAGCTACTCGGGAGGCTGAGGCAGGAGGATTGCTTGATCCAGGAAGGTTGAGGCTGCAGTGAGCTGAGATCTCATCACTGTACTCCAGCCTGGGTGACAGAGCGAGGCCCTGTCTCAAAAAAAAAAAAAAGAAAAAGAAAAAATAATTCATCCGCTTATTCATCTGCCTACTTATCTGTTTTCCTCTGCTGTATTGTAATCTCCTTGAGTATCAGAATCAAGATTTAATCTTTTGTCTCCCCAGAGCCTAAAATAGTTCTTGAAAGGCAATAGATGATAAAAGTTTGATGCATGAACAAACAAATGAACGTGTGCAATGAGCCCAAGGCCGAGGGTCAAATATCTTGCCTTCTCCTCTAACCCTGAAGTCATCTGTCATCTCTCTGGCTCTCAAAATCTAGGGAACTGGTTGGTCTTCCTCCATCCTCCACACACCCAATTCTATGGCCCAGGAAGTAAGTCCAAGGTCTTGTCTGGAACCTCTGGAAATTCCTGGGTTTGGGGCAGCGTTGTGCTCTCATTACCCCCCTTAGCCTCCTGACCCTGGTGTCTGTCCCGCTGTTCCCTCTATGCCCATGAATCAAATCCTGACTCTGTCACTTGCCACTTACGTGACCTTAGGTAAGTCAATTTTGGATTCTGGGATTCAGTTTCATCCTCTGTAAAATAAGTGTCTTGACTTAGATAAGGATGGCAAACCCAAATGCCTACAAGGATCAGGCAAATATTGAAAATGAGCGATGCAGATCGCCTAAGACAATAGGGAGTGGGGAAAACGGAAAAGCAGGCGGGAAAGGGCGCCCCCTGGCAGAGGGAGCAGCTACTACCCATCTTTACCTGTTGTTACATAGGAATGAGCGCTCAGTGTGGTCACATTTCCAGTTGTTGTTGTTTTTTTTTTTTTTTTTTTTGGTAAGATGCCAGAAGTCTGGATTTTTACGTGAAATCTTTCAATTCTTAAATGTTGGCACAAAATTTTTCAGAAACGCAAAGCGAGCCAAACTCAACACATCTGTGTGCCGAGTTCAGCCCATGGCCTCCAGGATACAGCCTTTAGAGCAGACGATGCCTAACATCTTTCCCCCCTTTGAAAGGATTTGGCCTGGTGGCAGATCATCCCTCCAATCTGGATGTTTTTGGCTCTCTGGACTATTTTTGCTACAGTTTAGGCAGGGTGGACCAAGGCTTAAGAGTAACTGTTTATAAACACCCTGAAGAATTCCATATGGTATGCCGAATGTGAAGTTGGCTTAATTTGAAAAGATTAAATGTACTCAGGCAATTGCAGAGTTGTCTGTTTTGCAAATCAATGCAATTTGTCGGTACAGGCCGGGAAGGAATGAGCTTTGGGAAGGGCAGCTGGTGTGACCAGCAAGCCCAGTGATAGTATCATAACAGGAAGTCCAGTGTGGCAGCAGCTCCCTTCTCCAACACTCACATATCCTCTTTGCATGCACTACACACACACACACACACACACACACACACACACACACACACCCTTCCCTCTTCCCTGATGGCTGATTCAGTTTACTGTTTTTAAATTTGAACCATATCCAAATAAAAAAGGGTTCCTTTACACATATCCACGGACAATGTGGAGAATGCTGAGCAATCTGGGACCAGGTGTCTCACCTGATAGCAGCAACTTTGGGTCATGGAGAAGCCCTCAGTTAGGTACCTGAAAGCTGGATACACAGACCTTCCTATAGTATTAACTAATTGTGGGAGCTTGGACAATTATTTTCCCTCTTCAAGCCTTGTGTTCTTATCTGTGAAATAATGGGAATGAGCTTGGATGTCTTAGGTCCCCTCTAGCACTGACAATCTTCACGATCTTTCATTCCCCATGAGGCAGGCAAGGGGAACCACTCCTGTTGTCTCCCTTAACATTGTTTTTGCTACAGACCATGGATAGCAACTCACTGGTCTAGTGTCTAGGCGTGTCGATAACCATGGATTTCTATGGACACCACCTTGAGCAGCTGGAAGAGATTCTGGTCTAACCTGTCATGTGAACGTAAGGTGGACCTCGAGACATCTATAGATCATACATAATCCTGGCACAGAGGGTCCCTTGCCTTTCTCCCGTCTGCCATTTCTGGTACAGTTCAACAGTGTACAAGAGGGTCACATAATCAGGTTCCTTGATCAACACTTCTCAACCTCTAGGGAAACCACAAAGCATAAAGGAGAAAAAGAAGAGGAAAATTGTATGGAAATCAGAATTTGGGCACAAATAACAGAAAAGCAACTCAAACCAGCTTAATCTTAAATAAGGGGATACTTTAATGTTGCGAGAAGCCCAGAGTTATTCCAGCAGCTTTAGAAATGGTTAACAGCTTATTGATATCTTTAAAGACCCATATCCCTTCTGTTTCTCTACTTTATTATCGGCCAATTCTCCTCCTTGTAATGAAATTGCGGCCACTGTTCCAGGCATCGTGTCTTTGCACACTTTTCTTTCATGTGTACCTTTTTTTCCAGTGTGCTAATTTTCCAGTAAGCCCCTCAAAAGACCTCCTTAATGGCCAGAAATGAGTCACATGCTCATGCCTAAAACAATCATTAGCAAAGGAATGTAATTACTTTGATTGGTTTAGAGCCAAACAATGCAGATTCATGCTGGAGAAGGGAGAGGCTCTGCCTCCCCCATGAGGTGCAGGAAACCTTGTATCTGAGCAAAATGGGGATTCTGAGTTCCAGGAAGAAAGGCAGGAAACACAGCTGTCAGGAAGACAACTAACAGTGTCTCTCCACCATCCCTCCACTCCCACTGTAAGATTGGTGAGGAAGGAAGGAAGGAGAGAAAGGGTAGAGGAAAAAGGGGGGAAGGAGAAAAGCAGAGAGGAGGAGAAGGTGAAATTGCAGCTTTGGAATCAAACAGACTTTGGTTTCAATCCTAGCTTGGTTGTTTTCTAGCTGCCTGTTCTTGGCTTACCCCTGAGCTTGTCTAAGCTTGGGTTTCCTCACTTACAAAATAGAGAGAACATGGGCTTTTCATGAGGTTACATGAGAAGATGAATGTAAGGAGCCAAGCACAGTGTTTGTCACAAAATAATGTTCAGTGAATGATAGCAAGAAGAGAAACAGAAGTGGGACAGGAAGAAGACTTTATGCAGAGCTTTACACTTTATAAGATGCTGTCACAAGCATTGCCTCTTCGATTTGACAACATACAGGAAGGCAGGCAAATGAGGCATCTTTATCATCTTTTTTAAGGGATGTTGAAACTACAACATCCCATATGTGTCTAGCCCAAGATTGTAAAATCCCGATGCAGGTCTTCAAAGTCCAGAGCTCCAGAAACACACAGAAAGAGTAGTTAAAAACAGAAAAGCATATTGAAAAAAAGAAATGCATATTATCATATTTAGAAAATACATTCTTATTGCAGCAGACAGAGGGATCCCTAGAATAAGAAATCTGCTTTTTAGAGATCCCCCTACTCCCAAATGGGGTGATCTCCATCTTCCTAAATGTCTAATCAGGACAATTAGACTCAATTCAACCAGTATATTGAGCACGGACTGTGTATAAGGCAGGGTGGTTGGTCCCTAGAGGATAGAGTTGGGTACAATACTCTGTACTCAAAGAGCTTACAATAGAGAAAAAAATGCAGAGTAATTTTACTGATAAATATTTTTCAAAATGCAATGTATTCAAATTAGTTTGTTTTTTCTTTCATTGTCAAGGGTGAATTAGATTTGGCGTCTGTGGGGAGGCTGCTGCAATGAGGCTGGCTTAGATGCTCTCTAAGTTTCCTTTCAAAGAGAATATTCTTGAGGACAGGAAATCTGCTTTGCCAGAAAGAGCGTCTCTGAACCCTGCCAAGCTCTGGCACCCTGGAAGATGTTGTAATCCTCCTGACTGAGCTAGCCTCTGGCACTCCTCATCTTTACCAGCCACGGCCAGGATTAAGTCAGAGAGCCCCAGACCAGCAGAACTCTCAGTTGGAGTGAATGAGTGAGGGAGGGCTGCTCCACTCAGGTCTGAGGTCAGCTGGGGTTGCCTCTGGTCTGGAGGTCTCCTAGACAAGTGGGCCAGAGATCTCAGTGAGTCTCCAGACCCTCGGGGGCATCCTAATGGGAAAAGGATTTCTAGTCATTTCTCAAAGGGGTCCTTAAACCTCTCAGAGCAATCCCCTCCCTTTTGAAAAAAAGAGATGGTACTATTTAGAAAACACGTTGTTATTGCAGCAGAGAGAGAGATCCTTGCAGCGGAGCTGATCTCTTGTATCACGTACTGGTTTGGGGATAATGTGAGTTAACATTCTGAGACCCAAGTAGATTTGTCTTGCAAGGTGAGCTGGTGATACATTTGCCTCTGAAAGACATGAAAATTCAACCCTATTGGTATTGGTCTCATGTGATCGACAGATGTCTTGTGAATGAACTTGGCTGTGGGAAAAAGAGAATGGGGTTATGTGTATGAGACATAGTCCTCACTGAAGGCCTGGGTTGGGGTTGGGCTTTCTATGATGTCAGTTTCGAGACTCTCAGAGGTGAGTGCTCTAAGAAGAGCCGGGGGTGGTGATAAGTGTTGGGATGTGTGTGCATCTGTGAGTGTGAGTGTGTGCATGCAGAAAGTAGGGTGTCGGGGAGAGCCAGTCATCTAGAGCTGCAAGTGCTGGATCAGAGGGATTAAGCAGGGAATTCAGGCAGCGATGGGCAAGGAGTATGAAACACCCGGCCTCATATAAGAGTGGACAGGAGGAGCACAGAGCTTTGGCAGCCAAGAGCTCTGACATGGACCAAGGGACCAGATGTGGGCCTGGGCTGGAGGAATGAGGGTCGGGTGCCCTGGAGCAGGCCGAGTCCATGAGGGGGGCTAAGGCCCATGACTACTTTTATATGGCAAACCTCTCCCCTTTTCAAGGCAGCTCCATATTTTTTCTAAAGAGACCACCTTCAAGAGTTGTCCCCTGATAAATGAAGCTGTGTTGATGGCCCAGGCCTCCGAGGCTTGCCTGAAAACATCTGCAGCTGTGCCAGTCCAGAGCTGCCACTCCCTTACACCCAGGCTTGTGGGATAGCGCGTCTTAACCATTCATTCCGGGGTACAGGTCAGCCAGTGGGTCTTGAGGACCCGAATCCCACATCGTGCCCAACAGTCTCACAAAGCAGTTTTCACAGTCTCTGCCCAGCACTCTCTGCTTCCCTCCTCTTCTGCGTTATCTTCCCCAGTTTGGGGTCTGTGGATTGATAGTCCTTCCAAAGGAGTTCCTGTGTGGGCATCTGGTGCATTGCAAAGAGCAGCACAGGAGAGGAACCAGGGCTGCCTGCCCTGCATTCTTGCTGTTAATACTTGGGCTCTGGGATGACATGGTCCCCCATTCCCCACTGTAAGTGGTCAGACAAGGTACCTAGTTTCTCGTGTACACAAGGGAAGAGCTGCAAGTGTTGAAATCCTTCAGAATATAAGCTCCCTGAGGACAGAGATTTTATTCTGTTTATATATCTCATGAATCCCCAGAGCCTGGGGTAGACAATAGAATATTTTAGGCACACAGCAAACATTTGTTGAATGTTGATTAAAATACAATCATCCATGCAAAGTGCTTAGTACAGTATCTGCATAAACATAGTTAATGCTAGTTCATGCTATTATGAGTGGTTTAGAAGCTTCCTCAGAAAGTGTTTAAGAGAGCATGAAGAGGCCAGGCAGGGTGGCCCATGCCTGTAATCACAGCACTTTGGGAGGCTGAGGTGGGCAGATCTCTTGAGCCCAGGAGTTCAAGACCAGCCTGGGCAGCATGGTGAAACTCTGTCTCTACAAAAAATACAAAAAATTAGCCAGGCATCGTGGCGCATGCCTGTAGTGCCAGCTACTTGGAGGAGGTGGGACACTGAGGCGGGAGGATCACTTGAGCCTGGGAGGTTGAGGGTGCGGCCTGGGTGACAGAGGAGACTCTGTCAAAAAAAAAAAAAAAAAAAAAGGAAAAAAAAAAAGAGAGAGAGAGGGCATAAAGAATATTTGTTCAGTCAAAACATATTTGTTCATTGGCTGGTGTGTACCAGGTGCTCTGTTAGGTTCAGGGGAGACAGCGGGGAACAAGACACATTTGCTGTTGGAGTTTATAGTCTAATGAAGGAGACAGCTGTTGAACAAGTAACTGAGTGTTAATTGATGTGCTGACCTCACATAGTTTGTGGAATAAAATGAGGTTGGCTATACTAAAAATTTGAACTGGGTACCAGACTTTAGTTGGACTACACAGACTTCAGTTGAACTACAGTCCCTTCTGTCGGTGTATTAGTTAAGGTAATGCTAGTCACTGTAATAGATACATGTTAACTAGCAGTGATTAATATAAGAGAAGTTTATTTCCTGCTCACATGAAGCCTAAACAGCTGCCTCTGATCAGCTGGCCATTCTCCTCCAGGCAGTGTTTCAGGGACCCAGGTTCTTTCCCTGTTGTGGCTCTGTCCTCTTCCACACTTGGCTTCCAAGTCTCTTGTGTTTCTCTGCATCAACTTGGTAGTAGTAGGGGTAGAGGAGAGGGCTTGGCAAAAGGTTTTCATGGACCAGGCCAGGCAGTGGTGAGTATGATGTGTACTTCCATTCTGTAGGTCAGAAGTCAG
Organism: Hylobates moloch; assembly: GCF_009828535.3. NCBI lineage: Eukaryota > Metazoa > Chordata > Mammalia > Primates > Hylobatidae > Hylobates > Hylobates moloch. The sequence goes on along the minus strand of NW_026652292.1, from coordinate 61,093,177 downwards.
GCCACAGCCACACCAGAACTCAAGGGAGACTGGGAAATGTAGCCTAGGCCAGGGCTTGAGGATCTCTGCTGCAATCTGCCCTTCCAATCATTAAATCCCTGTCACCCCCTTCTTCCCATTCATAGAACACACTGACCCTTATCCTTAAGAGAGGTAACTCAAATCCTAGTTTAGTCACTGTGTCCAGCCCAATGTCCTGAATCTCTGGGTGATACATAGTATCTCCAAGTCCAGATGCAGTATTTCGTGTTCATTGACCTGTGATCTAAAAAGACAAGTTATCTGCCACCTTCCTGCATGTCCCCCATAACCTATGATGGAATATAGATGGCACAAGGCAACAAGCACTCCCATTCAGAAAAGGGCAGAATGGGAGTCACATGGCTGTCACTGATCCATAGCAATTGTACACTCCTGCCAAACAGGAATGCTGAAATCGGCTGGTCAGTCACGGAATTTTGTTGATTAGACAGAAATTGAACTTCCTTGTCTATTGCTCTCTGTGGTCTGTTATTCTTCTTGGCCCCTTGTACTGTGAGATTTGTAAAGCTTTTGCAATTTGGGGGTTTTGAGATTGGTTTAAAGCAGGATTTTCCAACCTCACTCCTATGGGCATTTTTACCTAGATAATTTTTTGTTGTGGGGAGTCTGTCCCATGTATTGTAGGATGCTTAGCAACATTCAGGGCCTCTACTTAATTTTTAAAAAATTTATAAAGAAAAGAGGTTTAATTGACTCATGGCTCTACGTGGCTTCGGAGGCCTCAGGAAACTTACAATCATGGCAGAAGGTGAAGAGGAAGCAAGGCACATCTTACATGGTAGCAGGAGAGAGAGAGAGATCAAGGGAGGAAGTACCACACTTTAAAACTATCAGCTCTTGTGAGAACTCACTCACTATTAGGAGAATAGCAAGGGAAAAATCCCCTCCACAATCCCATCATCTCCCACCATGGGTAGAAGCATTTCTATTACAGTTATGACACCAAAAAATGTCACCAGCCATTGCCAAATGTCCCTTGGAGGGCAAAAGCACTTCCAGTTGGGAACCACTGGTTTAAGGCTTAAACAAAGTCTTGGCCCATGGTTTCTTTGGTAATATCATTCCCTCAAAATCTTATTAGGCTTCTGATCTATATGCTTCCAGTCAGTTCCATGACCAGTAACCATGGTCAAAATTGTTTTCTAAACAAGAATTTTCTCATCTAATTTTTTTCTTTGCCTCCAAATGTTTTGCTACCACATAACATGATCTTTACCTTTACAGCTTCAAAAATCGTTTTTTTAAATCACTTGTCACTCACCACTAATTGAGCAGTGGGCACACGGAAGCTGATTCTGGAGACTGGAAAGACTAGTGCAGTGACAAAACACCTGCAATGGCTTAAAAGGAAGACCTCTAAACAAGGCCACACATTTTATATTTATGTTGCAACAGCATCCCACTTTAAGTATAAACTTCTATATTACTTAAAGGAATGTTACAGAAGCAGTCCGCTACAGAGTATAGATTTTCCTATTGTTAAGGTATAAAAATAGGCCAAAGGTCTTTTTTCCTGGCCCCCTTTTCTTCTTCTTTCTCAATGAGTAGCTGCAATAGCTTGTTCAATGCTGGATTAGCTACCTCCTGGCTTGGAAGAGAAGTGGGAGCTGAGTTTTGGAGCTATGTGGAGGTCAGAGAAGAATGGATGTGTGGAAGGGGAAAAAGCTCACAGTGGCAGAGGAGGTGAAACTGGAGGCAGCCTGGGGGAGCTCCTGGAATGGACTGCTGATTTCTGGGGTTTGGTGTGGGTGAGATTGCACAGACCAAGTTCATTCAAAAGGGTCAGAGTGGGATGAACACCATGAAAACCCCGAGATGGTTCATGAATCTGAATACTTGAGTAAGCCACATGAGATTTGGTTTTCTCAGCTTCCAACATCCCACTTAAAATTTGTGTATATATTTTAGGTTCAGTGAAGAGGAAACAAAAATAATTGATACTTCATTCTTGCTCCATAAATAATAAAAAATGAAACAAGGTAAAATATCTCAAGTGAAACAAGGTAAACTATTCATCAGGGAAATGCTAAATATACTATGATATACTAGAGAAATGCTAAATATACTAGTGATATACTAGAGTTTCTAATACTAGAGAAAAGTATGCCATAGTTTAACTCATGTGTACATTGTAAAAACATTTACGCAAAAGGAAAATCCCCACAGCAACGGCATATGCTGAGTCTGAGGATGAAGTTATATAAGTAAATGCATAGAAAGAGGTTTATGGACTGATAACTATGGCTGAGCTGGGAGAAGAAGGAGCGGGTGGTGACATGGATTAGAGTGACTGCTAAAGGGATTTCTTTCTTTTCTTTTCTTTTCTTTTTTTTTTTATGGAGTTTCCCTCTTGTTGCCCAGGCTGGAGTGCAATGGGGCAATCTTGGCTCACTGCAACCTCTGCCTCCTGGGTTCAAGCCATTCTCCTGTCTGAGCCCCCTGAGTAGCTAGGATTACAGGAATGCACCACCATGTCCAGCTAATTTTGTATTTTTAGTAGAGATGGGGTTTCACTATGTTGGTCAGTCTAGTCTCGAACTCCTGACCTCAGGTGACCCGCCTGCCTTGGCCTCCCAAAGTGCTGGGATTACAGGCATGAGCCACCGCTCCTGGCCCGCTAAAGGGATTTCAAAGCAGCAGTCTTTCCAGAAGAGGATGTAAACCAAATTTGATAAAAATTAAAAGAATGAGATGGGTCTGTTTACATGGATAGATGCTGGTATAAGTTTTGCATAAAAAACAGAACTGAAGTCATCTGTATTCTCCCTATCAGATACAATAATCATTATCAATGTTTTAGTGAAGTTTCCTTCAGTCTTTTTTTCCTCTGTCTATAAAATGTCTACTTTAATAAAATCGAGTGATATTTTATGTTCAGTTTTCTTTACTTAATAAGATATTATAAGCATTTTCTCTGCCATTAAATATTTTTCAAAAAAATGTAATTTGTAATGGAGACATAATAGGCTATATATATACATTTACAGTAGATAGTCACAATTGTGATACAGTGTATCAAGTTGTGCCTAAGGGTTTAACTTCTATTGTCTCCTTTCATCCTTCCAACACACCCATGAGCTAATGTTGTAATTCCCATTTTATACATGAGGAAGGAGAGGCTAAGCGAGCTATGTTTGCAACTGGCCCAAGATCCCAAAGCTAGCACGTGGCTAAGCCAGGTCTCAAACACACATCTATTGTTTTAGCTACTCTTAAGTAAAACACAGTAGAACCGCCCCGAAACAATTATTTACCCAATCCACTACTGCTGGACATAAGACTGCTTGAAAAATTTTGCCATCTTAAATATCACTGTGATGATTATCCTTGCACACACAGTTTTGGCCACATCCCAGAATTCCCTGCTTACGTTAAATTCCTAAAAGGGGAACTGGGTCAGAATGAGAGAATGTCTTTTATCTTCTTGCAACATATTGCCAGAGAGAACCAGACCCTTTTGCAGGCCTGCTTTGGAGCTTTAGGCAAACTCTTCCGAATGGGAATGGTAATTCTGCAGGAACTACGGACTGCAGCAATCACGGCCCTCCTGGGCTGAGGACTGAACTGGGGCTCATTGACATTGACCTCTAAATGATGGCACTCAAGTCACACCTGGCTCACAGAGAGTTTTACTGAATTTCCTTGCAATGCTATTATGCTCCGTAAACACAGAGTCAGGCAGACGCAGTGACCACGGGCCCCTATTACATCAGGTAAGTGCACATCCTGCTACATGCCTCCTCTCATTTCTATTATTTCAAATGTCAAATGCACTTTGCCTGCAGCCTTCTCGGCCTTTAATTTTTAAATCCACATGTACTTAATTTATTTATTGGATTTCTATGGGACTTGAGGGGAAATTTAATTCACATACTTCTGCTTCATCTTCACTTAACTCACTTGATGGCTCAAACAGCGTTGTTGGCTCTTTTAAATGAGAATTTTTTTATGCAGCTTTTTTTTTTTTTTTTTTTTTTTCCCAGAGGCAGGAAGCTGAGGAGGGTGGATTCTCATTGAAAAAAAGTAGAAATTTAGGAAGGTGATGGACTTGGGGAAGGGCAGGCTCCCAGGCATTCATTAAAACATTCTTACTAGACAAGAGGTTGCAGAAAGGTACACAGAGTTCGGAAAGCAATCTCTTTAACTTGGCTTAATTAACTTAATTTAAGAGCTCATCTCTACCACAGGGATGTGTCAAGAGGCTCAGGGGCACCTCAAATTTTTAAAATTTCCTATTTAAATTAATTGATGCCATCGGTAACTCCCTAATCTGTCCTTCTTACTAAGATGAGATAATTTAGTAAGTTGAGATAATCCCATTCCAAAGCAGACCAAACTTGATATTTTCTTATGTCATTTCAACCTGATGGTGGGTACAAGCCTCATTTTCATTAGGCTTCTTTTTTTTAATTTCCTTTTTTATTATGAATATTTTCAAACATACAGAAAAGTTGAAAGAATCATACTGTGAACACTCAAATGCATAACACCATAATCCTACAATGGTTATCATTTTGCCGTATTTGCTTTATATTTTATCAATACATCTCTCAACCCATCTTATTTTTAAATGCATTTCAAACTAAGTTGCAGACATCAATAAACTTCATTGTTAAACACTTGGGCATACATGTCACTAACTACATTTTTTCTTTTTGTGATACGATTTATATAAATAAAATATACATCTCACCTGTACCACTCAATGGGTTTTGACTAATTTGGGTACCTGAGTAACTCAAATTCCATCAAAATATAAAACATCTTCGTCACCACAGAAACTTCCTTAGTGCCCTTTTGCAATTCATTTCTTACCATCCTTTGCCCCAGACAATAATGGAGCTAATTTCTGTGACTACATATTAGTTTTGCCTGTTCTAAAACTTCATGTAAATGGATTTATATGGTATGAAATACTTCATGTACCTCTCTTCTTGCTCAGCACAATGTCATTGCATCTATCTGTATTTTTTCTTTTTCTTGCTGCAGAGTAACCTTGATTCTTGATGACATCTTTGAACATTAGATTAACTAACCCTAAACCCCATCCCAACTCCAAACTTTCTCTAACAGGAGCTTATGGTTTCTTATAGCTAAGTCAGGTTGTGATGGGCTTTCTGTTACTTGCAGCCATGAGCCTTCTAGTTAAAACAAGACCCATTTGAGATTGGTCTTTCCTGCCTTATGTTATAAATTGGAATTTCTCAGAAACATGTGAAAATAGAAATGAAAGCACCATTCTGGAAATAATAACCCAGTTAATGTCTTGCTAGAATGCTGTTAAATATGCTATGGGATTATTCTCCTTAATAAAGTAACATTCAGTGAAGAGACTTGCCAGAAAAATGCGTGTGGTGTTTTAGAAAGAGTCTTTTCCTATTTGAGTTACCTCCCTGCCTCACAGAACCACACTGGCCTGCACTATATTGAATGTGCTATGATTCCATTTGTCTTAGCATTACTTTGAATACTTGGGTTGCAGGTCAAGACTAAGATTCCATTGTTCTGCTCAGAAGACCCCTGCACATCCTTTGGGTCCTGAGCAGGTTGGTCCAAGCCCAGCTGTAGGGTGATGGAGGTGGAGTCGGTCATCCAAAGGTGGCGCTCTGCCCCTGAACCACGATCCAGTCACCCTGCCCTACCCGGGGTTAAAACTGGGAATTGGTTTACAGGAAGAGCCTGCCTTCTGAAAGGGACAGGAAAGGAGCCCTTAGGTGCTATAAGTTATGAAGGCTCCTTAGACAGCTCTTGGCTGGAGTCCATTGAGAACCATGTGTAGCCATTCCTAGGGCCTTTTACCTGGAAACAGTAGTTTTAGGTATCCTAACACCACACGTTACATGACCTGATTGAACAAAAAGATGCTTGATATATATGAGTGTTAAGAATCAGTACTGAAAAGTTTGGGAAAGAAAAACATAGGAATTAAATTGGAAGATTTGATAGAATCCGAACGTTCATTACTGATATCAGAGTAATTTCACTAGGATAGGAAATAGAATCATTCAGTCCTTTATTTTATTCATTTATTTGGTATTCAGCATGGGGGAGGAAATGAATGCAGTATATAATTTATTCAGAAATGGGTGTTGGAGTCACACCTGGATTTCTACCTGAGCCACTTACTGAACTTCAATTTTTTCCTTCCTTCCTTCCTTCCTTCCTTCCTCTCTCTCTCTTTCTTTCTCTCTCTCTCTTTCTTTCTTTTCTTTCTCTTTCTTTTCTTTCTTTCTTTCTTTCTTTCTTCTTTCTTTCTTAGATGGAGTCTTGTACTGTCACCCACGCTGGAGTACAGTGGTGCGATCTCGACTCACTACAACCTCTGCTTCCTGGGTTCAAGCAATTCTCCTGCCTCAGCCTCCTGAGTAGCTGGGATTACAGGCATGTGCCACCATGCTTGACTAATTTTTGTATTTTTAATAGGAATGAGGTTTCACCATGTTGGTCAGGATGGTCTCGAACTCCTGACCTCAAGTGATCTGCCTGCCTTGGTCTCCCAAAGTGTTGGGATTATAGGCGTGAGCCACTACGCCTGGCCCAATTATTTTTCATCTGTAAATTGAAGAGGAGATACTTAAATCATACAGCATTTCATTCCTTGATGCAACAAGTATTTATTGAGCACCTACTATGTGCCAGACATTGCTCTAGAATATAGGGGCAATGGCAACTAAACAAAGTTGCTGCTGTCACAGAGCTCTCTGCAAGACCATATTTTCAAAGATGGCTGCACCAGTGTATTCCATCCCACACTCTCTCCTTACAGGGTGACACTGACACACGTCCACAGAGAGGTGTGGTCTGTGTTCCCTCCCCTTGGATCAGAGCAGGCCTGTGGCTATCAGGGAAGTGATATTGCATAACTATTCAAGCTCATCATAAAAGGTGAGGCAGAATTCTCCTGGCCTTCTCTCTTGGGACACATGCCTTGAAATCCCTACGTTGATATATAAGAAATCTAGCTACCCGATAGCTGCTAAGATGGAAAGGTCATAAGGAGAGACCACATAGAGACAGAGAAAGATATCCATAGCATCCCAGCTGTTCCAGGCCCCAGCCTTTGATCTTTGGTGAAGGCCCTGAAAGATAATCCATCCCTACTGTGCCCCATCTGAACTTCATGCTATATAATCTATGAGCATAATAAGCAGGGATTTTATGCCACAAGTTTTGGGGTAATTTGTTATGGCACTCTTATAACTGAAAAAAGCTGTATGCTAGTTGGGCAGAAAGATGCTAAGCCAGTAAACAACAAGATATTGTCAAACATGACCACAAAGAACTAAAAATAGGGTGATGCGACTGAGGAGAGGGAGGGAGAGGCAACTCTTGCTAGAAGATTTTCCCCATAGAAATCCTGGCAGAAGAGAAAACGTTTGAGCTGCGTCGACTTGAAAATATAAAAAGAAGGGCCAGATTGAATGTTCTAGGGACAGAGGTAACAGTGAATACAACGGCCCAGGGAAGCCTGCAGCTGCGCACTTTAGAGGAACTAAAAAATAGCTGGTGCCCCTGGATTACAGAGAGGGAAGAATAACATCCCAAGCTGAGGTCAGAGCAGACAGGGTCACCTCATACAGGGACTTGTAGGCCAGATCAGGGCTTTGGATTTTTATTAAGTGTGATGAGAAGCCACTGAAAGATTCTTAGCAGTGAAGAGATATGGTTCCATTTACAAGATCCCTTTGGCTATTGCGTGGTGAAGGGATCGAAGGGTAAGAACTGAAGTAGAGAGGGTAATTCGGAGATGATGGCCTGAGTCCAAGTGAGAACGGAAGGCGGCTTGGACTGGCATTGGAATCGGTGGATGTACTATAACGACAAAAACAACAGTAACTAACATTGCCTGAGTGGTTTCTATGTTCAGGCATTGTTTAAAGTGCATTACATAGATTATATGATTTTATCCTCACAATGACCCTATGATGTAGGTTCCATTATTGTACCAGATGAGAGTTCAAGTACCTTGCCCAGTACCACATATTTAGTAAGTGGTACAGAAAGACTCCTAATCCAGGCAGGGCCCCCACAGTGTGCTTCTGCACTGGATGGAATCCAGTGGGACAATTCAGGGTATTCTGGAGAGGCCAGTTCTTGCTAAGTGATTGGATTTGGAGAATGGCAAAGAAAGATATCAAGAATGATACCTTGATATTGATTCTTCCCAACAGGAAGAAATGGTAAACGTTTGAGATGATGGATATGCTAATTATCCTGATCTGATCACTATACATTATATGTATGGAAACATCACTATGTATTCCATAAATTTTTGCAATCATCATTTGTCAATTTGAAGAAAGAACGATACCTTGAAGTCTGACATGGATGATTAGGAGGGAGGTGGTGCCATCTATTGAGATGGGGATGTCTACAGGAGAAATAGGGTCAGGGAGAGGCAAGAATTATAAGAATGAACACATCATAATGAACAATGAATGTAAGAATGAACAATAACAGTGATGCACTGATGTTTATTAATATTTACTGTGTGCCTACCATGACCAAGCATGCTGCATATACCAACTCATTTAATTTTGTGATAACCCTAAGAAGTAAGGTACTGTTATTTCCTCATTGTACTGAAGATGGAACTAAGAAGCAGAGAGGCTAAAAAATGGTCAGAGGTGACAGAGCTAGTAAATTGGGGACTTGGAATTCAGGCTGACTGGCTCCAGGCTCGCTGTACGCACTGCTGCTTATGAAACGAGCAGGTGTCAATGAAGAACAGCGCCCAGTGCATAGTAGGTGATTAATTAATGGTAGCTGTTATTATTAATATTGTTACTATCCAAATGTGGTTGACCTTCTCTGGTGTATATGATATTGTGTTACTAGAAATAGAACACAATAAATTCTCTCAGGGAAAATGCCATGTCTATGGCAAGTCCACACTCATGGAAGTTCAAATGATTCAAGACACACACACAGCAATACAAAGAAGCCATAGAAGAGATGCCACAAGGCAGTGTGTGATGAAGTGCAGAAGAAACATATATATCTAGCTCTACAGATCGTTTCAAACATCCAGAGGAATAGTAAAACCTTGAGCCGGGATTACTAACACATGTGCTTGCAACAGGGTGATTCCTTCTCTATAATTCATTGCTCCCTGTCAGGACCCAAACCAAATGTCAAAGATTGGAATAGTGACATTTACACTGTTTTAATTACCCAGCAAGATTGGTGTTTGTGGACTTGTTAAGTAGTTCCCAAACAAAGCAATGAAATTTAATGGTTTTGCTGTGCAACAAAATTTACCTCCTTCTTTCTTTCTTTTGGTGGAATGAGGGGGGAGGGCAGTGGGGCCAATTTTTTCCTGGTGTAATTGAGACAAATTTCTTGAATTTTTGGTACAATGAAAATGTAAAACATGAGCTGTTTCTACCTTTTTGGCTTTATGTAACATTGTTTTTTTCACCACAGATCCCAAATGCCAAAGATTCAAAGCAACAAGTCAAGCCATATTTTTGGAAAGTTTTTCATGTTTTCTTAAGATTTTTGAAAAACAAAATCAAGAAAATTTAGAAATAGAGAACATTGAAGAAACACACAGATAATCTCACATAACTACTGATTATCTTGATGTGTTTCTTTATAGATTTTTACCCCTGTACTTATTTACATAGTTGTAATTATAGTGTATTCACAATTTTGTATCCTGCTTTTATATGTAAATGTTTATCAGTCACACCTTTCTATATCTTCCACATTTTGCTGGGAGAGTCCATTAAGTGAACATACCTTAATTTCTAAACTGTGTAACTAAATCACTTTTAGAATAAGGAAATGAATAAAGCAAAATACATGAGTTAGATAACGTTACTCTTTCCCCTAATATTGAACCCTTGGCAAGGCCTCCTATCTGGGAGTTGACAGTTCCGTCTCTGGAGTCTGACCTGACTTAAATGTCAGTTTTGCTACTTGCTAGCTGTGTGACTTTGGACAAGTTACTTAACCTCTCTGAGCTTTAGTTTCTTCACCTACACGATGTGGATAATGGAGACGCTTACTCAATGGAATGGGATAATGTGCACTGAAATACTGCAGACCTGTCACATTATGAACTCTTAATGAAAGTCAGCCATCATTGCTATTATGATCATCACTATTATTGTTTAAACTTCCATGTACTTCCAAACATGATTTTGGTGGAATGAGCACTGAATTAGAAATCCGAAAGGTTGAGCTTGGCCAGGCATGGTGCCTCACGCCTGTAATCCCAGCACTTCGGGAGGCCAAGGCCGGTGGATCACTTGAGCTCAAGAGTTTGAGACCAGCCCCGGGCAACACGGTGGAACCATACCCCTACAAATAATATGAAAAAATTAGCCAGGTATGGTGGTTTCTGCCTGTAGTTCCAGCTACTTGGGAGGCTGAGGTGGGAGAATTGCTTTAGCCTAGGAGGTCAAGGCTGCAGTGAGCTGAGATCACACCACTGTACTCCAGCCTGGGCAACAGAGCAAAACCTTGTCTCTTCTCTTCCATATATATGTGTATGGAAAATGGATCTCTAGACCTAGTGAGCCACATACTTGTTGCTAGTGTCCCTATCTATAAAATGGAGTGTTAAATATCTGTCTTGCCTCTTTTAAAAAGAACTGCGAAAAAGAGAAAGCTGTGTAAATCCAAGACCTCATGCACATAAGCATTGCTCCTCCTGCTCTGAGAGGCACAGTCCGGTGCTTTGTGGCTGGTATTCTCCATCCTGCAGGAGAGTCGGGGGGCGGGGTAGGGGCGGTTTCTGACACCTCTCTGATGACCAGGCCTCATTACGGAGCCAGCTTTGCTCCTTAGAACAATGCCGGCAGAACACAATACTATGCAAAGGTCAGCAAAGGCGTTCCCGCTGCATGCTGGGTATCTTCTTGCGTTTCCTTTCCCTTGCCTGTTCACAGAAGGCTCGGAGCCACATGGTTCTGCTGTGTTAAGGAAATCCATACCTCAGGAGTTTTTTTTTTTCTTTTTGCTGCATTCATTTATTTTAGATAGTCCATCAACGCCATTTGCACTGCTCAGGTTAGAAGTTGTCAGCATTTCCCACTTAGGCTGCTATTTCCAGGGAATGATGATTTGATTGTAACATTTGTTCCAGGCAGCAACGGGCCAAGGAGAGGTCTTAGCTCAAAAGCACCTTCCACCTACTTAAAAGCAACAGCCACCACAGCGTACTGCTTATGTGACCAATTTAAAATGATGAAAATCAACAACAACAAAAACCTCTGATATTTTGAGTTCTGGAGGACAGAAAGGGTTGTTTTGACAGTGGCGTGAAGTTTATGACTGCGGGTCATCAAGAGTTCATTGTCCGGCATTCTGGCATGGGCATGATTGCAGGAGCTGCCAAAACATCATTGAGCGCAAATGTGAGCCAGTTGCCTCCTCTGGGGAGGACCGGTTTATAGGTGTTGCCTCTTCCTTGCCTTTTCTCTTCCTCTCCTGTCTCCTCTCTTCGCAGCTGGAAGATGGAATAAGTGGAGAGAGGAGGTCACAATCAGCTCTCTCCTTTTTGGGAGTTTGCCCAGTGAGGCGAGCAGGCTTGGCAGCAGCAAGAGAGAGAAAGGTAGGAGATACATTATTATAATAGGCTGACCCTCCGCACTGCACATCATTAAGCTCATCACCTGAGAAGCCTGTTAGGCATGCGGGGAATGATTGATGTTTCGGAGCTCATTCTTCAAGTGCTATTTATTGAGGACATACTAGGCTTCTTGTGTTTTTTGTCTTGCTGGGTACGTGAAGTTGAACAAAAACATGATGTCTCTTCCCAGAGAACCACAGCTAATGCGAAGACAGTCATAAGTGAATGTGCAATTACACACCAGGCTTAGGACTCCAAAGAGGTGCCAGACGGGATACGAGGGGCATAATTTGGACTGTCAGGATAGAGAAGCCCTCTCAGAGGAAGTGGCGTTTACCTGGAGAAAGGAAGGCAGAGTTGGAGGCATGGGGAGTGCCTGATGTATGTGCTTGGGGCATGTACCAGGTGTCTTGAATTTTGTCTGAGCCAGCGTACAGTTGGATGTGAGAATCAGAGACCTAGTCAAACGGCTTAAACTGAAAAGGAGGTTTGTTAAAAAGGGGAGGGGGGAGATTTGCTAGAACCCGTGGGTAGAAAGCACGGCTAGAGCTCACAGGGAGTGGACTGGGAAATGAGTGGCTTCTCCCCTTCTTCCTCTGGAAGTGATATCACCAACTGCGTTTTGAGTAGGAATAGGAGTAACCTGGTGCTGATGGGGAGCCATCTAGGCCTGGGTGGCAGCCTATGGGAAGAGTCAAAGCAACAGGATCCTGTGTGGGAACTCTAAGAACTTAGCGTGGCTGTTGAGCTGGAGTCTAGGATGCCTGTGTAATAAGCAGAGGAACCAGGTGATAGTGGAGTGAAGCTGCAGGAAGGTTAGCAGGGGCCACATCATAAAATGTCTGTGTAATCAGCTGAGGTGTTTGCCGCTGGCCCTGAAGGTTAACAGTCCGTGAAGGAAAATGAAATAATCTGGTGAAGATTGCATGTGGAGGATGATGGGCGGCCGGAGGCAGGGAGACCCAGGAAGAGGCCCTTCTCCATCAGGGTTTGAGACGAGCATCTGCTATTTGTTTGGGCCCCCTGGCATCTGGATGCACTTTTTGTTTATTTGGGGGGATTTCTCACTTTATGAGTATTGACGTGGGACAAAGACGGCCTTCCCTGCTAGAAGCTGAAAAGATAGACATTCACTTGCCCAGCCTCCCTCATGGCTGGGACACAGCCGTGTCACCTTAGCTTGGCCAATCAGAAGGTCCCATGTGATGTTTTTATTCCTCTCTCTCTTCTCCTCTTCTTCTCTTTCCTCTTCCGCCTCCTCCTCTTCTTCCTCTTCCTTCTTCTTCTCCTCCTTTTGCCCTTCTTCTTTCTCTTACCCCACCTCTTCCCCTCCACTTCCTCCTCCTCCCCCTTCTCCTTCTTCTTCTCTCTATCCCTCCCTATCCCTCTCTCTCTCCTTCTCCCTCTTCCTCTTTCTCTTTCCCTCCTTCCCTTGCACTCCAGCTCCCTCTTCCTCCCTGTATTTCCCTTTCTCTCTCTCTCTTTCGTGCAGTGGAGGCTGCAGACCCTGAGAATGCAGTAGTGCAGACTGTAGTATCCATGCACATGGTGGTGGCCGCCGTTTCTTCTGTTTCTGATCAGGCCTTCACCTCGGAGTTGGTCATCCTTTACCAAATCTTATCCTCAAGCTCATTCTCCTACACTCCAGTGTCAACTGTGAAATAGTCAATAATCTTTTTTGTTTGTTTGTTTGTTTGTTTATTTATTTATTTATTTATTTCTAAAGATGAGGGCTTGTTATGTTGCCCAGGCTAGTCTCGAATGCCTAGCCTCACCTCCTTATGTGCCAGGACAACAGGCCTGAGCTACTGCGCCTCCCCAGTAATCATGGTTTTAGACTTTTAATTTAATTCTGTATACATTCATAGGAAGTCATAAAGATAATACAAGGAGGTTCAATGTACCTCTCACCCAGTTTCCCCCAGTGGCTACATTTCAAATGACTATAGTAAAAACTAGAAAATTGACATTGGTAAATATGTGTGCATAGTTTTATGTCATATTATTACATGTGTAAATTCATGTATTCACCACGACAATTAAGATACCTAACTCTTCTGAGCTCTTCTTACTCCTACATAGTCATTCTCCCGGCCCCAACCCTCCATTCCCAGCTCATGACAACCACTAATCTGTTTTCCATTTCTACTCTTTCATCGTTTTAAGGATGTTTTTTCAGTTGCCGTCATACAGTATGTGTTCTTTGGAGACTGACTTTACTTTTTACTTTGAGTAATGCTCTTAAGATCCATCCTAAGTGTTGTCTATAACAATACTTTATTCCTTTTCATTACTGAGTAGTATTCCATTGTACAGATGTACCACAGTTTCTTTAACCATTCCCCTCTGCTCTGGAGGGACACTTTTGTTGTCTCCAGTTTTTGGCTATTGTAAATAGTGCTGCTATGAACAATCATATTCAGGCCTTTGTGTAGATATAGGTTTTTATAACTCTAGGGTAAATGTCCAAGTGTGCAATTACTGGTCATATGGTAAGTATAGGTTTCGTTTTTCCTATTTTTTTGTTTTTTGAAACTGCTGAACTATTTTCTACAGTGGATGTGCCATTTTACACACCCATCTGCAATGCATTAGAAATCCAGTTTCTCCGCATCTTTCCCTGCATTGGGTATTGTCACTGTCTTTTATTTTATCTCTTCTAAATAGGTGCAAAGCGATAGCTCATTGTGGTCTTCATTTGCATTTCTCTGATAGCTAGTGAGGTTGAACATCTTTTCATGTGCTTATTTGCCATCCATATGTTCTCTTAATGGCTTTTCCCCATTGTCTAATTGAATTGTCTTTCTTTTAATGATGAGTATTGAAAGTTCTTTATATATTCTAGAAATGAGATCTCTGTCAGATATGTGGTTTACAAATATTTTCTCCCAGTCAGTAGCTTGTCTTTTACCTCTTAATAAGGTCATTTGTAGGGCAAAATCTCTAAATTTTGATGAAATTCAATTTATCTATTTTTTATTTTATGGGTTGTTCTTTTGGTATAATAGCTAAGAACTCTCCACAAAGTCCTAGATATCAAACGTTTTTTCCAATAATATTTTCTAAAAGTTGTATAGTTTCACATTTTATGTTTAAGTAAATGTATGATTCATTGAGTTAACTTTGTATAAGGTGTGAGGTTTAAGTCAAAGTTCTTTTTTTTTTTTTGACATGGCGTCTCGCTTTGTTGCCAGGCTGGAGTGCAGTGGCACAATCTTGGCTCACTGCAACCTCCATCTCCGGGTTCAAGCGATTCTCCTGCCTCAGCCTCCTGAGTAGCTGGGACTACAGGTGCGCACCACCACACCCAGCTAATTTTTGTATTTTTAGTAGAGACGGGGTTTCACCATGTTGGCCAGGATAGTCTTGATCTCTTGACCTCGTGATCCTCCCACCTCAGCCTCCCAAAGTGCAATTTTTTTTTAACCTATGATTATCCGATTGCCCTACTACCATTTGTTGAAAAGACTATACACTGCTTCAATTAAATTGCTTTTGCATCTTTGTCAAATATCATATTTACCCATGTAGAATTGTTCATAGTATTCCATTATTGTCGTTTTGATGACTGCAGGATCTGTAGTAATGTATCAGGCCTCATTTCTGACTTTATTAACTTGTGTCTTCTCTTTTTCTTTGGCAGTCTTGCTTGAGATTTGTTAGTATTATTGATCTTTCCAAACAATCAGCTTTTTGTTTCATTTATTTTCTCTATTGTTTTTCTGTTTTCAATTTCATTGATTTCTGTTCTTCATTATTTGTTTCGTTCTGTTTGCTTTTGCTTTATTTTGTTCTTTTGTTGTTCTAGTTTCTTGAAGTGGGAGCTCAGGTTATTGATTTGAGGCTTTTTCTTTGTATAACACTAAGCATCTAGTGTTATAAATTTCCTTCTCAGCACTGCTTCAGCTATGTCCCACAGACTATTTGTTCAACATATGAACAAAATTCATACATTAAAGTCCTAATTCTCAGTACCTCAGACTGCAACTATATTTGGAGATAGGGTCTTTAAAGAGAAAATAAAGTTACAATGAAATTATTAGTGTGGGCCCCAAACCAATAGTGAAGCACTTATAAGAAGAAAATATTAGAAGACACATAAGTACAGAGGGAGGACCATGTGAAGCACAGGGAGAAGGTGGCTATCTATAAGCCAAAGAGACGGCTGCAAAAGAAAGCGACAATGCCAACACCTTGATTTCAGACTTCTAGCTTCCAGAATGGTTAGAAAATAAATTTCTGTTATTTAAGCCATCTAGTTTCTGGTACTTTGTTACAACAGCCCTAGCAAACTAATATAACCATGTTTTAAGATTTCCTTTTTCCTCGTGATCGGCCTGAACTCAGCCTCCCAAAGTGCTGGGATTACAGGCATGAGCCATTGCACCTGGCCTGGCCAACATGGTGAAACCCCGTCTCTACTAAAAATACAAAAATTAGCTGGGCATAGTGGCATGCACCTGTAATCCCAGCTACTATGGAGGCTAAGGCAGGAGAATTGCTGGAACCTGGGAGGCAGAGTTGCAGTGAGCTGAGATTGCACCATTGCACTCCAGCCTGGGAGACAGAGCAAGAACCTATCGAAAAAAAAAAAAAAAGATTTCCTTTATATCTTTCTGTTATTGATTTCTAGTTTTATTTCATTGCAGTCGGAGAACATAATTGTGTCAATTATTTTAAAAGTGTTGAGAATTTTTTTTTTTTTTATGGCTCAGGTTATGGTCTACCTTGAGATACATTCTGTAAAAACTTGAAAATAACATGTATTCTGCTATTTTGAGTTGAATGTTCTATAAATATGAATTAGACTTGATGGCTTGATGGTGTTATTGAGTTCTTCTACAAACTTGCTGATTTTCTGTTTTATTCTTATTAATTTTTGAGAGAAATGTGTTGAAGTTCTCAATTATAGTTGTAGGTGTGTCCATTTCTCTTTTCAGTGCTACCAGTTCAATGTATCAGTATCACGTACTTTGCAGCTGTATTGTTTGGTAGATACACATTTAGGATTGCTATGTATTTCTGGTAGACTGACACTTTTATTACTATGTAATGTCCTTCTCTGTCCTTGGAAAATTTGTTTGCCCTAAAGTATACTTTATCTGATAGCCACTCCTGTATTCTTTGGATTAGTACTCACATGGAACACTTTTTCCATGTTGTACTGCCAATTTATGTATATCAGTATAGTTGAAGTGGGATTCTTGTGTGTATATGTAATGTATCCATATAGCTGTTACTTTTTTTTTTTTTTGAGGAGTCTCGCTCTGTCACCAGGTTGGAGTGCAGTGGCACGATCTCGGCTCACTGCAACCTCCGACTCCCTGGTTCAAGCGATTCTTCTGCCTCAGCCTCTCGAGTAGCTGGGATTACAGGCATGTGACACCACGCCCAGCTAATTTTTGTATTTTTAATAGCTATGAGGCTTCACCATGTTACCCAGGATGGTCTCGATCTCTTGCCCTCGTGATCCACCCCCCTTGGCCTCCCACAGTGCTGGGATTACAGGCATGAGCCACTGTGCCCAGCCAGTTCTGTTACTTTATTATCCACTCTTTCATTCTCTGTCTTTTAACTGGTATATTTAGAACACTTACATTTAATGTAATTATTGCATTTTAAGGCTTAAGTCTGACATTTGATTTTTTGTTTTCTTTTTGTTTTCTCTGTTTTTTTTTTTTCCTGTTGTCTATTTTATTTTTCTTGCCTTCCTTTGGATTACTTAAACATTTTAGAATTTTATTTTGATTTATCTATAATATTTTGAGAATATCTTTTGGGTAGCTTTATAAAAGTTGCTCTAGGGACTACATTATATAAACATAACTTATCAAAATGTACTGGTGTTGACATTTTCCAGTTGCGTGAAGTATAAAATCCTTACTTACCTTTATGTCTCTTTACTTTCCTCCATTACTAATAATTCTTAAATATTTCCTCTACATACATTGAGAACCACACTAGTCTGTTACAATTTTTGCATTAAACTTCAACATAATTTAGAAAACTTAAGAAGGAAAGTCTATTGTATTCACACATATTTGTGCTCTTACTATGTTCTTTCTTCTTTCTTATGTTCTAAAGTCCTTCTTTTGTCATTTCCTTTCTGTTTACAGAACTTCCTTTAGCCATCTTTTTAAGGGTAGATCAGCTAGTGACCAATTCTCAGTTTTATTTCGTCTGGGAATGTATTAAGTTCTCCATTATTCCTGAAAGATATTTTCACTGGATGTAGAATTCCGGGTTGACAGTTCTTTTCTTTCAACAACACTTGAAAGATGTGGGGCAGGTGCAGTGGCTCACACCTGTAATCCCAGCAATTTAGGAGGTCAAGGCAAGGGGATTGCTTGAGCCCGTGAGTTTGAGATCAGCCTGAGCTGGTCCTGTCTCTTTAAAGTAAAAACTGATAAATTTTTTAAAAAGGAAAATTTGCCACTTCCTTCTGGCCTGCATGGTTTCTGATGAGAAATCCAATGACATTTGAATTGTTTTTCTACTGTAGGTAATGTCATTTCTCTCTGGCTGCCTTCAAAATTGCTTTTTGTCTTTAGTTTTTAGAACTTTACTATAGCATATCTTACAGTGAATTTTTAAATTTTGGTTGTGGTTCACTTGCCCTTTTAAATGTAGGTTTATGTCTTTTGCCAAATTTAGGAAATCTTAAGCCATTATTTTTTTGAATATTTTTTCAGCCCCACAATCTTTTACTTCTCCTCCTGAAACTCTGATGACCAAAATATTAGATCTTTTGTTATAGTCCCACAGAAAAGCGAGGCTTTGCTCATTTATTATTTAGTCATTTTCTTCTCTATTTATCAGATTGGGTAATTTCTATTGTTCTTTCTTCAAGTTAACTGATTCTTTTCTCAGTCCTCTCCATTCTGTTGTTGAGCCGACCAACTGAGTTTTAAAATTTTAGTCATTGCATTTTTTAGTTATAAAATTTTTATTCGGTTCTGTGTGTCGTCTATTTCTGAGACTTTTTTTTTGCCAAGTCTTAAAAAATTATTTTTTAAAGGCTCGCAATTGCTCATTGAAACATTTTTGCTTTAAATTCCTTATCTAATAATTCTAACACATGCCATCTTGGTGTTGATGTCTATTGATTGCCTTCTTAAATTTACTGTGCACTCTTCCTGGTCTTCAGTATGAAGAGTGATTTTTTATTGAAGTCTCAATATTTTTATTTTTGTATTATACAACTCTGGATCTATTTATAATAAATATTGGAATCTGGCAGGCCTCCTCTGACACTGCTCTGCCGAGTGAAGGGGGAGCAGACCTCATTATTGCCAGCTGGGGGTGGGAGTCCAGGTTTTTCTTTGAGGGGCTCCATGGTACTGCTGGGTGGAAGGGGTTTTTAGGCTCGTCACGAGGCCCCTGATACCTGGGAGCAGGAGGGACACATTGTGACTTTCACTGACACTGTGGGAGAGTGACCTTGTTACCACTGGGTGATGGTGAAAGTCCTGACTCTCCACTAGACCTGCTCTGATATAATCCCAGCAAGGATGGGGAAGGGTACCTCATTATGGCTGCTGGGGGTGAATATTCAGCCTCGTGAATGGCCTCCACTAATACTGCAGGAGAGAAGTCATTACTGCCTGATGCTGAGGGAGATACACATCTTGGCTCTGTACTTGGCTTTCTCTGATACTACCCCAGAAGGGTAGTTGCGGTAACTCACTACTGTCTGGCAAGTGTGCGAGTCTAGGCTATAGGCTTTTGCTGGAAGGGTATGAGTGGGGCTGCAGGGCTTTTCGTGTGTGTGTGTGTGTGTGTGTGTGTGTGTGTGTGGTGTTTAACTAGGGCAGTTATTGTCTAACATTTTCTGATATGTTTGGCTTTCCCCATTCTGGTCATTTGGCAAGAGAAAGCAGGTTTCCTTGGGGATATTTTGTCTATACTCATTGACATTTCTGGGTTTCCAATTTCTCCAGTATCCAATCTAGGGTATATGAGGCAAAATAAAGCCCATGTCAAAATAAAACCCTTATCACCATGTCATTCCTTGGATCTCAGGTTTCCTAGACAGTCTACCTTCTTTTTTTCACCTTTTGGAGACTTCTTATGTTTATTCATATAATGTTCAGGGTTTTTAGTCATACTTGACGGGAGGAATAGGGGAAAGTATGTCTATGTTACTGAAAGTGGAGGCAATTCATCATCCTTTAACTCAACTACTTTCATCTTAATCCATCAAAGTCACCTTCTGTTGTTTACAACTAAGATCCTCTCTGACATAGAGTTTTTAGTAACAGAAAACCACTCACAGTAGTTTTAGTAGAGCACAACTTATTAGAGGATAGCAGGCAAGCCCTAGAATTTCTCGATATTTTTTCCAGCTTTACTGAGGCAAAATTGACAAGTAAAAATTGTATATATTTAAGGTGTACAAAGTGGTGTTTTCATACAGATATACATTGTGAAATGATTACCATAATCAAGCTAATTAACACATTTATTACCTCACATAGTTACCTTTGTGTGTGTGTGTGTGTTTTTGTGTGTGTGTTGAGAACATTTAAGATATACTTTCTTAGCAAATTTAAAATATACAATACAGTATTATTAACTATAGTTACCATGATGTATGTTAGATCTCCAGAAATTATTTATCCCAAATAACTGAAACTTTGTACCCTTTGACCAATATTTTCTCATTTTCCCCAATCTCCAGACCCTGGAAACCACTGTTCTACACTCTGCTTCTATGAGTTTGACTTAGACTTCATATACAAGTGATATTGTGCAATATTTGTCGTTCTGTGTCTGGCTTACTTCACTTAGCATAATGTCCTCCTGGTTTATCCACATCGTTGCAAATGATAGGATTTGCTTTTTTGAAAAAGGCTAAATGATATTCCGCATTTATGTAATGGGACTTATAGTATAAATTCTATTATTATTGCAATGTCCCTGTATTAGTTTATTAGTTCTAAGAGTTTTTTTTCTGGTGGAGTCTTTAGGGTTTAGGATACTTGATATAATCTCAATCTTCTTAAATTTACTAAGATTTGTTTTGTGACCTAATATCCTGGAGAATATCCTAATATCCTGGAGAATGTTCTGTGGTCAATTGAGAAGAACATGTGTTCTGATGCTGTTGGATGGAATGTTCTATATATGTCTGTTAGGTCCATTTGGTCAATAATGTTGTTCAAGTCCTCTGTTTACTTATCACTTTTCTGTCTTAATAATCTTAATTATAATCTTAATTAATTTCTATCTTAATCATCTATTCATCATTAAAAGTGGGGTATTGAGGTCCCCTCATATCATTGCATTGTTATCTATTTCTCCCTTCAGTTTTGTTAATATTTGCTTTATGTATTTAGATTCTCCAATGTTGGTTGCATATATATTTACAATTGTTACATCCTCTTGATGAATTGGTTCCTTGTCATTATCTAATGACCTTCTTGGTCTCTTGTGACAGTTTTTGGCTTAAAGTCCATTTTGTTTATTGTGAGTATAGCTACTCCTCCTCTTTTTTGATTACCATTTGCCTGGAATATTTTCCCTATTTCTTCACTTTTAGCTTATGTGTGTCCTTAAAACTGAAATGAGTTTCTTGTAGGCAGTATACAATTAGATCCTATTTGTTAAAAATATTCCATTCAGATAATCTACGCATTTTGAATGAGGAATTTAATCCATTTACATTTAAACTAATTATTGATAGGTAAGAACTTAGAATTGCCATTTTGTTAATTGTTTCTGACTGTTCTGTAGTTCCTTTCTTCCTTTTTTCCTCTCTTGCTGTCTTTCTTTCTGATATGAATAATTTTTTAAAATATTGGCATGCTTTGATTCCTTTCTTTTTACCTTTGTATATCTATTACAGGTTTTTGCTCTGTGGTTACCATGAAGCTGATATAAAACATCTTAAGGCCATGACTGTCTATTCTAAGCCAATAACAACTTAACTTTTACCATACACAAAAACTCTACACTTCTTTATGTTATGAATGTCACAATTTACATTTTTATGTTGTATGTTTATTAACAGAATATTATAGCTATATTATTTTTAAAATTTTGTCTCTCAACTTTTATACTAGAATCAGATGAGATTTACACGCAGCCAATATAGTATTATAGTATTCTGCATTTGACTATATTCTTACCTTTTCAGTGAGTTTTATCCTTTCATATGTTTCCATATTGTTAGCATTCTTTTACTTTAACCTGGAGAACTCCCTTTACCATTTCTTGTAAAGTAGGCCTAGTGGTGATGAACTCTTTCAGCTTTTATTTGTTTGAGGACATCTTTATATTTCTTTCATTTTTAAAGGACAGATTTTCTGGCTATAGTATTCTCAGTTGAAAAAATTTTTTTCTTCTTCTTTTAGCACTTTGAATATATCATCCGAATTTCTCCTGGCCTGCAAGGTTTCTGTTGAGAAAACTGCTGATATCTTATGACGGTTCCTTTTAAATGACGATTGTTTTCTCTTACTATTTTCAAAATTCTCTTGTTTTGACTCTTGGAAATTTAATTATAATGTGTTGTGGTGAAGATCTCTTCGTGTTTAATCTATTTGAGGTTCTTTAGGATTTATGAAACGATGTTCATTTTCCTCCACAGATTTGGAAAGTTTTCTGTCATTATTTCTTTAAATAAGTTTTCTTCCCCTTTCTCTTTTTCCGCTCCTCTGGAACTGCCATAATATATATATTGGTTCACTTGATAGTGTCCTGTAAGTTCTATATGCCTTTTTTACTCTTTTTAATTTTTTTTCCTTTGTGCTCCTTTGGGTAATTTCAAATGCCTTTCTTTTAGCTTGCTGATTTTTCTCCTGCTTGATCAGGCCTGCTATTGAAGATCTCTATGGAATTTTTCAGTTCAGTAATTGTGTTCTTTACCTCTAAAATTTCCTTGATTCATTTTTTAATTTTTATTTTTATTTATTTATTTTATAATTTTATTTTTTGTTTGAGAAGGAGTTTCACTGTTGTTGCCCAGGCTGGAGTGCAATGGCACAATCTCGGCTCACTGCAACCTCCGCCTCCTGGGTTCAAATGATTCTTCTGCCTCTGCCTCCTGGAAGTAGCTGGGATTACAGGTGCCTGCCACCATATCCAGCTACTTTTTTTGTGCTTTTAGTAGAGACAGGATTTCACCATGTTGGCCAGGCTGGTCTCAAACTTCTGACCTCAGGTAATCCACCTGCCTCAGCCTCCCAAAGTGCTGGAATTACAGGCTTGACCCACTGTGCCCAGCCTTCTTGGTTCATTTTTATGTTTTCTATCTTTTTGTTAAACTTCTCATTTTGTTCATGTATTGTTTTCCTGATTTTGTTTAGTTGTCTATTTATTTTCTTTTGTTGTTCACTGTATTTGAAGACAGTTATTTTGAATTCTTTGTAAGGCAGTTTGTAAATTTCCATTTCTTTAGGGTTGATTACTGATGCTTTATTTTGTTTCTTTGTGGTGTCATTTTATTATTATTATTATTTTTCATGATCTTTGTGGCTTTGCATAGGTATCTGTGTATTTGAAGAAGTAGGGAATTCTTTTAGCTTTTACAGCTTGGCTTCAGCAGGGAAAGCCCTTTACCAGTCAGCCCATCCAGAGATTCTGTTTTTTTTTTGTTGTTTTTTTTTTTTTTGAGACAGAGTCTCGCTTTGTCACCCAGGCTGGAGTGCAGTATTGCGATCTCGGCTTGCTGCAAGCTCTGCCTCCCAGGCTCACGCCATTCTCCTGCCTCAGCCTCCGGAGTAGCTGGGACTACAGGTGCCCACCGCCATGCACGGAGAATTTTTTGTATTTTTAGTAGAGACGGGGTTTCACTGTGTTAGCCAGGATGGTCTCGATCTCCTGACCTTGTGATCCGATGGGCCAGTTTGCTGCTAGAGTGCTTGGGCTGGTTGGTCGGGTGTCTGGATCCACTTGAGTGGATGGGCCTCATGCCTGGGTTCACAAGAGTCAACTTGGAGCTTGGATCCACATAGCCAGGCATGGAACCTGGGTCCAGAGGTTGGGCCTAGAGCCTGGATCCATGAGGCTGCCCTGGAGTTTGGATCCATGGAGATTAACATAATTCTGGGGTAGGCTTTGAGACTGAGCCTGTAAGGGTGGGCCTAGGGCCCAGATCTGCAAGGACTGGGGGTTCAAGGGTTGACCTGGCACTGGGGTGGGCCTGGAGCTTGGCTCTATGGGTTGAGCCTGGAGCCCAGGGCCATGGGTCCAGCCTGGTACTTGGGAAAGCTTGGTACTCAGTCTACAGGGGCCAGCCTGGAGCCTGAGGCCACGAGTGCTGGCCTAGGGTGGTGGAAGATAGTACTGGAGTGGGCCTGGAGCATGGGTCTTCAGGAATGAGTTGGGAGCCTAGGGCTGTGAGGGTCCAACCAGGCACCTGGGTCTTTAGGTGTCAGCCGTGACCCTGGAGCCATGGGCACTGGCCTATTGCGGGGGCATTAGGGGCCCGGTGCTGGGATGGGCCTGGTAAGGGGATATGGAAATATTATAAGTGAAAACCTATATTTAAAAAGCAAATGGAATTGAGCCCAAAATTTGCTATGGTATTCCCAGGGAGAAAGAAACCAGACAGAAACTTATATTGCTATAAACTAAATTGTGTCCCCTCAAAATTTACACGTTGAATCATTAGTCCCTAATGTGACTGACTTTAGAGATAGAGACTTTTTAGAAGAAATTAAGGTTAATTGAAGTCACAAAGGTAAGGCCTTGATCCTACAGGATTAGTATCCTTATAAGAAGAGACACCAGAAAGCACTCTTTTTCCCTATCCACCATGTGAGGACACAGAGAGAAGGAGGCCATTGGCAAGCCAGGCAGTTAGCCCTTGCTGGTAACTGACCACGCTGGCATCCTATCTTAGACTTCCAGTCTTCAGAACTATGAAAAATAAATGTGTTTTTTCAGCCACCACTCTATGGTATTTCATTATGGCAGCCTGAGTAGACGATGACATGCATACTGTATATCTCCAGTTATCAAGAAAGCAAACTGTTATCCAGTTCTGAGCTCTGCAAGTAACCCAACATGCAGGTTGCTTTGATAAGAGACATTGAACGATATATTAGAATTTGATAGCAGTTTCTCAAAACACATAAAGATGACCTTATGACAGTTCCTGATAAAAAGCAGGTGCCTAAAAGTTAAATCATAGTTCTTTGAAAAGATTTAGAGAACTGAGCAGTGTCACACAGGCTCCAAGCTTTTTGGTGATGGGACTTGATAAAAGATGTGTAGCAATCAGCAGTGAGGTAGACTTCCTGTTAGTTACTGGGAATTGGCATTATTCTTAGCCCATATTTTCTGTCCTATAACCCATAATATGGGACAGGCATGAGAGTACAAGGGTGGCATATGTGTGAATTTCACAAGTGCCAAATGACAGAAAGGGGATAAACATGACTTTGGAGAAATGTCTGATCAGGGTCACTGTATTAGTCCATTCTCACATTGCTATAAAGAAATGCCTGAGGGGCCAGGCATGGTGTCTCATGCCTGTAATCCCAGCACTTTGGGAGGCTGAGGCAGGCAGATCACGAGGTCAGGAGTTTGAGACCAGCCTGGCCAACATGGTGAAACTCTGTCTCTATTAAAAATCCAAAAATTAGCTGGGCATGGTGGTGCATGCCTGTAGTACCAGCTACTCGGAAGGCTGAGGCAGGAGAATCACCTGAACCTAGGAGGCGGAGGTCACAGTGAGCCAAGATCATGCCATTGCCCTCCAGCCTAGGGAATAGAGTGAGACTCCGTCTCAAAAAAAAAAAAAGAAAAAAGAAATACCTGATATGGGTAATATATAAAGAAAAGGGGTTTAATTGGCTCGTCATTCCACAGGGTGTACAGGAAGCATGATGCTGGCATCTGCTCAGCTTCTAGGGAGGCCTCAGGAAACTTACAAATATGGTAGAAGGGGAAGGGGAAGCAGGTATGTCTTACATGACTGGAGCAGAAGCAAGAGGGGTGCAGGTGCTACACACTTTTAAACAACCAGAACTTGTGAGAACTCTATCATGAGAACAGCACCAAAAAGATAGTGTTAAACTATCAATGAAGGATCCATCCACATGATCCAATCACTTCCCACCAGGCCCCACCTCCAACATTGGGGATTACAATTAAACATGAGATTTGGGTGGGGACACAGATCCAAATCATATCAGTCACAAACTCAAAAAATGTTCTAGAACCAGACAAGTGAGGCCATGTATGGAGTGGCCCAGAGAGTGTACACCTCGTCAAAATGGAGTAGCTGATCTCTCAGAAGCTACAAGATGCCCTCCAAGAATACTGTGATGTCGAAAGCCACCTAAGGGCAGAATTCTGCAAGAGGATCCCCAGTCAATGGGTCGCACAAACTGCAAGACTATTAACTCTCAGATATTAATTATCCCATCCAAATCCTAAGTAAGAATTAAAATGAAGATGGCTGCTGAGAATTTGGACTTCAGGTAATGTCAAAATACTTAAGGTCCCTCAAAAAAATTATTCCTTAAAGTAGTAATGACCATGTCAGGACGTTATCACAAGAGTTTGGAGGACAAACATCCTTCCCAATGCTGCAGAGTGCAGTTTTCTTTTTTCTTTTTGATTTGCTTGGGCTTGTTTCCCAACCATGTGTCCTTCAGTAGGGTTTCTAAATGGTTTAACAATAACACCCTCCCGAGGAAGTGCTTGGTCAGGATATTTGTCACTTTTCTGCAGCCATGGAAAATACACACAGGGATTGAAAGGCCCAGTTCATGCAACATTGCTCAAAGGATTTGAGGATTCCATTACTGCACAAATCCTTTAATTAAAGCCAGTTCCTCCAGGCCCTTGTTGCCCGAACCCAATCCAGAATGTCCCAGGTGACCTTGGGCGGCTTGATTAATTGACGAGTTGGCAGTGCAACCGTTCCTTCAAAGATCCCAAGATATACCTGCTAAAACAAAAGTGCCCCTGGACACCATATGGTCCCATGTTTGTGGCAGCTCTTAAAATTTATCTGCAACTTCTCCTCTGTGTGACTAATGCCTGCTGCCTTCTACTCAGTGGCTGTTGCAACCTGTCACCCTTCTTTGTGGCAAAGAATTCTTCAGCAAAGAGGTATTTTTGGAAACTCAAGAGGGCGTTTTTGTGAGTTGGCAATAGGAAGTAACATTCTCTACTAGGTTCAAGTCACTGTTGATATCAAAGTGGCCAGATTTTTGAAAATATCTCTTCCTTGGCTTTTCAAGGATTCAGCAATAAGCAATTATATCTAAGAAGCACCAACCTCTAGATTCTGCTTATCAGAAGAGTGAAGTGAAGGTAAACCGGATAAAGTAGAAAAGCCAAGCGTGCTACAGATGAGAGTATTTTTCCATGGAGACTCTTGAGGGTGACTCTAAATGCCTCTTTTTTATAATTCTGGGTATTCACACTTTATCAGCACCCTGTGGATAACACCCTAGTAATACTGAGTTTTAGTTCATCTTCTCAGAAACTAGAGAAACAAAGGAATTCAACCAAAGGCAAGCTTTTAAAGCTGTCTAAAGGAGAGTGGTCAAGTGATGGGTTGGGGCATGGATATTTGAAAGAAGCTTGATATATAGCTTGATAAAAGCTATATAATAAAGGGAGAAGAATTTGGAGTTCCCAAGGTAATCCCAGAGGAAATAGATAAGAAGACTAGGGAGGAGAAAAGGAAGGAGGAAGATGCCAGGGAGGCAGAAGTCTGTAACGTTATGTTATGATTTCTCTCTGTGAGCTACACCCTGCATTTTCAGCAAAACCTATCAACTCAGATGCTGTTACAAAAGCCAAATACATTTTGGGGCCCCATGGGTTAGTCTGAAGTTGATGTAATGGGCAAAATAATGTCATCCAGTGCGTTGCTCATCCCAAAGTTTACTTGAATATCTGTAATATCATAAAAGGAAATGCAGATCACAAATCACACGGAAGGAGGATAGAGCAAAGATTCCCAAGTATGGAATCTGGGCCAGGCAGCCTAAGTTTGAGTTTTGGCTCTCTCGCTTACAAGCTGTGGAATCTTGGACAAGTTGCTTAACCTCTCTATGTTTTGGTTTTCCCATCTGTAAAATGAGGATAATAATAGTACCTGCTTCATAGGGTAGTGATGAGAGGTAATTGCGTTAATAATTGTCGTACCCTCAAGATAGTACGAGGCACATAGGAAGAGCTAATAAATGGTTGCTAAATAAATAATACACCTTAAGATATATTTTCTCTAACATTTGACCTAAAAGACCATTTCTAGTTTTCCTGTCTCTCTAATCAGTTTTCTACTCTTTTCTTTTACTGTCTCTTTGGAATCTCTGCATTTTCCAATGCAGTCCCCAAACTTTGATTCTCCAGCTCTGTAGTACCCACATTTGCATAATAAGAGCCCACAGTGGGGTGAGAGAGGAATAAGAAAGAAAAATGTAGAGTATATCACATCCAAATTTTCCCTTTAACTCAGGATGAGGGGGCGGTAGAAGAGCTGTGAATTGGCATTTTTGGATAACATTTTCTGGTTATACTTGATGTGAGTGACTGTAGAGGGAGAATCGGAGGACAGACCTGAGTTTCACACCAAGCAGCAGATCTGAGGCAGCATGAGAAAACATGGACGCTGCAGGTGACCTCAAGAACCTGTAGTCACATAGGAAT
Source organism: Hylobates moloch (assembly GCF_009828535.3). Classification (NCBI taxonomy): domain Eukaryota; kingdom Metazoa; phylum Chordata; class Mammalia; order Primates; family Hylobatidae; genus Hylobates; species Hylobates moloch. The sequence goes on along the minus strand of NW_026652292.1, from coordinate 61,064,934 downwards.
TCACAGACTCCTCTGCACCTTTTGACTTCCATCAGTTCTTGGAAATGTAGGAAATGTGATCCAATTTCTTTAACATTTTGAGAGATGTGAAGTCTTGCTCAGAATATAGAAAAGGGCAGAAATGGATTTCTTTTATATAAAGATACACGTTTGTCAGGACCCTTAGTACAACAGAGAGATTGATGGTGAGTGGTCAAGAATTTAATCTTTTGCTCAGTAAGAAGGACAATTTATTAGGTTGAATAATGCATTTATAAAGTGTGTTTTGTATGCATAAGATGGCACACACACAACATTCATTTCTACATGCAAAGAATCATGTGCTTATGAATGTGGAAATGAATATATACAATATGTGGATTTAGATGAATATGTTTGGTTAGTAAGATATATGAATGATGTAGTAAAAATGTAAGACTTTACAATCTGGCAACCCACAGAATGAAGTGAGTTAAGGACACAGATGAAGACTGTGATCTTGTAGGCTAGTGGTCTCAGCCCTCTTGGCTCCCCTAATAGTATGTCATGCTAATGACTTTATCATGAGCAAAAACACGTCCAAATAAAGTAAATGGAAAGGATGAGAGAGAACAAGTGGTTGAGTGACTAACCCAAGACATATAGGTATGAGCTTGGATTTACACGGCTACTGTTTCTCCTTCTAGCCTGATCAAGACCAAAGTAAAGAAATCAAAAGTTGGTGCCTCCCACATTGTCTTGCCCATACTACCTGTTGAAGCGTCCCTGGACCCCAGGGTGGCAGAACGTCTCATCCTGGTGGGTTTGGAGGCTTGGTGTGAACGGCCTACAAATGTAAGCCTAGACTACGCTCCCTTACCCTGCTGCCTCCAAAGAGGGGTAGAGCATGCAGGATGGATGGCGGGGTGGCCTCAAGTGACCTCTCATGTGTATTTATATTTATGTGATGGGGGTAGAATTACGCAACCAACCTTGTCTTTCTCTCACCTTCCTAGTAGAAACCCAGGCTGGTCCCATTAGCTCACCGGTGACTCTTGGGCAGTAAAACTTTCTTTGGTCACCTTTAATCACAGACACAGATCAACTTGGGTAATTTAAAAATATTCACTCCTGGCCGGCCACAATGGCTCATGTCTGTAATCCCAGCACTTTGAGAGGCTGAGGCAGATCACCTGTGGTCAGGAGTTCAAGACCAGCCTGGCCAACATAGCAAAACCCCGTCTCTACTAAAAATACAAAAGCTAGCCGGGCGAGGTGGCAGATGCCTGTAGTCCCAGCTACTCAGCAGGCAGGAGAATCGCTTGAACCCGGGAGGTGGAGGTTGTGGTGAGCTGAGCTTGCACCACTGCACTCCAGCCTGGGCAACAGAGCGAAACTCCATCTTAAGAAAAAAAAAAAAGTTCACTCTCACTGGAGGTAATGATTAGCCTCATTTGTTCAGATAAGAAAATGAAAATTAAGAGACAGTAATTGACTTAGCAAAGGTCCAAGAAATGAAAGCCAGCATTTAAACCCATGTCTGTCTCACTCGGCAGGCCATACTTCCGCCTCTCTACCAGGTGCCTCCAAAGAGACACCCTCACTCTCTCACCTTTCTCCCACACCTGTTGTATCGATCCCTGAGCAAGTGATGAGTGAAAAGTTGCCAGCCAGTTGCATCCCGTCCTTTTAGCATGTCCTGCGTGGGTGATGTTCTTAGAGGCAGAACTCTGAGATCACATGAAAAGTATCATCTACCATTCTGTCACACCAGGAGAAGAGGAGAATTGTTTGCAGTTTCTTAGCCTGCAGTCCACAAATAGCCTCCTGGTGGGAAGATAGGTATTTTCTTTAATTTTTTTTGTGCTAAATTATCTTTGTGAAATGTGCTTTTTAAATGTAAAAATATTGTTGCTGTGTAGTTTCATTGCAAATACATGTAGGATGGAAAAGATGTTTCTGTATGTGGTTAGTAACAGATATAGTAGTAATTACCCTGACGTCCCATTGATGAGAGGAGATTCCTATTGATAGGAATGCATGACATCACACCCTATCATTGTGAATGGGCACACCTACCTGCCTTTGCTCACATCAGGTCTAGCTTGAGTGGAAAAATATCAATGAAAAGATATGAGGTCCAAACTTACATATATCCATTGTTTCCATTTATATGACTGAACATGATAAGGATTCCCCACCTCCCCAAACCCCAGTGCTTTTTGTGTGGCAAAGTTAATGTTTGTCCATCCTTACATTGGACAGTGCAGACATTTTTTCATGAGAAAGCTTAATTTTAAAAGCCTGGACCTGTGTTTAAACTCGTATTTGTCTCAATACAAAATCCTTTGGTTGAAACATCTTACACAGTTATTTCTTTACCCTTCAAATAAAATCAGCCATATACAATTGAAGAGATTTGGGGAAATCCTTGTTCTATGGAGCTGACATACTTATTTGGGATTTGAGGTAGATAAAGAAAATGGAAGCAACAGTTCCGTCAGATGGAACCAGCCTTCTGGAATTATCACTATTTCTTTTAATGTGATGGCCTATGAAGATGTGTTGCTTGGAGTTGCTGCAGCTATCTTGTGACCACGAAGGGGACATGAAGAGAATTACAGAGAAGCTTACCCAGAACTTTGATGTTGTTGAGCTGAATTAATAGTGCGATTTTCAGACTTATTTTCAGACTTATTACCTGGGAAAAAATACGTTCTTAGGGTTTAAATCAATTTAAATTTAAATCAATTTACATATATTTTGTTGCTTATTCTCCATCACAGCTTAAGAAATGTGGATAGGATCCTTGATTTTTCATCCTCTTTTGGAGAATGCTGGTGCTCCTTGGCACAAGTCTCTCAGCAGAGACTTTGGGAGCACTGATTCTTCTGTGAGTCAGCATTTAATATCTTCAAAAGAAAAAGTCAGACTGAAAGGATATCAAAGATGATATGCATGGACCATGTCAAGCTGCCTACTACCATTTCAACTTCTATTTCAAAGCAGGCACCATTGTGTTTTTAAAATTGATTTTTTTAGCAGATATAAGATGGACTTTTTTTCTTTTCTTTTCTTTTCTTTTTTTTTTTTTGTGACAGAGTTTCACTCTTATCACCCAGGCGAGAGTACAATGGCATGAACTTGGCTCACTGCAACCTCACCCACGCGGGTTCAACGATTATCCTACTTCAGCCTCCCGAGTAGCTGGGATTACAGGCATCAGCCATCACGCCTGGCTAATTTTTGTATTTTTAGTAGAGAGGGGGTTTCACCATATTGGCCAGGCTGGTCTCGAACTCCTGACCTCAGGTGACCTGTCTGTCTTGGCCTCCCAAAGTGCTGGGATTACGGGATTAAGCCACCGCACCCGGCCTAGGAAAAACTTTTATTGTGCATTTTTTTCTTTCTGGAATGAACCATTAATTGTTACATCATTGAATAAAAGTGAGAGACATGATATATTAAACAATAAGGTTGAACATTTACAAAGTAAGTTCATTTCTAGTGTAGTATATTTTCCCTGTTATGTTTTTAATGAGCATTTTTCTGGAGAAGGGTTTTATACCCTTCATCAGATCCTCAAAAAAGTTTGGGAGAGAAAGAAAAAGTTCCCTTGTGGAAAGTCTACCTGAAGGGCTGTTGTGTGAGAGAGTTACAGTAGCTTGTAGCCTTATTGGAAAACAAATTTGGGTTAATGGAGGCAACATGGCACCATAGGTGCAAGTGTAGCTTCTAGAGTTGGACATCACCTCTGAGAGCCTCTGTTTTCTAATGTAAAAGATGGGAGCATAGGGATTCATCTTATAGGTTTAATGTGGTGTATAGTAATTCACTGAATAAAAAATGATTTTATCGTGTATAATGCATTAGCATAGTCATTAGCATCTCAAGATCATAACCAATCACCTTGAGAATCACCTGCAGGGCTAAACTATTGATGCCAATGGAGGCACCTGAGGCAAAGATAGGAAGAAAGCATAGGTGAGGGTCAAGAGGTGCAAGTTAGCACAGATGAACAGAGCACACCTTTGGCACTTACTCCCCTGTGACCTAGAATAAATGACCTCCTTTCTCTGAGCCTCAATGTCCTTATCTTCAAACTAGAGATAATAATGTTCACCTCATGAGGATATTGAGAAGGTTAGATAAGAAAAGGTGTGTGTGGACAGCACCTGGCCCAGTGGGGTGTTCAGGAAATGAGCTATCCCTCCCTCCTTCCGTCTACCTCCCCCCATCTCAGTTCTGTCTTTGCTCTTAACAGGTGACCTGAATATCCATGCACAGGTATTGGTGAATACATGGAATAGTCTCAACAGTACAGATGCACAGGGAAGTTGAGGCCTCGACAGTGGTTACGGCGTAACCCCAGGCCCCGGTGGAGGCCATTCTTGTCCTGCCTTGGGCTAACCTGCCCCACTCTGTGTCCCATGGGGCGATGGTGCAGCAGGAGCCTGGGGACACTGCCCAGTATCTGAGGTTCACATTGGAAGGAAGGAGTTGGATCAAGGTGGTGGTGGTGGGAGAAAGGTGTTAGTGCTTGTGTTTGTGAAAATTGTTATTGTTGTTATTATGAGGCAGTCACATTGCCTTCCAGAAAGCTTTAGAGAACTGGGGGAGGGGATAAAATAAAATTTGAAGGGAATAGCATTTAACTCATTCAACATCCTCTTGAGTCCCTCACTTCAGTTTAGTCATCCTTAGTACCCTTACCCACTTTATTTATTTATTTATTTTTTAGCACATAAGCCTTGAAATGTAAGTATATATGTTCTACTTGTTTGTTGTCTGCCTTCCTTCTAGAAGGTAAGTTTCATAATGGCAGGGACTAGATCATGTTCACTGAGCCTAGAACAGTGCTTGGAGCATTGAGGATATGTAACCAGATTGTTGAATAAATACAGGTCTAAATGTTTAAAGCAAATTATGGGTTACAGGAAATTTTTTTTTTTTTTGAGATGAGGTCTTGCTCTGTTGCTCAGGCTGGAATGCAGTAACATGATCATGGCGCATTGCAGCCTCGACCTCCTGGGCTCAAGTGATCCTCCCACCTCAGCCTCCTGAGTAGCTGGGACCACAGGTGCACACAACCACACCAGGCTAATTTTTTAAATATTTTGTAGAGATCAGTTCTTCCCATGTTGCCCAAGCTGGTCTTGAACTCCTGGCCTCAAATTTTCCTCCTGCTTCACTTCCCAAAGTGCTGGGATTACAAGCGTGAGCCACCATACCCAGCCCCTATAGAAAACAATTTTTATTGATGTGACAGGATTCAAAGCCTAGACTTTTGCTAGAATTCCACATACTTTTTAGTTATATGTGGAAATTGGCTTGAGCCAAGTTCCTGTACCATGGTCCCTTCCTACACCTCCAGTGTTTATGACTGTGGTAAGACAATACATCCCCATGCCATTTACTCAGTGCAGCAATATGACTTGCTTCAGTCTATGAAATGTGAGTGCAAGTAACATGTATCACGTCCATGCAGAAACTTTGAGAGCTAGTGTATTGTTTGCTATACTCCTTTTTTCTTCCTCTGATCTTGGAGTCATGAGTCCAGATGGAGCTTTTGCCAGCCTGGGTTTCTGAGTGGCTAAGGTGGATATAGCTTGCTTGTCAACCCGTGATGGATGGTCGTGGGGTATGGTGAGAAATGAACTTGGTTGTTTTCAGCTGCTGAGGTTTTCAGGTTGTTATTGTAGCACAACCTAGCCTATTCCGATGAATCCAGAGCTCACTTCCATCTTTTCTACTTTATTGATTCATATCTTTAGCCCCAAACACAGGTAACTTGGAGCCTGGGAATGGAAGAAATTGCATTTACAGAACACTTTCCAAGTGCCAGGCTGGTGGTGGCAGTCATTCTAGGGCCATTTTTTTTTTAAGAGACAGGGTCTTGCTATGTTGCCCAGGCTTGACTTGTACCTCTGCATCCAGTTCCAAGCCATTTTATTTCAACCTCTTTACAGTCAAAGAGATAGGCAGGGACTCCTAGCTTCAGTGTAGGGCTGAGGAAACTCAGGCCTGGGAAAAGTTAAACACCTGCTGCAGGGCTGTTTGGTTTCCGCTCCCAAGCTTTCACTCTTTCCACTCCAGCAACTGCCTCCCACTGAAATTCATGCTAAGGTCATTCTGAGAGCCGGCGTTTGAATCTTAAAAAAATAATAACCTTTACTAATGACCTGGTAATTGTTTTTGTCGCTTCTCAGTGAAGTGTGAAGTGTTCTGAGAGACAACACAAGACAATTTCCTTTGATGGTGAAGTTTTCCAAAGAACAATTGCCTCACTCTTCTCTGATCTGTTGGTGCCTTGGCTTTGCTGTGATATTATACTGATGCTGAGCGCAAGCCTGGGAACTTTGAAAAAGCTGCCGAGGTTGGAAAGAATGTTGGGCTCAGCCATGCCTTTATTTTAAATCATTAATCCTGTCTTACTTTTATAAAGATGGTCACATAATAATATATGAACCAATGATAAATAGTGACATCTATCAAATTCTTGCGCTATCCCATGACTGGGCTCTCCGCACTTAAAGTCACCACACTCTTCATCCAGACCCCGGCACGCTGCTTGGCGCAAGGCGAGGGCTCCATAAATATCTCCGTAATCAGTGAATTATCCTACAACAAACATTTGTTGGACCTGCTTCTTTGAGCCCTGCTCAAAGGCAGTGAAATGTTTTCTATGTGAAAATTTATTGAGGTGGGGGGGAAAAAGGCTAGTGTTCAAACAACTTGATCATCTAGTTCACATCCAAAAGCCATTCTAAATCCCAAGAACGGCGCTTGGATGTGAATTAGATGTGATTAACAAGAAGGCGAGGAAATTAATTCTAATTGAAAACATTAATGATTTTGTTAGCTAACATATTAGAGTTAGGTCAAACTTATGACATATTAGATTCGCCTTTTATTGGCTTTAGTACAAATAATTGGACTCAGTCTGTCCAGAGCACTACATTTCGCGTAGGAAAATGTCTTATATTAAGACATTTAAAAGTTTATTTACAAAGCCCTTCCCAAGAGTTGCTTAATTTTATTCTCACCTTTGCCCTGTGAAGGCAGGGCGGCTGTGTTCAGTATGAGTTGCAGCTGCGGAAGTTTAGAGATTCTCAGGAACCTACCTAAAACCACATACTAACCCAAAGGCAGAGGGGTCTGAAGCTGGGACGCCAGCTGTGATTTCTGGTAGGTTCCAAGGGGGCTAAGCAGGTGATTGTTGTACCTTTTGTGTTGTTGTTGTTGTTGTTCCTTTTAAGATAGCATGTTGTAAATCTAAGATTTATTCGTTTTGTTTTGTTTTTTTGAGACAGAGTCTTGCTCTGTCACCCAGTCTGGAGTGCAGTGGCATGATCTTGGCTCACTACAGCCTCCACCTCCCAGGTTCAACCAATTGTCCTGCCTTGCGCTCCCAAGTAGCTGGGATTACAGGTGCCTGACACCATGCCTGGATAATTTTTGTATTTTTGATAGAGTTGGGGTTTCACCATTTTGGCCAGGCTGGTCTCGAACTCCTGACCTCGGCCTCCCAAAGTGCTGGGATTACAGGCATGAGCCACCACGCCTGGCTTATTCAATGTTTACTGCATAGTTGGGTTAGGTTTTCCCTGAAAACCTGTATAAGATGAAAACCTGAAATAAGATGACATACCTGTGATGGTGAATTTTATGTGTCAACTTGGCTAGGCTATGTTGCCCAGCTGGTTCGTCAAACACCAGTCTAGATGTGGCTGGGAAGATATTTTTTTTTAGATGTGATTAACATTTAAATCAGTAGGCTCTGAGTAAAGCAGATGATGCTTCATAATGGGGTGGGCCTCATCCAATCAGTTGAAGGCCTTAAGAAAAAAGACTGAGATCCTCCAAAGAAGAAGGAATTCTACCTCCACACTGCCTTTGCACTCAAGACTGCAACATCAATTCCTGGCAGAATTTCCAGCCTGCTGGCCAGCCTTACATATCTCAGACTTGCCAGCCCTCATAATCATGTGAGCCAATTCCTTAAAAATAAATCTCTTTCTATGTTTAAGTCTCTATCTCTATCATGTATAATAGGATATATGCACACACTCTATTTGTTCAGTTTCTCTGGCGACCTCTGACTAATATAATACCTTATGCCTTTCTGGTAGATGAAGATGATGATGATAATGACAATGACGGTGCCCATTTTTTAGTCCCTACTATGTGCCAGATGCTTTTCTTGAGCTATCACAAATGAAGAAATCAAAGTGAGTTGAAATAACTCACCCAAAGTCAGAGAGCTAGAAAGCGACAGAGAATGGAGCAAGCTTTCTGGTCCTAATCACTAGAACAAATATTTCTAAGATTCCTCTGGCAATCTGTTTTCTAAGCAGTCTAAGGATGGATTACGGCAAAAATTAGGCAGCCGGCTATGTTTTCCAGATGTGATATCTTATTCTTTGAAAAACGATAGTCCATTGGGCAAGTCATATTTGTGTAAATGTAGTATAATATTTGGAATTAAAAGAAAGAGGAAATCTTTCTATTTACTTCCTTTCCAAATTCATTACCACAGCAACTCCAATACCTGTCACCTGGAACTCAAAAACCAAGTTCCATCTGGATGACGGAAGACAAAAGACTATTGCTGCCTTTTTCCATTGGTTTTGGGTTTGGAGATGTTTGGGTTTTGCACGGGGGAGAGTGATGATAAATGATCCTGAAGCCTGAGCTTTCTCTTTGCATGCAGCCTGGCCCTCAGGAGCATAAGCTAATGTTCCAGAGAGATGAAAAAGAGATAGAGTTTGAGGGCGGCCGCCACCTGTCCCCGTGTGGTACGTGCACTACAGATGCCATTTATTTCACCTGTCACACGTACACAAATATGTAAACCTCAGGAAAATCAGCTTTCCATCTTTCTCTGAGAAACTTGATGTGAGCTTTGGAAATTAAAAAAAAAAAAGGTGGGGAGCATCCTTCACATGCTCTTATTTTTAGCTCCTCTCTCCTTTGCAGAATGGCTAACGCCAACTCAAACTATTTCTGCAAAGAGTTGCTGGGGACAAAGTGGAGATGTGGGTAGGCCTCCTTGAGCCGGGCTCTCAGAAGCAGGTGAGATGCAAGATAAAGCAATCGCTTTTCAGCCACCTTTGACGTAAGTGCTGGAGATTTCTTCAATTAGCTTAATCCTTTCCTCCTGACATACACTTTATAGGAAAGCAAATGCCATAATTATCCTCCCCCATCCTCTCTAATCCCTGTCTGTGTGGCATGCCGACAGATGCTTTTCTGCTTGCCCATGCTGCCAGCCTCTTGGAGCCCAGTGTCACAATGAGGCGGGCTGTGTGTGACAGATTGCTAAATCTGGCCTCCTCGAAGCAGGAGACTCGGCGTTCAAGTGGCGCTGGATGCTCACGCCTCCCTGTGGGGCCGAGGCAGGCCTGGCTTTGGGCAGGCCCAGAAAGTTCTGGAGGGCTGCCTTGTGACTCAGACAATCCCTTGCAGAGATGGCTAGCCCTCCAACACTGGCAGAGCCCATCACGGGTAGTTCTCCTTGTTTAGGATTTAAATCTGGGACCCTGCCAGGAAAGGCCTTTTTCCTCCAGGGAAGAGTGTCCAGCACCCAAATACCACGGCAAGCATGGGGTTTCTGTCATTTGATAGCAACAAGAATGTTACCTGATCCTATCCCATTGACTAAATGCAACAGCAACCCATCTGTTGGCAGCCATGTAATCATCTATATATATCTGTTATTTACATCCTTAACACATTATATATATTTTTTTGAGGTCACTGTTTTGGATCCAGGAACTGCTATTAGAATTCAGTCCTACCTCTGACTTCCTATGTAACCCTTGAGTCACAGCCTCTGAGCCTCAGTTTCCTCATCTGTATGTTTGTAACCATTTTTTTTTGCAAGATCTTTGTGAAGATTGAGTAATATCATCAATACAATGCAGCTAACATATAGTGGGTACTTAACAAATGTGATTTATTAATGAGACTAACAATAGCATGGTAACATTACTGCTATGACTAATAATGTATACTTTGCTAGTGCTTTAGTTCATTCTAGTTTTCCAAATAATTTCATATAACATTTCTTTATCTTCTACAGAGGCAGATATCATATCCTATTTTTTTTTTTTTTTAGATAAGGTTTGAGATGCTGGAGATCATAGAGATCAGGGGTTTGCATACTATGGCCAGTGGACCAAATCCGGCCCACTGTCTGTTTGTGTAAATAAAGTTTTATTGGAACACAACCATGTCCATTCAGTTCCGCATTGTCTGTGGCCACCTTTGCACTGCAAAGGCAGAGTTGAGAAGTATAGGCTTGCAAAACTTAAGGTATTTCCTATCTGTCTCTTTACAGAAAATGTTTGCTGACCTCTGACATAGATGATAAGTGGTGGGACCAGGAGTGAAATAATGCACCTGTCTGTGGATGCCTCAATCTAGGGTTACATCAGGAACATGCCTTCTCTAAACGAAAAAAGCAATGGTGGCAGCAGACAGCAAAATAATCCTGAAATTGTTTCTGTGTGTTTTTAATCTACCTAAAACATATTTCTGCATCTCTTATCGTAGTGTGCACAGCAGTGTCCCACATCCAGAGCTTAAGGTAGTTCAGAACTTGGGCCCCCAGGCAATGCCCTGAACTAGAGTCCACACATCAAGCTCCTGGCAGAGTCAGGGTGGGAAGAGCAGCTTCTGATTCTGGAATAATTTCTAATGAAGACTTGTTTCTCATCGTTATCTCCATACAAATATTTCTTGCTACTTATTCTATGTTCTTCCCGCTCACTTTTTCCCCTCTTCCTGAACTCAACTAAGTCTAAGCGCTCTTAGAAGCATCCCAAGGTGTTGCCATGTGGCCTGGGGTTGCTCTCAGAGGTTCAGAGGTACAAATCCTACAGGCAGAAACACAGCTCTTGTGGCCCTTTCCTGCTTTCTCCCCTCCCCCAACATACCGAAGTCTACTGCGTGCCAAGCCCAATCCTGGATGCTGGGGAGACGTCCACGGAGGACAAGACATGATAAGAAGCACACAGTCTAGCGGGGAAGAGTGGGGCCAGAAAGTAAAGGAGTCATGATAAAATAGGATCAATTATTTGCTAAGGGCATGCAAATTGTTTAGTGGGTCTGGAATGAGAATTTGAAAGAAAACTGTGAGACATGGTTGAAGTTGGAGAAGTACAGAAGGGGAAAGCTCCCTCGGGGCCTTATATCAATGCTAAGGGGTTTGCATTATTTCCTGAAAGAAGTAGGGAGTCCTTGAGGATTCAAGACAGGGAGCAACCTCAGCCTGTCCTCACATCTGCAGGGCCTACAACCTGCTGCCTGCTTCTTGTCTCTTCCCTCCCCAGATTCTCCCCACTTGGGCAGGTGTGTGTTTTTACCATCCTATGTCCGGTCTCCCTCCACATCCCACTCTCAGGGAAACTGCTACCCCTTGACCACACTTCAAGGCCTGGTAGTGTGGACACTAGCAGTGGCCCCACCTTCAGGGGAGGAGTCCTGTGCAGACCCAGAACTGGCTCAGGGCTGGAATATCAGGAATGCGGGTCCTGGGTGTCTGCATTCTAATCTGGAAGCGTCTGCAGGTGGAGGACCAGATAGGGCTTTGTTGGGAACATTCCTTTAACCTGCAGACTCCTTGTTCCATAGGGAGGGGTGCAGCTGAGACCCAAGAGCTCTGAGAGCCAGAGCTGGGCCCTCTATAGTACAGAATCCAGGAAAGAAGCCCAGGGCCAAAGATTGTGCCTCTTGCCTCATCAGATTGGGCAAGGCAACCCTTGAGGCAGGGCCAGTTAAAAGGCTGCTAACGTATTTTATGGGATATCAATGGTGGTCTGAAATGGGCAGGAAACAGGGTGGAAAGGAAGAAGACCAATTTGAGAACAATTCAGGGAAAGAAATGGACAGGTGCGGCCGGGTGCAGTGACTCACGCCTGTGGTCCCAGCACTTTGGGAGGCCAAGGTGGGTGGATCACGAGGTCAGGAGTTCAAGACCAGCCTGGCCAAGATGGTGAAACCCCATCTCTACTAAAAATACAAAAAATTAGCCGGGCGTGGTGGTGGGCACCTGTAATCCCAGCTACTCTAGAGGCTGAGGCAGAGAATTGCTTGAACCCAGGAGGTGGAGGTTGCAGTGAGCCGAGATCGTGCCACTGCACTCCAGCCTGGGCAACAGAGCTAGACTCTGCCTCAAAAAAAAAAAAAAAAAAAGAAATGAACAGGTGCAACCCTCCTGGCTGGTGCTGTGGTCTTGCCCCTGTCGTCTGACCACGTTCCATATTGTAGCTGAAGCGGCTACTGTGTGCAGGCCCAGGGCAGCCTCCAAACACAGAAGATGACAAAGGGGAAATGCAGGGTTATAATTAAATTGTGTACCTCTGTGTGGAAGTGAGCTCTGAAGGGTGAGTGTGAGTCAACCAGTGAAAGAGGGCGAGGTAGCAGGTGAAGGAGAGAGGAGAGTGGCGGGGAAAAGCATTCCAAACAGAAGACTGTCAGGAGGTGAAAACATTGAAATGCCTGCAAATATTCTCTATGGCAGGGGTGAAAGAGGGAGGTGGCAAGTGGCAAAGGTAGGTTTGACCCAGACTGTCTGCGGCATTAGTGCACAGCTGTGTGTGTGTGTGTGTGGTGTGTGCACGTGTGCACACTTAGGTGGGGAGGAAAGGCACATAGGAGATACATCTCCAAGCAATGCATTTAAAAATGTTGCACATCTCCCCAGCCAGTCAGAGGACTGTCGGCCTCAATGCTCACCTCCTCTCTTTTGCATGAATGTGTAAAAGTGCAGAAAGAATTCAATCTCAAAGAGATGAAGATGAGAACATCACAATAACAACAACACACGCATGCCCAAAGCAAAATGAGCAAGAGCTTCAAACAGCTCTTCATCCCACACAGATGAAAGTAATTCGATATTTGACACAACTAAGTATCTAAAATGCAGGCAAGAGTGACATGACTTAGATGCCAATCACGCTGCTTTTAATGAGTTCTTCCATTGTGTTTATGTTTGAGGCCACAGTAGCCCCAGAGGACTCCTGGGTCAGTTATCTATAGTTGGAACATTGTGTATACTCTCTTTGCACAAAGCAGGGCCCACTTCCAAGAAGTTATTATGTTTTCCCCATCAATAAAGCTTGATTTTTATGGGTGTTTAAAATCACACTAGCAAAACCCATTGGTATTATGGGTAGGTGTTGAACCGGTTCCAGGATGCAAGTCAGCCATCGTCTATCATCCTCATGAGCTCAAATGCCCTAAAATATTGCCCTTGAGGTTCTTCCCAGAGAGACCAGCCTTGCCAATTTTGCAGTATTGTTGAAGTAAGAAAGAATTTCTGGAAGATTGCAAGGCATTTGGAAAGAACCATGCATTTTCTTGAGGGATGCTGGCTGAGTCTATTTTTAGTCTGCCTTATTCAAAGGCCACTTCTGCTTCATCTCCTTACTACCAGTCCTCCTGTTTTCTCTTTTAGTATTCATGTGGTTTCTAATATGGGGGTGGTGTAAAGCTTAAAATTAAGGTCTAATATTATCTGTACCTTGACATCCAGTAATATTGGGAGGGTCTCAAATGCCTAATCACAAGTTCCCCTTCCCACTCTAGAGTCCCACAGAGTCCAGTGGCCAAAGGACCCTTTTTGTTAAATGAGCCAGGTGTAGCTCTTGCTTATCCCTGAGTAGCAAGTTTCAGTTCTCTGCTGGTCTGCAGAATTATCTAAACAAGCCAATCTATCCTCTCATGGGAACCAAGGAGGACCCCACCCTCTTAATACTACACAACCTGCCTTCCACAACCTCTTATGGTTGACTCTGTTCTCAACTGCACCCCCCGTATGGCCCTGCATGGTGCAGCAATTCTTCTCTTTGGGTGTGAGTATATGTCACTACTAAACTGCTGCTGATCTCAGCTGTCCAGTGTTAGGTGTCTCGTGTTCAGCTATTCCAATAGCACTAGGGAGAGAATCTCCTTGTCATCAATGGGCTGAATAGAAGGTGATTAAAATAATGGGAGGTAGACAAACCCTGGCTTCAAACCCCTGTCCTTCCCAGTTTTTAGCTGTGTGACCTGGGAAATTGTTTAACTTCTCTGAGCTTGAGTTCCCTCAACTGTAGAGCAGCATTTGCTTTATGAGTTTTTTGGGAAAATTAAATGGGATCATTTACTCAGTTAATCTTTTTTTGTTTGTTTGTTTGAGACGGAGTTTTGCTCTTGTTGCCCAGGCTGGAGTACAGTGGTGTGATCTCAGCTCATTGCAACCTCCACCTCCTGGGTTCAAGCGATTCTCCTGCCTCAGCCTCCCGAGTAGCTGGGATTACAGGCACACACCACCATACCTGGCTAATTTTTGTATTTTTAGTAGAGATGGGGTTTCACTATGTTGGCTAGGCTGGTTTTGAACTCCTTACCTCAAGTGATCTGCCCACCTCAGCCTCCCAAAGTTCTAGGATTACAGGCACGAGCCACCAAGCCTGGCCTTACTCAGTAAATCTTTACTGAGGCCTTCCTAGGTGCTAGGAACAGCGACTGTAGCAAAAACTGCATACTGGGTTTTTGTCCACAAAGAACTAATATTCTAATGGAGGGCATAAACAACATGCATTTAAAAATTAACGAGATGGTTACAAACAGGTGCAGTGCTATGAAGAAAAAAATGCATCAAATAACAGGAATGGAATTGCTCATTCTGGGCAGAGGATGGGGGGTGATTTTAGATATGGATAGCATGGAGGGCTCTCTGGATGGTATCGTTAGAACTGAGACCTGAATGATGAAGAGTCAGCCATTAGAAGATTTTCAGAACCGGTATTGTAGGCTGATGCAAATGCAAATGCCTCCAGTAGGAGGCAGCAGGGCCTGTTGGAGCAAGGCGAGAGAAGTCAGCATGACAAGTACACTTGAGGAGTGATATGGTTTGGCTCTGTGTCCCCACCCAAATCTCATGTTGAATTGTAATCCCCAGTGTTGGGGGAGGGACCTGGTGGGAGGTGATTGGATCATGGGGCAGATCTCCTTGCTGTTCTTGATATAGTGAGTTCTCATGAGATCTGGTTGTTTAAAAGTGTGTGGCACTTCCCTCTTCACTTTCTCTTCCTCCTGCTCCAGCCATGTAGGACGTGCTGGCTTCCCCTTCACTCTCTTCCATGATTGTAAGTTTCCTGAGGCCTCCCTAGCCATGCCTTCTGTACGGCCTGTGGAACTGTGAGTTAATTAAACCTCTTTTATCTATAAATTCCCCATTTCAGGTACTTCTTTATAGTAGTGCAAGAATGGACTAATACAGAAAATTGGTACCACAGAAGTGGGGTATTGCTATAAAGATATGTGAAAATGTGGAAGTGATGTTGGAACTGGGTAATGGGCAGAAGTTGGAACAGTTTGGAAGGCTCAAAAGAAGACAGGAAGATGAGGGAATGTTTTGAACTTCCTAGACTTGTTGAATGGTTGTGACCAAAATGCTGATGGTGATATGGACGGGGAAGTCCAGGCTGAGGTGGTCTCACGTGGAGACAAGGAACTTATTGAGAAATGGAGTAAAGTTCACTCTTCCTATGCATTAGCAAAGAGACTGGCAGCATTGTGCCCTCGCTCTAGAGATCTGTGGAACTTTGAAGTTGAGGGAGATGATTTAGGGTATCTCACAGAAAAAATTTCTAAGCAGCAAAGCATTCAAGATACAGCCTGGCTGCTTCTAAAAGCCTATGCTTATTTGCATAAACAAAGAAATAACCTGAAACCAGAACTTGTATTTAAAAAGGAAGCAGAACATAAAAGTTCGGAAAATTCGCAGCCCAACCATGTGGTAGAAAAGAAAAACCCACTTTCTAGGGAGGAATTTAAGGCTGTAGAAATTTGCATAAGTAAAAAAGAGCTGAATGTTAATAGCCAAGAAAATGGGGAAAATGCCTCCAGGACATTTCAGAGAACTTTGTGGCAGCCCCTCCTATCACAGGCCTGGAGACCTAGGAGGAAAAAGTGGTTTAGTGGGCCAGGGCCAGGGACTCACTGCTCTGTACCCTCTCAGGACCTGGTGCCCTGCATCCCACCTGCTCCAGCTCCAGTCATGGCTGAAAGGGGCCAAGGTACAGCTTGGGCTGTTATTTCAGAGGGCACAAGCCCCGAGGATTGGTGGCTTCCATGTGGTGTTGGACCTGCAGGTGCGCAGAAGGCAAGAGTTGAGATTTGAGAGCCTCCACTTAGATTTCAGAGGATATATGGAAATGCCTGGATGTCCAGGCAGAAGTCTGCTGTAGAGGTAGAGCCTTCATGGAGAACCTCTACTCAGGCAGGCATAGAGGAACTGTGGGGTTGGAGCCCCTGCCCAGAGTCCTCACTAGGGTATTGCCTAGTGATGCTGTGAAGAGGGCCACATTTTGAAATGTCAGAAGGACATGAGATCTGGGAGGGGCTGGGGTGGAATGACTGGAATGATACAGTTTGACTCTGTGTCCCTACACAAATCACATGGTGAATTGTAATCCCCAGTGTTGAGGGAGGGACCTAGTAGAAGGTGATTGGATCATGGGGGTGGATTTCCCACTTTCTATTCTCACAATAGTAAGTGAGTTCTCATGAGATCTCATTGTTTAAAAGTGTGTAGCACTTCCCCCTTTGCTCTCTCTCTCCTGCCACCATGTGAGTATGTCCTTGCTTCCCATTCACCCTTCTGCCATGATTGTAAGTTTCCTGAGGCCTCCCAGCCATGCTTCCTGTACAGCCTGTGGGACTGTGAGTCAATTAAATCTCTTTTCTTCATAAATTACCCAGTCTTGGATTATTATTTATAGTAGTGTGAGTATGGACTAATACAAGGAGTAGTATGGCTCATAAGGCCCAGTGTGTGCCTTCCTGAGGAAGCCATCCAAAGTCAAAGCCCTCCCACTGCAACTACTGCAGTGCATTGCTGGAAAATGCAAGCTCTGTAATTCTAAAGCAGAAGAGATGCAAAGGGGTGAGCTGGAAGGAAGGTATGATGACTTCTTGTCTGAACCAGTGTCTAAACCAGTGAAAGGTCTGACTGGAGAGCATTTTTAAAGAAATGCAGTTTTTCCAGTGATCAGAACGTAAAGACAGCTAGATCAAATTTTGGCAAACAGAGATCTTGTTGGGAACTGTTGCTGTGAATAATTAATAACCCCACTTGAAACTACCACCTCACCTGATGGAAATACCATGCTTCTTTTTCTTCTTCTTTTTTCTTTTTTGAGATGGAGTTTTTCTCTTGTTGCCCAGGCTGGAGTGAAGTGTTGCAATCTCAGCTCACTGCAACCTCCGCCTCCTGGGTTCAAGTGATTCTCCTGCCTCAGCCTCCCAAGTAGCTGGGATCAAAGGCATGTGCCACCACGCCTGGCTAATTTTGTATTTTTAATAGAGACAGGATTTCTCCATGTTGGTTGAGCTGGTCTCAAATTCCTGACCTCAGGTGATCCACCTGCCTCAGCTTCCCAAAGTGCTGGGATTACAGGCGTGAGCCACTGTGCCTGGCCTGAAATGCCATGCTTCTAATAGTTATTTTTAAAGTTCTATAAGAGTTCAATTTCTTCAGTGCCTGGTTTGGGCATCATATCTCCCTGGATTTGCACCCAATCTCCAATACTTTCTAAGTACACAGAGCTTGAACCAAGTTCTTAAGGGTATAAGCCTCAGTTTTCTCCTCTATAAAATGGGGATGATGATGATGATGATTATATTAGCAGTACCTATCTTAGAGGGCTTTTGGAAAGATCAATCGAGACCATCCCTGAAAAACTCTTAGCATATTATGTGTGACTCTGATAAGATTCCCCAATGTTAATAAATATTTTCTAAAATATTGTTTACTATTAGCTACTTGTTTTTTCAATACCCAGATTAAAGTTACAAATGGCTTTGGTTTGACTTGATATTCTGAATTATTGGGCTGTTACTAAATGAGTATTTCCATTGTCCATCTGCTCAGTGTTCCTTGATGTTAAGTGGATTTATGCAGATTGTTTTGTGGATGCCTTCCTTTAAACTTTCTTTACACTAAAACAATACAGCATTTTATTTTAAAATTAATACAGGTCTGCTGTAGAAATTGTAGAAAATACAGACACATATTCAGAAGATAATAAAAATCATTCATAATTTCACCCAGATCTGTACGCAGATCTGTCACTAATGTTTTTCATTTTAGGATTTCCTCTATGAATTTTAAAACATAGTTTATATTTTATATGTATTATTTTTATTCTCATGTAAAAGTTGACATATTATAAACATGTGTATCTTATTTAAAAATTCCATAAGCATTTTAAATGGCTACATAATATTCTATTATTTGAATTTATCAGAATTGTCTTAATAGTTTTCTTACTTCTGGCTATTTGGGTTATCTTTTATATAATTTTCTATTATGTTATCTATTATACATAGTGCTGGGGTAGCAAATGTGGACATCTAATGCCCAGCTCCATAGATATGGGTCTTTAATCAAAGATAATACTTTCTTTGATGAGTTTTGCAGTAAAGAACATTGCTATGGCCGGGTGCGGTGGCTCATGCCTGTAATCCCAGCACTTTGGTTGGCTGAGGCAGGCGGATCACGAGGTCAGGAGATCGAGACCATCCTGGCTAACACGGTGAAACCCCGTCTCTACTAAAAATACAGAAAAATTAGCCAGGCGTGGTGGCGGGTGCCTGTAATCCCAGCTACTCGGGAGGCTGAGGCAGGAGAATGGCATCAACCCGGGAGGTGGAGCTTGCAGTGAGCCGAGATGGCACCACTGCACTCCAGCCTGGGCAAGAGAGCGAGACTCCATCTCAAAAAAAAAAAAAAAGAACATTGCTACCTTATATGGGGAAGAAAAGAAAATACTTCAAGTGATACAGGATAGGGGTTGGAAAACTATAGCCTGTAAGCCAAATCCAGCCAGCTGGTTTTTGTAAATAAAGTTTTATTGGAACAGCTAAGCTCATTTGCTCCCACATTGTCTGTGACTGCTTTCATGCTGCAGGGGCAGAATTGAGCAGCTTGGGTTTGTAAACCCTAAGATACTTACGGTCTGGCCCTTTTCAAAAAAAAGTTTGTGATTTCCTGATGTAGAGTGTCAGAGAACTCAGTAATCTTATCCAAAATCCAACAATCCTAAATCATACATTTTTACTAATATTTTAAAAAGTCTCTCTTTAATTATTATATTAAAAATAAATACAGAAAAAATTAACATGTAATGAAAAACCAAAATAAAATAAACCTTCAAATGCAGACATCATGGGTGTGCCCAGTTCCACTCTCCATCCCTCCTCCTCTACATCTCAAAATTTTAGCCTGGACCAGGCAATGATTGATAGAATAGAACAGAAACTCAGGGGAAGACTTGGGTATGAATGGAAAGTTTATCATAATAAAGATGGCACCAGAAATCAGTCCATGGGGAAGGAAAGGATTACTTTGCATATGGTATTGGCATATGGTGTGAATCAGGAAATTGACTCAAACCATATACAAAGATGAAGTTCAGATTAAGACCTAATTGTGAAAGGTACAGCTATAAAATAGTGTTGTTAATATATATCTTTTTGGTAATCTGAGGAAACCTATAGACGCCTCAGCATAATATTTTTAAATGCATAAAATAAAATAGGATTATCAAAAGAAACAATTATGTAGAAATTTTAAAACTTGTAAAGTAAAATACATGCTGCTGTATTAAAGCATTGATATGATTTGGCTCTGCGTCCCCACCCAAATCTCATCTTGAATTGCACTCCCTTAATTCCCACATGTTGTGGGAGGGACCCAGTGGCAGAGAATTCGAATCATGGGAGTAGTTTCTCCCATATTGTTCTCATGGTAGTGAATAAGTCTCACGAGATCTGGTGGTTTTATTAGGGGTTTCTTCTTTGCATCTTTCTCATTTTTCTCTTGCCACTGCCATGTAAGAAGTGCCTCTTGCTATGATTCTGAGGACCCCCAGTCATGGAACTGTAAGTCCAATTAAACCTCTTTTTCTTCCCAGTGTTGGGAAGCATGAAAACGGACTAGTATCTGGGAAAATGGACTAATACGAGCATTACTCAGATCTGGCAGCAAATCTAACAACTGTAGCAATTTTGAAATGTGGCACTCAAAAACAATTTTGAAATATATGCAACAATGGTAATGTAAGCTAAATA
The DNA here is from genome assembly GCF_009828535.3 of Hylobates moloch. NCBI lineage: Eukaryota > Metazoa > Chordata > Mammalia > Primates > Hylobatidae > Hylobates > Hylobates moloch. The sequence goes on along the minus strand of NW_026652292.1, from coordinate 61,044,849 downwards.
TATACTTTTTTTTGGAGACAAAATTGAAAGCCTACTACTACCACTGTGGCTTGTTGCCCACATTCATAATCAGAAGAAATACTAGATGTCTGTTAGAGGTTGCTGAAAATAAAAACGTATTTTTTCCCATCCAAGTTCACTGACATCTTGAATTCCAGGTTAATGCCAATCTAGTTAAAAACCCCTTCAATAAAGCTGATAGAAGTAGAAGAGATTATTTCTGAGTCCTTAAGGCTAGGGAAGATCTTCTAAGATAGTGGCCCCAAAATGCACAAAGAATTGATGGATTTGTTTCCTTTAAAATTCAGAAATTTTGTTTAATAAGATGACAGACTAGGAGAAAACATTTGCAACCTTCAAAACCAACAAAGGATTGACATCTAGAATAAATGAGGAGTTTCTGCAAATCAACAAGGGAAGGACAAGAAAACCAAGTAAAAATGTATGAATAGACTCTTCACGGAAGTGAAAATCTTGTATGCATAATAACTATGTGATGAGATGTTCACTCACTTGTAATAAATGAGTGGAAAATTAAAACATCAATGAAGTAGATACTGAATACCATCCTATTTTCCATAAATAGAAAGCCTGTCACCAGCGGTTGGGCGTGGTGGCTGTAATTCCAGCACTTTGTGAGGCCGAGGCAGGCAGATTGCCTGAGCTCAGGATGTTTGAGACTAGCCTGCATAACATGGCAAAACCCCGTTTCTACGAAAAATACAAAGAATTAGCTGGGCATGGTGGCGTGTGCCTGTAGTCCCAGCTACTTAGAAAACTGAGGCGGAAGGATTGCTTGAGCCCGGGAAGTTGAGACTGCAATGAGCTAAGATTGTGCCATTGCACTCCAGCCTGGATAACAAAGGGAGACCGTGTCTCAAAAAAAAAAAAAAAAAAAGAGAGAGAAAGAAAGCCTGTTACTACCAAGCATTGGCAAGCATTTGGGAAAATGAGAACTCTCATGCACTGTTGATAGGATATAAACTTTTATAACCATTCTGAGAACAATGTGGTGCTACATACTGACACTAAGAAACACATATATTATGACTCAACCCTCCTATCCTGAGTATATAAACAGGGAACTCTGGCAAACCATCCTTTAATTGAACAAATATGAAGATATTCATCTCAGCACTGTTAGTGATGGTGGATACCGGAGGCAACTTGTTATAAAATGTGGAAGGTGTGTCCTGGTGGGTGCACAGTATGTAGCAGCTGCAACCATAAGGTCCAAGGAACTATGTATGGACAGCAATCGAGATATATCCTTAACTCATACTATTGAGTAAGAAAAAAGGTTAAGAACATCAAGAGATCTTTAGCACAATACCATTTAATAACATACCCACAGAAAACACTGCATATTTTGTAAGATATCTGTATCTTGAGAAATTGAATGTACGCATGAACAATGGTAGGACCATATTTGAAAATACAACTAGGACTCACGACCTGCAGCAACCTGCCCAGGAAACCAAATCTTTATCTACAATAGCCAGCCCGGGAAGCCAGCCTGCTGCAAGTCAGACATCTACAAAGTCAGATGCTATCTCTAGTAACAATTCAAGAAGCTAAACAGTAACTTTTGTAACAACTGATCTCAAATAGCCAGGACTTGATTAACAACTGACAACTTCCATAATTTTTGTTCCCACTTCCAATTAGAGAAAGTCAAATATGCACCCCTAACCAATCACATAAGATGCCCCACTTCTAGTTAGTCGCCTCCAGCTTCTTCAGGCCAACAGCCTCCCATCAGGGCACACCCAAAGCTTTCGCTTTTCCCCTAAATCTTCCTCACTCCTCTGCCTGCCTTTGAGACTCTGCCAAATGCAAGTGGTGATGGCTGTCTGTTGCTATACAACAAGCTCTGAATAAAGAGCCCTTGCCTGTTCTCATTTGGTAGGTCTTTGTTTATTCCTACAGTCTCCAAAGAGACCTGCAGGGCACACGAGTGCTGCCTTTTGAGGGGTGGGAATGAACTGGATTGGAGAATGGAGCTCAGGGCCTCGCATGGACCTATAGACCATGTGCCATGAGCTGAGGAAGTGATTCACCAAACTCTTGGAGGTCCACACAAAATACAGAAAAGCATTTTTAAAATTAGTTCATTTTTGGGCTGGGCATGATGGCTCATGCTTGTAATCCCAGCACTTTGGGAGGCCGAGGCGGGTGGCTCACCTGAGGTTAGGAGTTCGAGGCCAGCCTGATCAACATGGTGAAACCCCATCTCTACTAAATACAAAAAAAAATTAGCCGGGCATGGTGGTGCATGTCTGTAATCCCAGCTACTTGGGAGGCTGAGGCAGGAGAATCACTTGAACCTGGGAGGCGGGGTTGCAGTGAGCTGAGATTGTACCACTGCACTCCAGCCTGGGCAACAAGACCAAAACTCCATTGCAAAAAAAAAAAAAAAAAAAAGCTTGTATTTGTTTCTTTTTGCGCGGTATTTTTCTCTTCTGAAATCTCTTCTACTCCTCCTGTCCTTTTTCAAGCTTCCCTCTGCTTGGGGTCTAAGTATCCAGATCATTACTCCCCAGGCAGAGGCATTCAGGGCATGAAAGGAAGGAAGCCACGCTCCACCTCGCTCCTCTAACCAGCCGGTAGTGGAGATTCCCAGGGCCCAGAAAGGTCCCTGCCAAACCTGAGCCTCTCTAAGAAACTCTCAGCAATGGCTCACGCAGGAGACTTGAGTCCAGATACTCCCCCTCCGGCCTGGTTTTATCTCCATTAGAGCACAGTTTAAGCCAGTGTCCTTCTTTTTAACCACTCAGTGCTGGAGATTAAGGGAAAAAATAGGCCCAGTGATTTCATCTCACTCTTTGTCAGTGAAAATTACTTTTCAGAACTATTAATTCTTCTGTGAAGGTTATAATAGAGGACTTAGGTTCAGTTTAGCCATTTATTAAGATATAGGCTACCAAGCCCCAATAGAAAAAATAAACAAACAACTAGCAGTTTACTTGGATTTATGCACAGTCTGTCTAATCAATCAATCTGTAAACATTATGCAAATGTGTGTAAACCCAAACCTAGCCCAGACTTTACGTATGCATTGTTATGTAAACGATCAATCTTGTTAATGCAAATATTAATATAAACCTGACATTAAACACAAGTTTACACAGCCTTGCTAGTTGAAGTCGGCTTGATTTACATTGAAATATAAATAGCAATAGTGCTCCTTTCGGGGCTTGGGAAAGCAGATTGGCCCGAGGTCACTGGGTGGCCAGTCTCCACTGCTTCCTCCAATTCACTTCCAATCCCTTCATTCAGTGCATCTTATGAAGAATTGGGAGAGAATTTGAATAACAACTCATCAGCCCCTATGGGTGTCTTTGTTTAGTATATCCCAGCTCCCTGTGGTGGGATCTCTCTAGGGTCATCTTTAAAGCCAGATGATCCCGTCTCTGCACTAATGATGAAGAGGGGTCACTCACCAGCTTTTGCTGCAACATTGGTTGAAACATTGGAGATGAGCCATTTTGCCAACAAGATTTGCTATTAAGAAGCCTCCTGGGCAAGTCTCAAGTCACTTTGCCCCAATCCTTTCTGCTGACTGGCTTCTTATCCTTCAAGTCTGTTTTAAATGTCACCTCCTGAAACAGGTCTTCCTTGATCATCTATTCTAAATAGGTTACCTCCTAGATTATTCTCTAGCACAGCACTCTATACATTACACTCATTCAGCTTTTCTCAATTGGTGATTACATATTTATTTACTTATGTGTTAACTTTTTCCATCCTCCTCACCTATAGCTTCACAGGAGCAGAGCTACATCTGTTCACCACCACTTTATACTCAGTGCCAGGTACATGTGATGTGCTTAAAAATATGTTGTTGGTTGGATGGACACACACACTCAGGAATCTTGTGGTTTAGCCAAAAGATCTGCCTTTCTTTTCATCGGCAGCCTCAGGAACTTGCTCAGCTGTGTCTTTCCATTAGGACATGGGACCTTCCCTGAATATATTGATAATCTGCATGGCTTTCCTCAGTGCCTTCTGCCAGAGCTGGATTCTGTTCTCTGAGATCCCACCATGGCATTATAATAGTAGTAGGAGAAATAGCTATCATGTATTCAACTCTGTCTCAACTCTGTAGCAACTCTTAGGGTTGCTACAACAGAATACCATTGACTAGGTGGCTTATAAACACCAGAAATTGTTTCTCACATTTCTGGAGGCTGCGAAGTCCAAGATCAAGATGCCAGCAGATTTGGTGTCTGATGAGGGCTGGCTTCCTTTTGAAAGAGGTTCATAGGTGGCTGTCTTGTCCCTGTGTCCTCCCATGGTGAGAAAAGTGAGGGACTCTCTGGGGTCCCTTTTATAAGGGTACTAATATGGTTTGGCTGTGTCCCCATCCAAATCTCATCTTGAATTGTAGCTCCCACAATTCCCACATGTTGTGGGAGGGACGGAGTGGGAGGTAATTGAATCATGCGGGGCTGGGTCTTTCCCATGTTATTCCTGTGATAGTGAATGAGTCTCATGGGATCTGATAGCTTTGTAAAGGGGAGTTTCCCTGCACAAGTACTCTTCTCTTGTCTGCCGCCATGTGAGATGTGTCTTTCACCTTCTGCCATGATTGTGAGGCCTCCTAGTCATGTGAAACTGTGAGTCCATTAAACCTCTTTCTTTTGTAAATTGCCCAGTCTTTGATATGTCTTTATCAGCAGTGTGAAAATGGACTAATACAGGTACTAATCCCATTCAGGGGCTTAGTCACCTCATGACCTTATCATTCCCAGAGGCCCTACATCCTAATACCATCACATTGGGGGTTAAGTTTTGGCATATGAATTTTGGACGGGACACAAATATTCAGTCTGTAGCAAATAGTATTCCAGATGTTATACTGGAGGCTTTACCCTCATCATCTCACTTGAACTTTAACCTTCAAAGCAACTTTTTTTTGAGATGAAGTCTCACTCTGTCACCCAGGCTGGAGTGCAGTGGCAGGATCTTGTCTCACTGCAACCTCCGCCTCCTGGGTTCAAGCAATTCTCCTGCCTCATCCTCCCTAGTAGCTGGGATTACAGGTGCATGCCACCATGTCCAGCTAATATTTGTATTTTTTAGTAGAGACAGGATTTCACCATGTGGCCAAGCCGGTCTCAAACTCCTGATCTCTGGTGATCCACCCATCTTGGCCTCCCAAAGTGTTGGGATTACAGGCATGAGCCACCGTGATCAGCCTCAAAGCATCTTTTTCAAAAGATCAAGCTTTTAACAAGGAGTCCAAGATAAAAGAGCTTGGGCTGGGGACAGTGCCGGGTACATTTGAGAGTCCATATTTGAAATCAGTTACAGCTGAGTTTGAATCCTGACATTACCAGTTACAGATCTTGGGAGAAGACATTTCCTCCAGGCCCTCATTTCTTAAGTTGTAGAATGAGGATGTGAATATTTGTTTCCCAGGGTTGTTGTGATGATTAAATAAGATTGAGTGCATAGCACAAAAAGAATTTAGTAAATATTAGTAATTATTTCCAGCTTTTATACAAAAAAGTTCAGAAACCTGGAGACCAAGAACAAGGTTTACCCTCTTTGATCTCTGTGTCTTCTTTGACCTCTTCACTGTGTCACCCAGAGTTCCTTCAAGTAAGGAATTTGTATTGGGCATCTTTATGGTGCATCCACTGAGATCAGTCACCTTAAGCTGAGACTGAGGAGGTGATGACTGAGAGCCCTGCAAGTGGGAGAAAGAGGTGCTGAAATGGACCAGAAACTTACACACACATGAGTCTTAACCCCAAAGGCCCTGAAGCAAAGGGAGTGGAACTGGACTCTAGAAAGACACAGCTGGTCGCTCATGGTGTTTGGCCAGAGTACTTACAGGGTATGTTTAGTTATATCTGACTCCCCTGGGGAACAGGGCCTGCGTCTTACTCATCTTTGTAACTCAGAAGGCAACACAGTGCTGGTGCATGGTGGGTGCCCAATCACTGTTTGTTGAATACATATTCCCTTCTCAACCCCTCCTACTAAGACTGATTGGATTTCTACTTCTTTGGTGTTTTGTGGAGGGGATACTTTCAATGTTGTCTTTGATCTTCATTTGGGTGGGGCTTGGGGGGTGCGTTGGGAAGGAGGCCACACAAATAGAATTCCTTCTAGGCGCTCTACATCCCTAGGGGATGCCTGCCTAAAACTTGCCTACTTATGCAGAGGCTCAGGCCTTGCAGAGGGAGCTCAACTCCAATGTGTCAAATCCTGAGACTCCCATAATCATTAATAGCAGCTGCAAGCCCCAAGAGCTCCTTGCAAAAGTAGAAACAGCCACAGAAATGAGAAACTTTCTATTGCCTATAGCAAAAGAAAGCAAACTAAAATGGAGAAGGTGAGACTGAACTATTATCCTTACTTTTTTTTTTTTTTTTGAGACGGAATCTTGCTCTTGTTGCCTAGGCTGGAGTGCAATGGCACAATCTCAGCTCACTGCAACCTCCACCCCCCAGGTTCAAGCAATTCTCCTGCCTCAGCCTCCCAAGTAGCTGGGATTACAGGCACCCGCCACCACGCCCGGCTACTGTTTGTATTTTTAGTAGAGATGGGATTTCGCCATGTTGGCCAGGCTGGTCTCGAACTTCTGACCTCGTGATCTGCCTGCCTCAGCCTCCCAAAGTGCTGGGATTACACACTTGAGCCACCAGGCCCAGCCTTATCTTTACATATTATTAATAATGACAGCTTTTATTTGAACAGCACTTTGGAATTAAAAAAATGCTTTTTCCTGTATTATCTCATTCATTGCTCATCATGCCCTTTGAGGTGTTACAGCCAATTTGCAGATGGAGAAACTGCTCAGAGACAGGCCACAATAGCAGCTGGAGCCTCATAGAATAAGCTACCAGCATCCCTTCGTGAGAACCCATGTGTTCCCTGGTGTCTGTCTGGGATATCTTAAGGGAAATAAGAGCATAAGAGTGGTCAGCTAGATGAGTGACTAATTCTTCTGACTGCTATAGGTTTATGAACTTTTTTAAATTTGTTTTTGTTTGTTTGTTTGTTTTTTGAGAAAGGAGATATCAGCCAGGATGGGATTTTCCCCAAAGAATTCTTTAGCAGAGTTTCAGAATCTTTACTTTCCACCTTGACAGTCCCCAGAGACAAACTGAAAGGACCTCACTTAATGTCTCATCCAAAGGGTATTTGCAGTGCTGGCTTCATCATTCAAAGCAGGAAAGGCCTTTGTCATGGTCAAATGGCTTTAATGTGTTTTGAATGCTACATAAATTCAAACTTGATGGCTCATTTATTTGTTGGATTGAAGTTTTATACAATAAACTGAGCCTTGGTATTTACTAATAACTTGTGAACTGCCCTTTGTTTATTTAAAACAGCCAGAAGGCAAAGAAGTTGACCGAGTCCCTCATGGCCAATATGATGTTCAGATCCTGGCATTTCCTGGGACAGTTTATGGATTGATAGGAGGGGTCATAAGAAGGTTGTTTGTGGAGAAGACAGGGGACACAGTGGGGAAAAGTCGAAGAAAGGGAAGCATTGTAGGTGGGTGTTTTATTCCAGACTTATTTTGACACAGCCCCACCACAGTGGCTTCAACCGCTGAGTTCAGTGAGCTGGGAATTCAGAGCTTTGAGTGACAGGCCAGGCTTGGCCAGTGACTTGTGGCATGACCTTGGGAGATTCATTGCTCCTACTGTGTCTCACTATCTCACACTGAGAAAGGAAAGAAAGTGTAGAATAAATTCAATTCATCGTTCAAGGTGAGCTTCATTAAACTACTGTCCTTTCAGGAAATCTGTGCTCTTTACCCCTAACCCATCTGCAAACATTTCTCTCTTTCTGAAACTCCAATAGACATTATTTGTCCCCATAGATACTGTGGGTGAGAACATAAGCTTTGGTATCACAGCTGAGTGTGAGTCCCAACTCTGCCACTCATGTAAATTGAACAGGGAGGGAATATTTTTGAGCTTGCATTTCCTCACCTGCGAAATGGGAATAACTATAAAGATAACCCGCTATGTTGTTGTGAGAGAGAAATGGCAACGGATGTGTCAGGTCATCAGCATTTAGAAAGTATTCCTTATAGAGAGGAGCGATGTTAATTACAGCCTTATATTTTGGGATTTGGAGTAGAGTATAAGTGCCAGAAGAGAAAGGACCCCACGTTTGCAGTTCTTTGCCACACCCAGTGTGTGGAGATGGACTTACTTTCTGTGATAAGGGATGTTCACAGCCTGCCTCTCAGAGACAGATGATGTGTCTGCCACTGAGGACTCGCTGAAGGGCAGCAGCACCTTTGGGTTCATCTGAAGGGTAAGAATGAGTCATGGGACACAAGTGGGAAAATCTCTGACATCTCTACATTTCCGTAGCTGGGGAAGTATTTCTTCCTGTTAAGATTGGATGACAGGGTCTGCCTTCAGCACCTTCCCATTTCCACACACTTAGAGATTCCAGCAGGCTCATTTGCTGGGATGAGTCCTGGCCTTGAGAAAGATATACCAGGAAATGTTTCGCTGGACTGGAGCCTCGACTTGAGTTTGTTGGTCTGTGGCGAACTCCTATCTGCTGTGCCTGTCTGCTTGGGTCCTGACCTAGGCGTGCTTGGCCCTGAACTCCTCTGCCCTCTGCTGCAGCTGGCACTGGCAGGACTTTCCTCATTCTTCCATGCTGGAGTCTTAATTTTGTTCCAGTAGCCACATCTCCCCTGAGTCGCTTGGATTAATTCAGATTGGTCTAAGGTAATCATTGGAGCCTCATTCGCCAAATTTGGCCAATGAGAATAGAGCTTCTCAGTAAGGCTTCTTAGCTCCAAAAAAACGGGTAAAAGTGATAAGAAGAGCTAGTACCCCTGTATCAGTCAGGGTTCTCCAGAGAAATAAAACCAATAAGAGGTGTGTGTGTGTGTGTGTGTGTGTGTGTGTGTGTGTGTGTGTATTAGTCAGGGTTCTCTAGAGGAACAGAATTAATGGAATAGATATATAGATATATATAAAAGAGAGTTTATTAAATAATAACTCACATGATCACAAGGTCCCACAAATACACCATCTGTAGTCTGAGGAACAAGAAGAGCCAGAGTGAGTTCCAAAACTGAAGAACCTGGAGTCTGATGTTCAAGGGCAGGAAGCATCCAGCACAGGAGAAAGATGTAGTCTGGGAGGCTAGGTCAGTCTAACTTTTTCATGTTTTTCTGCCTGCTTTATATATTTGCTGGCAGCTGATTAGGTGGTGCCCATCCAGATTAAGGGTGGGTCTGCCTTTCCCAGCCCACTGACTCAAATGTTAATCTCCTTTGGCAACACCCTCATGGACATACTCAGGATTAATACTTTGCCTCTTTCAATCCAATCAAGTTCACACTCAGTATTAACCATCACTGTGTGTGTGTGTGTGTGTGTGTAGAGAGAGAGAGTGATGAAGAGAGAGAGAGAGAGAGAGAGGGAGAGAGAAAGTTATCATAAGGAATTGGCTTATGCTATTATGTATTAAGCAGGCTGGCAAGTCGAAAGATCTACAAGCTGGAGACCTAGGAGAGCCAATGATTTAATTCCTGCCCAAACACAAAGATCTGAGAGTGAGGAAAACTGACAGTGTAAATTCCAGTTGAAAGGCTGTTAGGCTGTAGACCCAGGAATAACTCGTATTTCCTGAAGGCAGGACAAAAGCCAATGTCCCAGTTGGAAGGCAGTCAGGCCAGAAGAATGCTCTCTTCCTCGAGGGAGGGGAAGCCTTTTTGCACTATTCTAGACTTCAACTGATTGGCTGAGGCCCACCCACATTAGGAAGGGTAATATGCTTTACTCAGTCTACTGAATCACATGTTAATCTCATCCAAAAATACCCATACAGAAACACCCAGAATAACCTTTGACCAAATATCACCCTGTGGCCCAGTCAAGTCGACACAGAAAATGAACCATCATATCCCCATTCTAACTTGGCGTGGCTTGTGGATTGAATCATGTCCCCCCAAAAAGATATATTGCAATTCTAACCCTGGTGCCTCAGAATGTGCCCTTGTTTGGGAATGACTTCATTGTAGATGTAATTAGTTAAGATGACGTCGTACTGGAGTAGAGTGGGCCCTTAATCAAATATGACTCCTGCCCTTATAAGATACAGACATGGAGAGAGTGTCATTTGATGGTGGAAGAAGAGATTGGAATTCTGCAGCTGTAAGCCAAAGAAGACCAAGTGTTACACTACACTGGACACTAAGGGAAAGGCATGGAACAGATCCTCCCTCAGAACCTTTAGAAGAAACCAACACTGCCAACACCTGGATTTTGGATTTCTGGCTTCCAGAACTGTGAGACAATGCATTTCTATTGTCTTAAGCTCCCAGTTTGTGGCACTTTGTTAAGGCAGCCCTAGGAAATTGATTCAATGTGTGACAGTGTCACTCCTTGGGCTGCTGTGCCATCCTGCTACCATGAGGTGTGCCCACAGATACACTGAGGGTGACAGCACAGAATCAGGAGAACCTGGGTGTTTGATACATTTGTTGAGCTCCTGAATTAACCAGCTTGGAAACTCCCCTTCCTCTAACTTCTTGTAATATGAGGTAGCACAAACCCTTATCATCTCAACCATTTGGGATTGAGTTTCCTGATTTTTAGAGACAAGTGCATCGGATTGATGGATGGCTCTCATACCTTCTTCACTCCAGGCTCCCTGGTCCTCTGTTCCTTGTCACAGTGAATGGCATCACGATCAACCCAAATGCCCATGAGATAAACCAGCCTCCATCCTTGGTGCTTTCCTTTCTGTCATCCTCCCGACTTGATCATTCATCAGGCCCCGCCAATACTGCCTCCCTATTCAGTCTGCTCATGCCTTCACTGCCCTGGTACTAAACTTCACCTTATGTGTATCACAGCAGCTGAACTGTGCTGTCTGTGTCAACTCTTTGTTAACTTAAACTACCCTCCTCACCAGAGCCAGGGCGAGACTCTGTAACATATAATTTCTCCAGGTTATTCTCATTGCCTTTAGGACAAAGGCCAAGTTCAAACTCCGTAGCATGTCATTCATGATCTGGCCCCTGGTAGTAATTTCAGCTTCATCTCTTATGACTTGGTTAGACTTGTCAGCTGCTGAAGTTACCACTGTCTGTCTCACCTCAGGGCCTTTGCACAGACAGCTTCCTTGAGCTAGAATACAAGCTGCCTCCCTTGGCCTGCCTAACACCAACTCATTCTCCAGGCCTCAGCTCAGCCACCCCTTCCTCCAAAGGGCCTTTTCTCATTGGTCCTGCTATTGCTTGGTTGGATATTTTCAGATTCTAGAAGAACATTGGTGCTGAGAGGAACATGGTGTGGGAGGCTCCGTGTTGTAGTGGCACAAGCACTAGATAGGGAGTGAGAAGATGCCCCAGTGTCTGACACTGATGAAGTAGTGGAGTCCTGGGGAAGTCCTTTTTTCTCTTGGCCTCAGTTGCTCTGCCCACAGGATGAGGGAGTAGGGCTATGCCAGTCATTCTCATGAGGGAGTAGGGCTATGTTATTCATTCTCATGAGGGAGTAGGGCTACAGTAGTGATTTTCATGGGGGAGTAGGGCTATGACAGTGGTGTCCATGGGGGAGTAGGGCTATGCCAGTCATTCTCATGGGGGAGTAGGGCTACACCGGTGATTTTCATGGGGGAGTAGGGCTGTGCCAGTGGTTCTCATGGGGGAGTAGGGCTATGTCAGTGGTTTTCATGGGGGAGTAGGGCTGTGTCAGTGGTTCTCATGGGGGAGTAGGGCTACGCCAGTGGTTTTCATGGGATAGCAGGGCTACACCGGCGGTTTTCATGGGGGAGTAGGGCTACGCCAGTGGCTTCCATGGGGTTATAGGGCTATGCTGGTAGTTTTCAAACTATGTCCTTCAGAGCTCTAGGAATTCTGGAGAAAGCTGCCCAGGTGAGAAGCAAAAAGAGGGCAAAAACAACCTTTGGATCCCACTCCTAATTCTATTCAGGTCTTTTTTAGTATCTGCATCATATATTGTGCTTTCATAAGAATTTGTTTTGGAAAAAAGAGGCATTAATAGCTTGAAAACATTAGAAAACCACTGATCTTTATAACTAGGATCTTGTCCAGCTCAAACATTCTGTTGTAACACAGACACCTCCAGCAGAGAAAGAGAGGGAGACAGCTGAGGGTACAAAGATGATTATGACAAAGTCTATGAGAGGACACGAGCAGAGGACATGAGGAGCTGATGGCTTTGGCCCAGTCAAACCTGGCACAGGATCTATAAAAGTGAGAGGTTTTGTGATGAGACTGGACATTTTGGGTTTGGAGTCAAAAGAACTGGGCCTGCTGGACTCCAAACCAGTGACTTATACCCTTGAGGCTCAGTGTAATTACCCAGGAGCTTTTGAAAAGCATTGATGCCGGAGTCTGCTCCTCACACAACTGAATGAATCTCTAGGGGAGGGCTGTGGCATCTGAACCCTGCAAAGGAGGAACTGTGATTGTCTTGCTCACCATCATAGTCCTGGTGCCCAGCATATACGATCAGCAGGTAATAAGTAACAGCAAATATTTGTTGAATAAATAAGTGCATTTCATATTAGCAACTGAAAGGCTTATATCTCCTTACTCAGATTACTGAGACTTCCTGAGGCTCAGTTTTTTTCATCTGTAAAATGAAAAAGTAATTTCTACTCAGAAGTGATGCTATGAGAATTAGGGGTAGGTCAGGTACCTTGCAGAGAATATGGCACATAGCAGTTGCTCTGTAAATGGTGCTACAACCGTTAGTGACAATTGATATGACAAAGATTCAGACCAAAAAATACTGGGTTCCAATAAGGCTGCCTTGTATCAGCCAGGAGACTAAATTATTCTCTGATGACAAATATCCTCCAAGTCTCAGGGGCATAACACAGCAAATATTTATTTTACCTGCATTAATTGTCCATCAAGGTTGACTAGGGGTTGTCTGAGTCTCAGTCATATGGAACATTGCCAGTCACCATGAGAGTCAAAAGGAATACCCTGGAGCTCCTTCCACTGGCAAGTCTGATCCCAGAAGTGACCCACAACTGATTAGTCAGAAGCAGTCACATGGTTGCATCAACCACTGGGACCCAGCAAGTATAATCACACTATGCCCAGAAGGCAGAGAACTGAAACTTAACATTGATGAACAATGAGAAAGGTAGCACCGTAGCTCTATAGAAGTCATGCATGACTCTACATACACTTAACTTCCAACAACGACAGCAGGAATCAATGACTGCTTGAAGCACAAACTGCTTTGAGTGTTTACTGTGTTTTGATACCCATTATTAATTCTTCTTTTTCTCTTTTTCTTTCTTTCTCTTTCTTTCTCTTTTTTCTTTCTCTCTCTTTCTTCTTTCTCTCTCTCTTTCTTCTTTCTTTCTTTTTCTTCTTTCTTTCTTTTTCTTCTTTCTTTCTTTTTTATTTTTTTTGAGACAGAGTCTTGCTCTGTCACCCAGGCTGGAGTGCAGTGGCACGATCTCAGATGACTGCAACATCTGCCTCCTGGGTTCAAGCGAGTCTCCTGCCTCAGCCTCCCTAGTAGCTGGGATTATAGATATGCACCACCACACGTGGCGAATCTTTGTGTTTTTCAGTAGAGACAGGGTTTCATCATGTTGTCCAGGCTGGTCTCGAACTCCTGACCTCAAATGATCTGCCCACCTTGGCCTCCCAAAGTGCTGGGATTACAGGTGTGAGCCGCCATGCCTGGCCTCTTTCTTTTGGAATCATCACTCAACTATAATGTTAAGCTACTTCATGAGATAAAATTTATATGCCAGAAACTTCACCTGTTTTAAATGTACGATTCAATGATTTTTGTAAATGTTAGAGTTGTGGAACCGTCACCAAAATTCAGCATTTCCAGCACCCTAGAAATGTTCCTCATGTTTATCTGAAGTCAGTCCCCACTCACACACCCAACATCATGCAAGTATTAATCTGTTTTCTGTCTGTACACGTGCATCTTTTCTGAACATTTCATACAAATGAAATCATGTGATATATAATCTTTTGTGTCTGGCTTCTTGCTTCTGATGATGTTTTAAAGGGTCGTTTGTGTTATCATAAGAGTTTCAAAGGTTTTGGGGGCTGATCAAGGAAAAAGATATGACCACGACATGCAGTAATACATAACAAGGTTTATTGGGTGGTGTCTAAACAGGGTGGCATAAGAAGGGAGTCCCTTACAGGATGAAACCCGAGGTTTATGGCTCTGAGGCCATCATCTAGGAAGAAAGTAGAGCAAGGGAATTCCTGAAGAAAAGCAGGAACAGAGAGAGGCTTGTAATAAGTTTTGAAGTGAAAGTTCCCCCACATTGTTCTTCTTTTTTGAAATTGTTCTGGCTATTCTGGGACCTTTGCTTTTTCATATACATTTTAGGATAAGCGTGTTAATTTCTGAAGAGTGCTCTGGCATTTTTATAGGGATTGTGTTGAATCTGTAGATTTGCATGGAGATGCTTGACTCCTTAACAATATTGGGTCTTCTGATCCAAGAACATAGAATGTCTCTTCATGTATTAAAATCTTTCTTATTTTCTCTCAGCAATGCTTTGTAATTTTCAGTGTGCAAGTCTTGTACTTTATTGGTAAGCTTATTTCAAAATACTATAGTCTTTTTGATGCTATCGTGAATGAAATTTTATTTTCATTTCGTGGATTGTTATGTGTATTATTAGGTAGAAATACAATTGATTTTTATATATTGATCTTGTGTCCTGCAACTTGCTGTACTCATATATTCGTTCTAGTAGTTTAAAAATAATTGGAGTGGATTCCTTAGTATTTTCTCCCCGTACGATCATGTAATTTATAAATAAAGACCATTTTATTCTTCCTTTCTAATCTGAACCATTTCAATGAAAAATATTTTTCTTACTTTACTAGCTAGAACCTCTAGCCACAATATTAAATAGAAAGTGGTGAGAGACATCTTGCTTTGTTCCTGATCTTGAGGGGAGAGCACTAAATCTTTCGCTATTTAATATGATATTAGCTGTAAGATTTTTATAGATGCCCTTTATCAGGTTGAAAAGTTCCTTTCTATTCCTGGTCTGTTGAAAATGTTTTACTTGAATGAGTGCCGGATTTTGTTAAATGCTTTTTATGTGTGTGTTGAGATAATCGTGTGGCTTTTGTCCTTTATTCTATTAATATAGTGCATTACACTAATTAATGTTCAGATATTAAACCAATCTTGCAATACTGAGATAAACCCCACTCAGTCATGGTATATAATTCTTTTTATATGTTTCTGAATTCATTTTACTAATATTTTGTTGAGGAGTTTTTTATCTATATTAATGTGACTATTAGTCTGTAGTTTTATTTCCCTGTAATATGTTTGACTAGCATCAGGGTAATGCTTGCTCCATAGAATTCTTCGGAAAGTGTTTCCACTCTACATTTTCTGGAAGAATTAGTGTTTTTATTATTTAAATATTTGATAGAATTCACCAATAAAGCTATCTGTCTCTGGGGTTTTCTTTGTGAAGAGATTTTAAATTCAATTTCTTTTCTTGTTATAGGTCTATTCATATGTTTTTATTTCTTCTTGAGTCCATTTGATAATGTGCATCCTTTAGTTTCATTTAAGTTACCTAATTTGTTTCCATAACATTGTTTACACTAATCCCTTCTAATTATTTTAATTACTGTAGGATAGGTAGTGATATTCCCCTCTTTCAGTCCTGATTTTTGTCATTTGTGTCTGTCTCTTTTTTCCCCTAGTCAGTCTAGTTAACAATTTGCCAATTCTACTGATTTTTTCCATGGAGCACATTTTTTGTTTCATTGATTTTTCAGGATTATTTTGTTTCTATTTCACTGATTTTTACTGTAATTTTTATTATTTCCTTTCTTTGCATGCTTTGGGTTTACTTTCCTCCTTCATTCTTGTTTCTTAAGATGAAAGCTTAAGTATTGATTTGAGATCTTTCTTTTTTACTAACATAGGCTTTCAAAGCTATAAATTTTCCTGTTGGTACTGCTTTAGCTGTATTTAAGAAATTTTTGATATGTTGTGTTTTCATTTTCATTTACTTAAAAACATTTTTCAACTTCCTTTGTGACTTTTTTCTTTGACTCACTGGTTATTTTGAAGTGGATTGTTAATTTCCAAATATTTGTGAATTTCCCAATTTTCTCTGTTGAGAACATCTAATTTAATTTCTTGTGGTCAGATGTTTCTCCCCCAGCACCTTCAATGTGTCCTCTCACTGTCTTCTGTCCTCCATTGTTTCTGATAAGGAGTCAGCTGTTAATTGTATTGTCCCACTGTACGTGATGAGTTATTTTTCTCTTGCTGTTTTCAAGCTCGTTGTTAGCTTTCAACAGTTTATATATTGTGTATCTAGATGTAGATCTATTTGTTCTTATCATACTTGGAGTTCATGGAGCTTCTTAAATGTGTAGATTAATGTCTCTTATCAAATTTGGAAAGTTTTTGGCAATTATTTCTTCAAATATTTTTATGCCCTTTTTCCCACTTCTCTTGTTCCAGGATTCCCATTACATGAATGTTGTTATGCTTGATGGAGTTCCACAGCTGTTTGAGAATCTGTTCAATTTTCTTCATTTTTTTCGTATTGGATAATTTTTATTGATTTATCTTTAAGTTCACTGATTTTTTATTATGGCATCTCAGATCTGGTGTTGAGCCCCTTTAGTGTACTTTCCATTTTACTTACTTTATTTTTCAACTCTAGTTTTCCATTTGGTTCTTTTTAAAATATAATCCCTATCTGTGTGTTGATATTCTCTATTTGATGAGTCATTGTCATTATAATTTCCCTTAACTTATAAAATATAATTTCCTTTAGTTTTTGAACATAATTTTACCAGCTGCTTTGAAATTTTTTCTGCGAAGTCTGACATCTTAGAAGACCTCTAAGAGATAATTTCTACTGACTTTTCCCCTGAGCTTTTTCCACTTTCCTGTTTCTTTTGATGTCTTACAACTTTTTTTTTTGCAAATTAGAAATTTTAAATAGTATATTTTAGCAACTGTAAATTCTCACCCTCTCTCTCGGAGTTGTTACTGCTGATTTTGATTGTGTATTGACTTTCCTGGACTTACTCTGTAAAGTCTCTCTACTATAATATGTGGCTGTGATATCTCTGCTAAAGTTTCTTTTTTGTTCTTACTTTTTTCCTAAATTTTAATTACTATTGTTAACCCTTGGTTCAGCATAGCTTACTAATTGATCAGAGGTTGTGTTCAAACACATCAAGTCAGTAAAGCTTCTACTCTTTGTTGATGGATCACTATATGGATTGTATGGATTGCAGTACACATTTAAATTTCAGGCAGTTTACAGTTCTGTCCCTGCTCTTACCTTCTATGGAGATTTTGTGCCTTCTTTGCATGTACACAAGATCTCACATTCAGCCAGCCATATGTACATAGCTAGTGTCCTCTTCAGTCTTTTCTGCACATGCAGTCAGCCTTGAACATAACCACAGCCTTTCAGAACTTTAGGGATATTTTGGAGCTTAACAAGGCTCACTGTGGCTGTCTAGTTACTTAGAGCTCCCTATCAAATTTCTGGCTATGCTTCTGATCTATTGTTTATCCTAACCGATATTATAACCACAGACTAACTGCAACATTGGCCTTCCCCATTTGTTTGCTAATGAAATCACTAGTATGAATCAACTACTCTTTTCCATGATGTCTGGGGGCATGGGATATTTTCCATATTCATTTCAAATCAAGTCAGTCTTCTCTGGCAGAAAAGCTATTGGTTTTCACAGTATGCCCTGACCTGGTAGATCTACAACACTGATGGAATTGAGGGGATGATGGGTGCAGCCCCAGGTTAAAACATCAGAGTCCCAGTGTCATTGGCCCAGTGTCAGTAGGTTTATTTGAATAAACTATTCTCAATTTTTTGCATGCCTTTGGTCAATTTTCAGTGTCTCAAAGTTGTTTTTTGACAATTTTGTTCAGTTGTTTCTTTGGTGAAGAATTTGCTGAGTTCCTTTCTCTACCTTTCTCAAAGTTTCATCTCTTCAATATAGTTTTGTTGTTATTGATCTTTTGTGTGCTGCTTTGCTAGGACTGCCAACCAGAGACCCCACCCTTTTTTTTTTTTTCCAGGAAATACACGTAAGACATAGCTGAGCCATCAAACACTCTTGTCCCAAATTTTAAATCTTGATAGGAGTGATACAAAAACTGAAAATAAAGTGTTATACTTCATTCATTTTAGCAGCACCCTGACTGGATTCTAAATTATCTCATGCTACCTCTACTTCTAGGGCTCCTCTGGTTTTCATCATGTACAAAGCCTGGTTCTGTAGCCTTTCATCAATTCTAGAAGGACCCCCATGTCCAGCCAATAAATACATTTCCTTCTCAAGTTAGCCAGAGCCTGTTTCTGTTGCTGGCAAACAAAGAATCTGACTGATACAGCTTTTCAAAGGATGTGCAGAAGGGAATCTTCTAAAGACTCCAGATAAGAGGCCAATTATTCACTTGACAGTTTTTGGGATTGCTACAACACATGCGTGCCTGTGGGATGCTCCTATGCCGGCGGTATGTTGTGTGCCTGATGAAATCCCACTGGAGGGGCCGAGTCTGCACCTGTCACCAGTCACAAAGAGGATCCAATTTTTATCCATTTCATCTGGAGAACCATCTGGGCTGGGAATAGCAGTAATAATAACAAATCATTGTCACCAGATTTCCTCATAGATAGCACACTTTTTTTGTTGTTGTCGCTCTTGTTAAAAATCAAGTTTTCAAGTCTGCTGGTAAATAAACAGCCAGCAGTAGTTATGAAGGCTGACCTGGCCTGTGTGACACAGGATTTCGACTGGTCCTGAGAACATGGCATGGTGAGAACTGGCTACTAGTAGTCTTTTCTGGAGGGGCAGGAAGTTGGGGGAAATATCCCTAGAAGGCCATCGTTGAAAGAACCATTCAAGGGAGTATTGGGTAGCAATGGCTTGCTTATCAACATCAGGTATAAAAGAATTTTGGGTTTTGTTTGATGTGGGCCAGCAGCAGAATGTGGCTGATAAACAAGCAATCTGTGTTATTAAACAGCATTAATAGAGGTATATTATATTAAACAGGAAAGTTGATACTCCTCCTCTGTTTCAACCTTCTTAGAGCACTCAAAGTTATATCTTCATTTTAGACATCACACATTTTATGTGCTAGAGACTATCAAGAACACATTTAGAGGAGAACAATCAAGATGGTGAATTGACTTCAGCCACCATATAATGAACACTGGAAGGAGCATTTAATTTGCAGAGGACAAAATAAGAGGGTAGAAATAATAGAGAATGGGAAGTAACATAGCTATTTTCAAAATCTGCAGAAAGGAGATGTGGAAGAAGGATAGCATTTGTTCTCTCTATCTCCAGTGACAGATCTAGGACCAACAGGCAGAAGCTACAAGTAGATACATTTTAATTCCATATGACTCTATATAAAATACTTCAATATGTTTTCTGTAAGGTCACCTAGAAGTGGGCTTTCACTTTGTAATTTCAGTCAAAGTATGTATAATTGTGAGGACTAACACTGTTAATTTATAAATACTGACACTGATGAGTGACAGGCAGGTGAAAGCTGTAAGAATTGTGTGTTTGGTTAAGGTTTTGTTCACCTACTCTTTTAAAAATTAAATGTAGTGATTCTTTCACAAGTTGTAACCTGTAGTAATAAATATGCATTTTCTATTTTGAAATTGATATAATACAAACCCTATTTATAAAATGGCTATGTATATTTTTAGCATTTATTTATTTTAGGAGTTTTGTAAAAATTTGCAGAACCATGTATAGGAGCTCTGACAAACGAAGCAAAATACACAAATAAAGCCTTAGAAGACAGATCAAATAGTTGACAAGTGAGAGACTAACAGTGAACCTGGAGGAAAGAGTGGGAATTAGAAGAAGAGCAAACAGCTCTATGACTGTTAGAAGGAGTAGAGGAGAATAATCGATCACTGTAATAAAGGTGGATGGGCATAGCATAGAAAATGCTGTTAGGATGGTGTGCACTACATCGATCTTGGACAGTAGTACTATACTGTATACAGCCATTTAAATCATGGTCCCCAAGTCACAGGTATAAGACTCAGGACCACAGCTAGCTTGTCCAACAACTTTAGGTCAATTAGAAAAAGGCACACACTGGGCGGATGTAGCCCTGTAGGTGAATTGCTTGGGGAATAAAGTATAGGCTGGATTTCAGCTTTCATACATGGTCATCTGCTGAGCATCTTCATGCAGGGAATAGCTGTACCCATGGCTATGAATAGTCTCCACATCATCTATTCATATTTTCTGAAACTCACGTTTGGAATTTTCTATCTAGACTCTAAGGGTTGGGTCAGAGGGATGAGATTATTCACTTTGTTTGGAATGGAATGGAATATATCAAACTCCATACAAATGGCAAAGAAGAACTTTCGAAACTATCCAAATTTGAAATGCAAAGCTTATTAGGAGGAAGTTATTCCCCATAATTAAAAGAGTTTAAGCAAAGTTTTGGTTACAAGATGTAAGAAAATAGCCCAGTTACTACAACTGAGATTTAAGGTCCAAGTGGAATTAGAAGCAAAGTTGGTGAAGCTGAGCTTGGGAACGTAGTTTGTAAACAGCAGCATGCATCAGAATCTCCTAAAGGTTACAAGCACATAGAGCTGGGCCCTGGTCCCAGAGTCTCTGATTTCATGGGTGTTCTAACAGGTTCCCAGGTCATATTGATGCTGCTAGGCCAGAGACCACATCTTGAGATTGGCTTATACAGTCAAATTTGCAAACTTTAATGTAGGCACAAATCAGCTGGAGATCTTGTTAAAATGCAGATTCTGATTCAGTGCGTCCGGGGTGGGGCCTGAGATTCTGCATTGCTGAGCAAGCTTCCAGATACTGGCCCAGGGGCCAGGCTTTGGGCATCAAGGGCCTAGGGTTGGTTCAGTGGCGGATGCAGGGCTTGAAGTTGCATGACAGATTACTGCAACTGTACAGACTAGACGTTGTTGGGCAGGGACCCAGGTAACTCACTCATTGACTCCGCAGATATGAGCAGAGCACCTACTGTGTGCCAGGTGCTGTTAAAGTGCTGTGGGACACTGCAGTGAACAAAACAAAGTCCTTGCTTTCATGGAATTCCCATTCCTGAGAAGCAAAATCATGTTTATAACGCACTCTTCAATCTCTGAAAGGATTCTTTTTTTGGCTTCAATAATTTTTCATATCACAGCTTATCCTGAGGAAGGAGAAAGATAAAGGACTAGAGAAAAGTAGAATAACTCAAAATACTTTTTTCTTCCATTTTATTTAAGAAGTCTGAACATTTCTTAGACTCATAAATAAATTTTTCAGAAAAGATGTTCATATATTTATACAGGCATATTCATTTATACTTCCTCCAAATAATTTCTAACAAAATATACATCAAGACACATTATAATGTTCTTGCCATATGGGGATATAGACAGAGGCATGACATGAATATTGACTTTTAAATTGGGGTGGTTCAAAAATATGGATCAAGACAGTGTTTAGAGGGAATAGACAGTATTTTAAGGGAGCCAAGGGTGATTTTCCACTGCCTTCTAGGTTCCTCCCAGGAAGTCTGGGAAAGTGGGAAGGAAACACCCAATAGAGCAGCAGACTAGGTGAGGCAGTGAAATGTAGTGGCCAAAAGCATGGGTTCAAATACTGTCTCCATCGGTTACAAACTGTGTGACCTTGGCAAGTTCTTGAATGTCTTTGATGCCTAGTATCTTCATCTTAAAAGAGGGGATAAAGTCTATCTTGCAAGTTGGTTGAGAGAATGAATGAAATGAATATATGCATGACTCATGGTTAATTCTCAATCAATGATAACTTGGTATCAGGCTGGACATAGACCAGAATGTCAGCATAGTTCAGGGCTATTTTTGAGATACATGTAAGCAATGCAGAGGAGTAGATCTAGCCCAGGCTTCAAATGTTCTCCTGGGCCAACTTTCCAGAAGGAGGCTGAGAACACGGTAGAATAATTTTATCGAGAAAAAAAAAAAAAGAGCACTAACTAGATAGTAAAGGGCTGAGTTAGACTGAGCAGGAGAGGATTCTATGGCTACAACGAGTGTAATTCCCTCCTAAGATTAGAGTACCGAAATTTTACAACAGGTCCACCAGAACAGCTTTTGAATTTGTGATGCTTTTAAATATGCTTTAAGATGACAACACCCAATCTGGTGAAGTTGCAATAAAAGTTCTATATCATAAGTTGCTGGTGGCAAATTGGTACTATCTTTTAGGAAAGTAATTTGGCAGTATGAATTAGAAATTATGAAAATATTCATACTCTGTCACTTGATTGTTCTTCATTTGCAAAGTTATTCTTAGGAAATAATCCAAACGAAGGAAAACAAGGAAGATGATTGTTTTCGTTACCTATATTGGAGAAGAAAAAAACAGAAAGCAGCTATATAATTCAAAGGCTATTTATGTAACAATATAATCTAGTTATAATTGGGGCATATCAAAATTACTTGAAAACATAGCAGTTTAGGCCAGGCGATGTGGGTCATGCCTGTATTCCCAGCACTTTGGGCAGCCACGCTGGGAAGATCACTCGGGCCCAGGAGTTTGAGACCATCCTAGGCAACATGGCAAAACCCCCTCTTTACAAAAAAATACAAAAATTAGCCAGGCATGGTGGCATGTGCCTGTAGTCCCAGGTACTTGGGAGGTAGAGATGGGAGGATCACCTGAGCTTGGGGAGGATGAGGCTGCAGTGAGCCATGGCTGCACCACTACACTCCAGCCTGGCTAACAGAATGAGACCATGTCTCAAAACAAAAACAATAAAAAAATAGCAGTTTAAACCAGTCATGTTCATTTGCTCACAGTTTTATGAGTCAGAAATTCAAAAAGGTTGGGAAGTTCTTACTTGGAGTCTGTCGTGGACTGCATTCAGATCCCTGTTGGGGCTGTAGTCCTGCAATGGCATGACTAGGCTTGTCATCTGAGATGGATCACTCACACGACAGGCAGTTGGTTTCAGCTGAAAGCTTAGCTGGGCTGTCAACCAGAGCACCTACATGCAGCCTCTCCAGCATAGCAGTCTCAGGATAATCAGATTTCTTTACAGGGTTTTTGTTTCTCCCAGAGGTAAAGTCCCAAGAACAGTAGGTGGAAGGACGCTTTGTAGCTTTTTCTAATCTGATCTTGAAAGTTATGCTGTGTCACATCTCCTGTATTCTTCTGGTTAAAAGTGAGTCATTAATGCTGGCCCAAACTCAAGGGGAGGGGATTCACACTCCACCCATCAATGGGAGGAATGTCAGAGGAATTACAGACATGTTTTAAAATTGCTTCAGTCTTATTTGCATTCCTCCCACATGCAACATATCCACTCCCTTATAAAGACCTCCCAAAGGCTCAACTATTACAACATCGGGCTCAGACTGGACGTTCAGGATCTCATCATCTCAGTCAGGTCCAGGTGTAAATGCATCTGCTCGAGTTTCTGAAGACCTCAGGACTAAAGAAATCAAGGGTTAGAATAAATAAAATAGACACTCCTATTCAAAAAGAAGAGATGGCAAGCACAGAGCAGTCACTGGTCCAGAGAAACTTGAAATTCAACTAGGTACCTGTCACCAGTTCTTTGTTCATGTCATCCAGTACTGTGGATTGTACTAGTACTGATTTGTACTAATTGTACTAGGGGATTGTTCATCAGTACTGATTTGTACCGATTGTACTAGGGAATCCCTCCTCTAGGTTCTCGGCTCCTCCATCTGGGCTTCTGGTTTTTTCCTCTGAGTCGTCCTTCCCTTTTCAGAATAAACAGCCTGTGAGTGCAACTGGGTGGCTCTCTCATTTGGTTTCCTTCCCACAGAAGGTTGTGGATCGGAACCACGTTCATTTTGTGCTGCTTCTGTCTCTTTCAGACCAAGACGGTATTCCTTCTGCCAATACAATTCCCTTGAAATATTTGTCAGCATTTATGAATCTTACTAGAGTCCCTTCATTGGACAAAGACCATAAAGGGTCTTTGGGACAGACTCTTCTCTATCTTTGATTCTCTATAAGGCTGCAACATCCTTCAGAGACTAGAAGCTCTATGATTTAAGAGGGGTGATCTACTACAAAGCATCATCTTAAGACCCTTAAGATACATTTTATCTAGCAGACTGTGTCTGGGAGATACCATTTTAAATCTTTCTGAAATCATAAAAAAAGTGTTTTAAAGTTGCCCCTCTGGCTTTATTTTTACCCTTTGATGGCGTTTTCCTGAAAGAGCCCTGAATTTGATCTTTTCCCTAAGGTCCTTTCTTACTTTAAGAATCCTTTGCTGACTGAAAATATTCTCTTGAGCCCTTTGTATTTCTTTCAAATTTCCCTTGAAAATAAAATAGTAGGTTTTTAAAGTTTATTTGTTTATTCTCTCTACTTTCAGTTTATCATAGGCAATTAGAAGAAGCCAGATGGCATCTTAAACACTCTGCTTGGGAATTTTCTTAGCTGGATCATCGCGTTCCTTTAGTACATTTTCTATTTTCCACATTACTGCAGGTGATAGTTTTGCAAAATTTTCCACCACTACATAACCATGGTCTCCTCTCCTTCAGCTTCTTGTAAATCTCCCTCACCTTCCTTTAAGCCCTCCCTGACATATTGCACTTCTCAAGGCCCATCAGGTTTCAGTTTACATTCTAGCCCTTGCCTGCTGCCTAGTCTCAAAACCAATGGCATGTGGTTTAGATTTCTATTATTGCAGACCCTCATTTCCAGATACCACAATTCGTTCTGGTTACTGTTGCTGTGTGAAAATTTGTCTTTAAATGTAGTGGCCTACAACAACCATTTCATTTTGCTCATAATTTTGTGCATCAGAAATTTGAAAAGGGCTCAGCTGAGCAGTTCTCATTTGAGGTTACTCATGCAGTTGCAGTAAGATGTCAGCTGGGGCTGCAAACATCTGATGACTTGACCAGCCTGGATGTCCAAGATGGCTCATGTGTGCAGTTAAGAGCTGGCGCTGCTGTCAGCTGTGAGCTCAGCTGGGCTGTCTTGGGTGTCTACACGTGAACTTTCCAGCACAGCGCTTTCAGGATACTTGGCCTTCTTCCATGGTGCTGGTTTCCCCTGGAGCTAACATCCCAAAAGAACCAGGCAGAAGTTGTATGGTCTTTTCTGACCCAGTTTTGAAAGTTAAAAACAGCGTCACATCTGCTGCATTCTATTGGTTATAAGGTGCTCACTAAGTCATCCCAGACTCATGGGTAGGGGACATAGATACCACCCCTCCATGAGATGAGTGACAAACAATTTGCAGGTGTGTTTTAAAACTGCCACACGACATATTAAATTCTCTAAGGTTAGGGATAAAAAGCAAAATATATAATTGCATATGCCCTGGGATTGAAAGCAGTATCCAGGAATGGACATATGAAAAACATTGGAAAGAAGTGCAAAAAATATTGTATTTTTTCATTATTGTAGATAATTTTTTTCCACTTATTTTATAGTAGGAAAGAAAGAATGAATGAAAGAAAAGAAAACATATTTCTAAGTGATTCAATGCCTTTTCTTTATAACCTCTGCTCCATTTATCTTATAGTTTATCTTTGGGATAGCCATGAAAATCACTTTAAGTTGGGTTTGAGGATGAGAGGGAGCGTTGAGAACATGACCAGTTGGATATGAAGGTAGCCCTGGCTGTGGTGAAGATGGATTGAGCGGTAGTGCACAGGGCTATTATGTGACACTTCAAGGACTAATTAGGGTCAGGAAGAAGCCCAAAAGTGTTATCTCTTACGTGCAGGATCAAGACACCCAAGTAGGTTCATGCATTCCATGGCCATCAAATTCTGTTTGCCCCATGAAACAAGTAACGAGACACAAGTCAAATGTTGGAACGGAAAAGTGGTACAGATCTGTCCAAACGGAATGTTCTTGCATTCAATCACTCAAGCAATGTGGAATTAAAAGCTATGTGTTATTATTAGATGCTCTACACTACACACCCAGACTTCCCTCTACCTGCTGATGTCCAGAGAACTTTCTTAACCTAGTTTTGCTCACACAGCAGGACCTGGATCCCAGTACAGACCTAGAGGCCTGTTATGGACTGAACTGTGTTCCCCCAAAATGTGTGTCTTCAAACCTGAAGCCCCAGTGTAACTGCATTTGAAGATAGGGCCTTTAAAGAGGTAATTATGGTTAAATATGGTCATAAGGGTGAGGCCCTAATCTAACAGGATTGGTGTTCTTATAAGAAGACAGACACCAAATATCTCTCCTCTTTCTCTCAATGCATGCACATAGGCAGGCCATGTGAAGACACAGAGAGAAGACAGCCATCTGCAAGCTGCAGAGAGAGGCCACAGGAGTGTTCAATCCTGCTGAAACGTTGATCTTGGACTTCCAGCTTTCTCAACGGTGCTCAAACAAGTTTCTGTTGTTTAAGTCACTGAGACTGTGGTACTTTGTTATGGCAGCCCTAGAAAACTAATAAAAAGTCCTTCAAGCTGATCCTTGGTATCCTTTTGGCATGCCCTGATCATTTATTGAGCATTTCTTTACTTTCTAGCACAATAAGATGTTCTGTGTCATTTAGTACCTTTTCTGCCTGTGGTAGGCTGCACAATGGCCTCCCAAAGAGGTCCACATAGGAATCCTCTACACCTGTGAATAAGTTGCCTTAAAGATGTTTGGCCCAGTGCATATGCCGCCATGTAAAATTGGCTTCCATGAGTCGCAAGAAAAAAATTTTGGAAAATCACATTTATCACTTTGCCTAATGAGAGAAATGTTGAAAAGAAGGTTAATTGAAATTTAAGAAAATAAAAGGCTGTTTGGGGGATGAGAATGGTTTGCTTCTTACCTTCACTGCACAGAAGAGATACATGGAAATGGTTTAGAGTTGCCATGGGATGGACTTGAAGTGCGTGGTAAGGAAACTCCAATGTCTCTACATCAGGTGCAGTGCCAGGGGCTAAGAAAAAGACAAAGATGCTTAAGACATGGTCCCTGTCCTCAAAGGATTCAATCTGTGGCTAGTTTCTCACCTACATGGGAAACCAAAGAGATTACCTAGAATACACAATGGCATTTTTGTGGTGCTAGCGAGTAAATCAGAAGGCTGATGTACTGATTCAACCGATGTACTGATTCAACTGATGTGTACATTTTAAGGATAGAAGGAAGAAATATAGCAATGACAAATTTGATTGGAAAGATCAGCTGGGATGATGATACTCATCCCAAATGGAGCTTTATCAAAATGGAGTGATGCCTGATAAAAAAGAAACAACAGAACGTGGCAGATCAAGGTGTTGTGAAAACACTGAGCTGGTTGTAGCTATTGCACCTGTGTTTGCTGATCTTAAACAGCTGTGTGTGGATAATGTTACCGGGAATAGGGCAACTGAGGAACTCGAGAACGCTAGTGCTGTGATTGAAGCCACCTGTCCTGGCATCACAGGTAAGATGGTGAAAAAGTTAACTGGGAAATTTCAAAAGCGTTCCACTGATGTATCCTCTTCTAAGCTTTTCGTTACTGGCTTCTGTTTCATATGAAACCCAGTAAAGCTCTTCAAGCTTGCCTTCATGCCTAACTCAAAAGCTCCGTATGCCTTTCATACTTTTGCAACTTGTTGATGATTAAAGACTTTAAAGAACTCTCCTAGTCCCCACGAGAAAAGTGCTTTGTGTAGTGGTTAAAAGTGTGGATTTTGGAGTGATCATCCAGGCACAAGGACTGAGAAGCTTTACAAGCTGTGTGAGTTTAGTTGAGTTATTAAACATTTCTGGGCTTCAGTTTCTCTTCCACAAAATGGAAATAATAATATAACATCCTTGTGGTAAACGGGAATTGAAGACTATTCTATACCTGGTTGACTCCAGGTCTGACTCCTTTGCAAAATGTTTGAACCACTGAAGAGAGACAGATGAGTCTGGTGTTATTTCATTTTGACCAAGCTCTTGGTCTTGGGCATAGATGTAGGTGAGAAAAGCACTTCCTCTTTTTGGAGCTTGGCCCGGACTCTAAGGTGTGGGGACATCTGGGGTGCTTCTGACAGTTGCTCAGGGAAGCCCAGCCCAGCCCCAAAGTGGCCATCAGGATGCAATCTAGGAAACTGACCTGTAAAAATGCAGGGATAGGCCTGGGTCCTTCAAATCTGTGAGTTTTTATCTGGCTTTTACTTTCCTGCCATTATTCCCACACCTAGGCTAGTTCTCAATAAGAATGATACCCTGGCCTCTGATTTGCTGTGGCAAACAAGCAGATGGGCCTGCCCATGTGTGAGATGAAGTGGACACAAGGAGGTAGCAATCCCTCCCTGAGTTCAGACTGGAGGTAGCAGTGAGGCCACCAGAACAGGATCATTGGTGGCAGAGGCACTATATGGTGGTATGGTGAAGAGATCCAAGGTGGCAGAACACACAAGTCTGTGCCCGAGTACATGAGAGAGATGCCCAAAACATGGAAATAGCTAGAATTCACTGGATGGAATGATAGGATATTTCCTGCTAACTATGTGGGCAAGGCCATAGATGTAGTCCCTTGGGTTACTAGCCCAACACCTTCATTTAACAGAACACACACATGTCTACAGTCAGTGGGGATGGTCGCTGTATTTAACCACCACTGTGTTGTCAAAGACCAGTCCAAAAGGATGTAGCTGATCCTGGTGCTGAAGCTTACAATCACTTATGGAAGAAAGCAAATCCTATTGCTGGTGACATGGAAGATCTCCAAAGCCCCTTTAAAAGGAGAGAAGGGGTATTTGGGTTTTCCATCATTTTCCCAACAAACTATGATTTCTATCTATCGAGATTGGTAGAAATTTGCCACCAATCTTTCTGAATTCTGGGTTTTGTTACTGTTTTTTTTTTTCTTTCAGAAGAAAGAGTGAATCAGATTTTCTGGATGCCCCACCGTGCCAGGAATTAACCCTTTAGTTTCTGTATCCTGGGGAAGTTCATGAGGTTCCAGAAGAGGGGCTGGGTAGCTGACAGTGGGGAAGCAAACAGAGAGCTTGAGTCAATGTCTATTTACCAGGTTGTATGAAAATATTCCAATGTTTTAATAACCGGAGCATCTGGGACTGGTGCACACCAGTCCTGCCTACACAACCAGAACCACACACAGCAGAAGTGTTCTCACACTCATGTCATTCCTGAGAGGTTTTACATAGAAAACTGAGACTCTGCTGAACTTTAGCAGGCAACAGGATAGGAGCACAACGCTGCGCTGGTTCAGGCTGTCTCTCATGCTTGGATAGCTCTTCCAACATACCCTCTTGTGTAAGCAGAGAAGCCACGCGGGAGAGACCCCATGCTATTGCCCCTTCCTCTTGAGTCTCTAAAACAAGGCAGATCTATATGTCATAGTTCCTGTTTTAGAGCTGCGATCTGCCAAAAGGTTGACTTATCTTTAACAAACTCTTCTGCTTCTGGGCCTGCATGAATGCTAGTCAATTCATAGCTGGCAAAATGAAGCTATTTCCATGACCACAAAAACCCATTCAGGGTCCCCACAAACTCAGCCCACACCCTCCTATTCCAAATCAATGAGGCTGACTCAATTTCCTGCTGACTCACAGCAGTCCCAGCTTTACCAGTCAGCTGGTTCCCCAGGTTAAAAGTGGCTCCAGGCAGAACCGAAGATCCCTGGGAACCAGAGTGTTGCGTGTGGCCACTGTAAGAGGCTTAGCATGAGTCCCCAGACTCCCTGCTGTTTCCACATGGCCTGGGCCTTCTCACTGGACTGAATATTTCAAGTGTGCACTCTGAACCTGGAGCGTGAACAAGGGTAGAGGATGCAAGCCCAGCTAGATGTGCAGAGCTGAGATTGCTGCTTAGCCAAAGTCCTCCAAGTTCTCACCGGTTACCTGAGATGAAACACCTCAGGAAATCCAGGCAACCTGATGGCCAGCTGCTTATAAAAAGTGATTCTAAATACGCTTTCCAATCATTTATAGAAGAAAGCAAATCCTATTGCTGGTGACATGGAAAGTCTCCAAAGCTCTTTTATAAAGGAGAGAAGGGATAATTTGGTTGTCCAGGATTTTCCCAATAAATCATGGATTCCTTCCTATTGAGATCAACAGAACTCTTGCCACCAATCTTTGTGAGTTCTGGGTTTGGACACTGGGGTTCTTTCAAGAATCAGATTTTCTTTCTTTTTTTTTTTTTTTTTTTCTTGAGACGGAGTCTCACTCTGTCGCCCAGGCTGGAGTGCAGTGGCGCAATCTCGGCTCACTGCAAGCTCCGCCTCCCGGGTTCCCGCCATTCTCCTGCCTCAGCCTCTCCGAGTAGCTGGGACTACAGGTGCCCGCCACCACGCCCGGCTAATTTTTTTGTATTTTTTAGTAGAGACGAGGTTTCACCGTGGTCTCGATCTCCTGATCTCGTGATCCGCCCACCTCGGCCTCCCAAAGTGCTGGGATTACAAGCGTGAGCCACCGTGCCCGGCCAAGAATCACGATTTTCTTAAGAGGATATATTCATGACTTAAAATGAATCTCTTTGCACATTTTACAACACTCACTACCACTGACAAAAAAGTTCATAATCTTCTAATAAAAACATCCAATTCAGAGATAATGAAAACTAAAAAAAACACTGTATCTTCTCATAATCCTTAATTTTAATAAAATCTATGGGCTCTGGGAACAGGGCTTACAAATGACAAGTAGAAGGTTCATCTTAGGGGAGCCACAGGGGAATTTCAGAGAGAATCTGTTTGTAACCAAACCAGAGAAGCACAACATCAAATAACCACCAAACTTCTGTCTTCACTCCCTAAACATGAGGTTTTTGAGTATTTCCAAACAACTTAAATTGTGATAGTTAATTTTATGTGTCAACTTGGTGGGGCCATGATGCTCAGATATGCGGTCAAACATTATTCTGGCTTTCTGCCTGGGGATGCTGCTGAGGAAGCATCATCAAAGTCTCTCTTCCCACAGGCGTCATGCCTAAGCCAGCCTCCTAAAGAGCCTGAACAGGTGCGGAAGCTCTACATCAGGGGCTTGAGCTTTGAAACAACTGATGAGAGACTGATGGGCCATTTTGAGCAATGGGGAAGGCTCACTCTCATAGACTGTGTGGTCTGAGAGATCCAAACACCGAGAGCTCCAGGGGCTTTGGGTTTGTCACCAATGCCACTGTGGAGGAGGTGGAGGCAGCCATGAAGGCAAGGCCACACAAGGTCAATGGAGGAATTTTGAAACCAAAGAGAGCTGTCTCAAGAGAAGATTCTCAAAGAGCAGGTGTCCACTTAACTGTGAAAAAGGTATTTGTTGGTGACATTAAAGAAGACACTGAAGAACATCACCAAAGAGATGATTTCAGACAGTTTGGGAAAACTGAAGTGGTTGAAATCATAACTGAATGAGGCAGTAGCAAGAAAAGGGGCTTTGCTTTTGTAAGCTTTGAAGACCATGACTCCAAGGATAAGATTGTCATTTGTAAATGCCATCCTGTGAATGGCTACAACTGTGAAGTTAGGAAAGCCCTGTCACACAAGAGATGGCTTGTGCTTCATCCAGCCAAAAAGGTCAAAATGGTTCTGGAAACTTTGGTGGTGGTCATAGAGGTGGTTTTGGTGGGAATGACAACTTTAGTCATAGAGGAAACTTCAGTGGTCGTACTGGCTTTGGTGGCACCCATGGTGATGGTGGATGTGATGGCAGCGGGGATGGCTATAAGGAATTTGGTAATGATAAAAGCAATTTTGGAGGTGGTGGAAGCTACAGTGATTTTGGCAATTAAAACAATCAGTCTTCAAATGTTGAATCCATGAAGGGAGGAAACTTTGGAGGCAGAAGCTCTGGCCCCTGTGGTGGTGGAGGCCGATACTTTGCCAAACCATGAAACCAAGGTTTTAGTAGCAGCAGTAGCTATGGCAGTGGGGGAAGATTTTAATCACTCTCAGGAAACAAAGCTCGGCAGGAGAGCAAGCCAGAGAAGTGACAGGGAAGCTACAGGTTACAACAGATGTGTGAACTCAGCCAAGCACAGTGGTGGCAGGGCCTAGCTGCCACAAAGAAGACGTGTTAGACAATACTCACGTGTATGGGCAAAAAACTCAAGGACTGTATTTGTAATTAATTGCATCATAGGTTATTTTAGTTTCTGTTCTGTGGAAAGTATAAAGCATTCCAACACAAAGCATTAAATGTAGACTTTTTTGTTGCACCCATGCTGTTAATTCCTAAACGTAATAGTCTGATCATGATGCCGAATAAATATGTCTTTTTAAAACAAACACACAAAGAAACAAAACATTATTCTGGGTATTTCTGTGAGAGTGTTTTTCTATGAGATTAACATTGAAATCAGGAGACTTTGAGTAAAGCAGGTTTCCTTCCATAAAATGGGTGGGCTTTATCTAATCAGTTGACGGCCTGAATAGAACCGACCTCCCTGAACAAGAGAGAATTCAGCAGCAGACAGTCTTTAAGATGGAAGTGCAGCATTAGCTCTTCCCTGGGTCCCCACCTGATGGCCTCAGGACTTGAACTGCAGTATTAATTCTTCCTGCCTCCAGGTCTCCTGCCTCCTGGCCCACCTTGCGATTTTGGAATTTCCAGCCTCCATAATCCTGTAAGCCAATTACATTTATATGTAAGCCATATACAATTTACATATGTATGTATACATGTATACACATATATACATGTATACACATATACATGTATACACATATATGTATGTACATATGTGCATATACATGTATATATGTATGTATGTACATATATACATATATGTAAATTGTATATGTGTGTGTATATGTATACACACACATAAACACACACACACATTCTACTGGTTCCATTTCTCCAGAGAATCCTGACAAATGTGTTTCCCTGCTTCCCTAATTTGATTCCTTTCTTATATTCTCTTCCCAACCTTGGTTGAACAGTGGAATCACCAGGGTAGCTTTAAGAAATACAGATACAGCTGGGCACAGTGGCTCACATCTGTAATCCCAGCACTTTGGGAGGCCGAGGTGGGCAGATCACCTGAGGTCAGGAGTTCAAGACCAGGCTGACCAACATGCAGAAACCCCATCTCTACTAAAAATACAAAATTAGCCGGGCATGGTGGCACATGCCTATAATCCCAGCTACTCGGGAGGCTGAGGCAGGAGAATCACTTGAACCTGGGAAGTGGAGGTTGCAGTGAGCCAAG
Organism: Hylobates moloch; assembly: GCF_009828535.3. Classification (NCBI taxonomy): domain Eukaryota; kingdom Metazoa; phylum Chordata; class Mammalia; order Primates; family Hylobatidae; genus Hylobates; species Hylobates moloch. Next base: position 61,011,701 of record NW_026652292.1, on the reverse strand, counting down.
ATTGTGCCATTGCCCTCCAGCCTGGGCAACAAGAGCAAAACTCCATCTCAGAAACAAACAAACAAACAAAGAAACGCCTGAGTCCCCATCTTCAGACAGTCCAGTTTGATTAATCTGGGCCGTGGCCTAGGTACTAAGATTTTAAAAGCTTCCCAGATGATTCTAAAGTACAGACGATCTCAAACTTATGTTGTTTTGACTTATTGTTTTCTGATTTTACAATGGGTTTATTGAGATGTCATTCCATTGTACATTGAGGACCATCTGAGTTACAATGTTTCAACTTACAGTATTTTGACTTTACCATGGGTTTATAAGAATACAATCTGATGCATTTAGACCTACTATATTTTCAATTTATGTTGTGTTTACTGGGGCATAACCCTTCAGAAGTTGAGGAGCATCTGTACAAGCACAGTTGGGAAACGTTGTCTTAGAGTTTGTTGGTTAAAAAAAATCTAAATCAGAACTGGGCTAAAGCTCTTCAACTATCCTGTTTCCTAATCAGCTGTTGAATTTCTTTGCTGTGAATCTTACCTTTATGAGACTCTAGAGCAGAATCACAAGGTCCTAGGAACAGGTACTTTTTCCCCACCAACCTATTTATGGAAGTTCTTTAAGTATGGCCGGGCACGGTGGCTCACGCTTGTAATCCCAGCACTTTGGGAGGCTGAGGCGGGTGGATCACGAGGTCAAGAGATCGAGACCACGGTGAAACCCCGTCTCTACTAAAAAAAAAATACAAAAAATTAGCCGGGCGTGGTGGTGGGCCCCTGTAGTCCCAGCTACTCGGAGAGGCTGAGGCAGGAGAATAGCGTGAACCCAGGAGGCGGAGCTTACAGTGAGCCGAGATTGCGCCACTGCACTCCAGCCTGGGTGACAGAGCGAGACTTCGTCTCAAAAAAAAAAAAAAAGTTCTTTAGGTTAATGTGAACTGTGCTACTTTGTATTTACAGAAATTCCTATCTTTAAAAGAAAAGCACGCTTTTCAATTTCATTTCAAAGTTTTATGACAACGCTTTGACGTTGGCAAGTGGCTAGTTGATTTGCATCCATTTTATTTGCAAGGAAGCTGGGGCAAAAATGATTATTTATTTGCATGGAATTCTTCCTATCAGTCATAACTGTCCAATGAAGTAATAAATTGCCTTTTAAGATTTTCCTCCCATAGTGATTCTTACGAAGTCATGGAACCATGCCTACTTCTATATTTGCACATGATCAAAGTGACATGCACAGAGTTATCCATTAAAGCCTGGTTTGTGGAAATAAAAGACTGGAAACAACCTAAGTGTCTGCCATCAGGGACAGGTTAAAAAATTATAGCATTTCTAAAAATGGCACGGTATGCACCCATAGAGGAGAATGAGGCTGCTCTTCACGCTCTGATATAGAATGATCTGGTACAGTGCTACAGCCAGTTTGGACCAGTTCACAAGGGCAGATTGTTAGCGTCTCTTCTTAATTTTGCAGTCAGCAACAACTTGAAATTTGCCATGGTGGGAGTTACATTATGAAAATCTATAAATGGTATGAATCAGAGCATAGCTTACTCCATAAGAGGCGGTTGCTGAATATTTACTAGCATGCCACTGAAAAGATCTCTAAGACCCACTTTAAAGTGAATAAAGCAAGGTGTTGCACAATGTGCATAGTATGCGAGCAACTGTGTAAAAATAGGGGAAATTATTGTGCATTAAAAAACCTCTAGAATTCTTTCAAACTTAAACATAGAATTACCGTATATATTCCCAAGAGAAGTGGAAACATATGTCCACGCTGAAACATGAAAACAAATGTTTGTAGCAGCATTATTTACATGAACCAATAGGTAAAAATAACCTAACTGTCCATCAGCGGATGAATGAATAAATTAATGGTGGTATGAACATACACTACAATAATATTCAGCAATGAAAAGGAATAAAGTATTGATGAATGCCACAACTTGGATGAACCTCAAAAACATTATGCTAAGTGAAAGAAGCCAGACACAAAAGGTCACATATTGTATGATTCCTTTTATATGATATAGGCAGAATAGTCAAATCCGCAGAGACAGAAAACAGATTAGTTGTTACCAGGGAATGGAGGAAAGGGAATGAGGAATGATTATTTAATGGGTAATTTGTGTGTGTGTGTTTCTGGAGTGATGAAAAAGTTTTGAAACTAAAGAGTGGTAGTGGTTACACAACATTATGTGTACATTAAATGCCACTGAATTGTACAAGCTCACACCTGTAATCCTAACACTTTGGAAGGCCAGGAGGGCAGATCGCTTGAACACAGGAGTTCGAGACCAGCCTGGGCAACATGGTGAAACCCCGTCTCTACCAAAAATACAAAAAATTAGCCAGGCATGGTGGCATGCACCTGTGGTCCCAGCTACTCGGGATGCTAAGGTGGGAGGATCACTTGAGCCTGGAAGGTGGAGGTTGCAGTGAGCTGAGATTGCACCACCATACTCTAGCCTGAGTGACAGAGTGAGACACCATCTCAAAAAAAAAAAAGGAAAGAAAAAGAAAGAAAACAAAAACATAAATATCTGGCAGGCTGTACTGGTAAGCTGTCTCTAAAGAGGAGAACTGGGTATCTGGGAGACTGGGTGTGGGAGTAACTTCATTGTATGCCTTATTGTTTGAACCATATGGACAAGAGGGGATAGGAAGGTCTAAGAGACACATACATCTCCTCTGTAAAACCCAAGGTAAATGGATAAATAATGAATTAATGGCAAATTACAATTAATTTAGAATCTACAAACTGAAAACACTCGCTTTCCAGAGACTCATTTGTTGGTCTTTCATCACCATATCCCATCAGGTGGGAGTACCTCTCCCAGGCAGCACTTGGACGCCTGTATTTACTCTGCCCTGCGAATGGAGGATACAGCGTGATGCTGGGGATACTTGGTCGTAGAGTGGGTGAGGTGGATCTGGGAACAGCCATATGGCCTTGAGTTAGGCACATAACCTGTCTGAACATGAGTTTTCTCTTCTGTAAAACGAAGATGATCAGGTCCACCTCTCGGAATTGATATGACAATGGTATGGAGAATTAAGATAACACATGTGTGTGCCCAGCACACCGTAGGCGCTGAGCAATGCTGATATCCTTTCCTGGGAAGGGGATGATGCTGTGGGATTCTGCCTGCTCAGGAGACTCTCCCTGGTGACTCCTGAAGATTTCCTCAGCCTGCTTTGTTCAACTGGCCCAGCACTAGCACGACCTTGTTCCTGTGTCTTTATGAGCCCTTCATTTCTTCTGTTTTATAAACCAAGACTGTATCATTGAAGTGGAGAGTCAATAAAAAAGTAAGAGAATTAGATTCTTAAGGGTAAGTAGAGCTGTGATTTCTTGAGTACTTACCTTGGGCCTCATTTTAAATGCATTATTTCTAACACTTACAACAGCCCTAGAAGCAATATATTTCAATCCTCATTGATAGGGACAGAGAGACCTTAAGTAACCTGCTCACCATTACATTGTGCTAGAGCAGGGATTTGAACCCAGGACTGCCTGGCTTTCCACTCAATCATATTCCATCATGGAACCCGGCTTGCAAATTGCCAAAGTCAAGACTACTGGACTGTGTGGACCTAAAACAATCGTAGAATCTAGATGAAAGGTGGAAGGGGCCCAAAAAATTATTGAGTCTAACCCTCACCTCATAAGAAACCCCTACTTCAACATCCCGACTCTTTGATGGAAAGCTCATCACCTCATGTGACAGCCCATTCCATTTTTAGACAACTCTAATTACTAGAAAGACTCATAATGTGCTATTTGCCAGACAGATTCACCTGCTATTTTCATTACAACTTCATACACCCTGATGAGGCCATTATTAAGACATCCTTGGCTGAAATCCTGAACTCCATTACCTCCTGGACTTGCAATAAGGCCCCTAACACCATTGCCAAATAAAGTTACTCCAGAACATCAGCGATGCAGACAAAGTCACGAGAGGGTTGTTGATTACAACTTCAAATGAGTCTGGGATAGGTGATTATCTCTTTCCAAGGAAAGGTTATGTTGGATGGGATGTATTGTCACTCAGGACAGAGGTATAGCATATATTGCAGAAGTTTAAAATAATCAGAGTCGTGTGTATGCAACACAATTCCCTGGTTAATTAAAATGCTTGCAAAAAGCAGTGAAAACTGATTTTTGTGCTTCTTCTTCCTGGTTTTCAGCTTCTCTGGCAGTTTTCTGTTGAGTGAAGGACAGTCAGGTCTAAATGATGAAATACGAGCTCATGTCGCTAGCTTCCCACACCATGAACTTACTGTAAGATCTAACAACTAATAATGGAGATTAAAAATGGATAAGAATTAAAAAGGGGGAATCCAAGGTCCTCTGAGTGTGTGAGCTGCGCTCATCTGGTTCTCTGCAGGGGAAGAAGAATATGTTTACGTGATTGTGTGAACTGCAGGAAACTAAAAGACGCCAGGGTCAGAAGAGTAAAATGTGGCTCCACTGGGACTTCAGGTGGCAAATAGGATTGAGAATCTTAACTTTAATGAAGACAACAAAAACCACATAATTAACACACACTGTTAACACCTCATTAGTCTCCCGGGGCTTAAATTATGCTAAAAATAATCAACACATTTTGTTTAAATAAGGCGCTGTTACAGGTGGTCACAAAGGCTTCCTTCATAGCAGAATGAGGCCATTTTTCCATATTTTTTTCAGGTGCTTTAAAGTAGGCCTTATCTTCATTCCAAGGAAAGGATTATTAAAAACATATGTGGAGCTGCGGAGAGGAAATGAGTGTATTAGTTAGAGTCTCTCTGGCTCTGAGCCTGACTCCAAAATCTTACACAACCCCATTTCACAACCCAGATCCCCAACATCAGGATTGTCTCATAAATGATATGCTGTGGGGCATTGGTGCTGGCTACACATCAAGCTGCAAAATAGCCAAGTTTGGTCTGGGGCCTTTTCTTCTCTTCTTTTTTGCACTGTAAGCATTAAAACTCCTCTTACATGTTTATACATTCACTGCCACCTAATCTGAGTTTGACCTATGACTACTTTGACCAATAGAATTTGGAGAAAGTGATGTTTCTGGATTTCTGAGCCCAGGCATTACAAAGACCTGAAATCTTTGGCCATGCGTTGAGCCACTATAGAGGAGGTCCAATTTCCCCTGCTGTACAGCCAGACCACAGGGAGAGGCCTTGGAGGGTGAGCCATCACCTGGAGATAGGCCACATGGCCTCTAAGCACCTGAGGCCTAGACTTTCAGCCCAGTGGCAGCCTCAGCTGCCAACTGGCTACAACTGCAAGAAAGAACTTAAGCAAGGCCGGTAGAGGAACTGCCTGCCCATCCCTAGGTAACCCACAGAATCATGAGATACGATAAAATGGTTGTTGTTTTAAGCCACTAAATTTGGGGTGGATATTGCAAAACAATAAATAACCAAAATGCCTCTTTGCATTATCCCTGTTAGGATGCCCCTTTCACCCACCCTTGACCATTGGTTATGGACTGAAGGTTTGTGTCTCCCCAAAATTCATATGTTGAAACTCTAAACCCCAAGGGATGGTATTTTGGGGTGGGGCCTTTGGAAGGTAATTAGGTTTAGATGAGGTCATGAGGGTGGGGGCCACCATGATGGGACAAATGTCCTCACAAGAAGAGGAAGAGAAACCAGAGCTCGCTCTCTTCACCATATGTGAACATGGCAAGAAGGTGGCTGTCTGCAAGCCAGGAAGAGAGACCTTGCCAGGAACCAAATCTGTGGACACCTTGATCTTGGATTTCCTAGCCTCCAGAATTGTGAGAATCAAATGTCTTTGGTCTACGTCACCCTGTGGCATTTTGTTACAGCAGCCCAAGCTGACTAAGAAACCATCTGTCTGTGCATTTCCAAGATATCTCCTAGCACCTTTAGGAGAATCATCCATGTGTGTTCATGTGTGTTCATGGAAGAAAGTCTCCCTCTGTTTCTTAGAAAAATTATCATATTCACTGTGATGAGACTCCTAACTTCCTTGTGCAAGCCAAGAGAAAAATATTAAATTTTTCCATTACTTTCTTGCTCTTGTTTTCTCTCTGTGTAAAAACAGGAACTCCACCTATTCTCCACCACGGAGTTAAACAGCGAAGCCCTGTGCTTGTGGGCTAGTGGTGCTGGTTGGGGGAAGGACGAGAGTCATTGCTTGATTATGTTGCACTGAGTATCTCCCTAAGTTTTAGAGAGTGAGTGATGGCTCTGAAAAAGGGACTCTTTTTTTCAAGCAGAAAGCTTTGTATTTCTGTCAAAAATCAGGGCAGATAACAAAACTGCTTCTACTTTTGTAGTGAAGCTCACAGCTTGCTCATAACAGAGAGCGACATAAAGTATCTGTGAAGCCCTGAAGGAGAGAAAGAAAAATAAAGCATTCTGAGACCACATTGAAGGAACATTTACATAGACCTGCTCTATAGCCTTGGCACCAGCAAAGTTAAAGTGCTAGAAGTATTGTTGACAAGACCGTACTTTGACTGAATTTAGAAACGTTGGATTGAATGAATAAATGGATGGATGGATGGATGATGATGGGCAGAGAGAGTACAATTTATCCACCAGCTCTGCTAGAGGGAAACAACTGGATATCATTTTGGGACCCGAAGATCTGTGAATGGCTCAGAAGTAAGATGATGGGAGATGAAGATCCAGGCAGAAACATTTTCCTGTGCTGAACCCAGTTAAGTGTTACATCACTCGCTCCAGATAAGGATTATATGAGACCTTATTGTTGTCATTGCTTGTAGTTTGGAGCCTCTTTATTCGTGCTCAAGTTAACTGTAAGCAGTTAATTCCATGGAATGAGTTTGGTCCTTCCCAACTAATTTTCTTGTTTTCTTTATAAAATCCCAAATTAAATAATGTCCGTAGTTCCTTAAAGAACTAAAGGTAAATATCTGCACCAGTGTGGCAGGTATTGCCGGCTGCCTAGCCAATAAAATCCTTTCTTCCTTCATAGTAAGGAAAATTTGATTTTGCTAGGGTAGCAATACGTTCAATGAAAGAACATTTACTCTGCCAGACTCCTGTGCACCCAGAGATGCCCTGTGACACATTTCTGACCATGAGACATAAATTGAAATTGTCTGGGAAATAGGGTGTTGCTACTTCCCTTTTCCTTCTTCCTGCCTGAAGTGAGGTGCCATATCTGGAGGTGTATAAGCCACCTTGCAGCCTTAAGGCAACATTCATGAGGTCAGAAGCCTGTACACTGGCAATGATGGGAAGCAAAGATGGGAAAATCGCAAGCCCTGCAGATATCATGGAGCCACCCTACCAGCTCTGGACTTTTTGTTCCATGCAACAAATGCCTGAGTGTTCCAGCAAGTTTTTGTCATACTTTCCTTATTTGTAGCCAAAAGCATTCCTGGCAGATACTGTTGGGTTGATCCAATTGAAAACTACTGTCTTGGTTCAGGTGTCTGGAAGAGGGAAGGAATATGCCTTCTTTATTGCACATTGCCTGACTAAAGGCCAATTCCTCACAGAGTATTTACAGGAACATTTACATAGACCTGCTCTGTAGCCTTGGCACTAGCAAAGCTAAAGTGCTAGAGGTATTGTTGACAAGACTGTACTTTGACTGAATTTAGAAATGTTAGATTGAATGAATAAATGAATGGATGGATGATGCTGATGACGGGCACACTGTATTAGTATGGGCTGCACGTAAAAGAAAGTCTTGGCTTGCGCTAACTTACACAACAGAGTCACAGAGTGGGAAGTCCAGAGGTTAAAAAAGATGCAGATGCAGAGCCATCAGGGCCTCAAGGACCCAGATCATTCCATCTCACTGCTTGGCCATCCTCAGGGAATACCATGTGCTGATTGAACAAGATTAATCAGGAACTTTCTTGGTGACTCCCTGCATTTTGGTAGATTTCCATACCTGAACAAAACAGATACCTGATAGAAAAGAAAAGCAGGGATCAATAATCACAGGAAACCATCAGTGTCTACTACCCACATGTTATATAAACACTTTGCAAAATGTGCAAAGTCCCAAAACACAAAATGATGGTGAGGAAGATGGCAGCCTACCGTCAGCATTGGTTTGGACACTTTCTGACTGCCATTTGGAAAAGGGGAGTTTAGTTTCTTTCCATTCAGTTGGCATTTATGGCTTCTAAATGAATGGTCTAATTCATTCATCCAATTTGACTGGTCTCATAACAGGAAGCAATTAAAGTGTTCCAAGTGACCAACTAGCCTGCTTGTAAAAGCTGAATACTTGGAAAAACAAACAATTCCATCCTTCTCTTCCTCCCAACTAAGCCACCTTCAGTGTACAAAAGGGTGGTGCTGAAATGAACTCAAACTCTGTGTAAATGGAAAAAAGAGATTCCAAAGTCTGTTTAACAACAAGACCAAGTCATAGATTCTTAGTAGGAATAGCTTCTTTCCCCTTCTTTGTGGAGCTAACGTTCTTTTTTAGAACGGGTGCCTCACTGGGAATAGATGTGAAAACTGTGTAGCTGGATCATGTGATGCGTAGGCAGCTTCACAGGAGTGAATTTCCCCCAGAACACTAAGCTGCTTGTGCATAATCCACCATGGTATTGCAAACACAGGGAGAACAATCTGTAGTGCCAGAGAAACCACTTGTCAGACATACAAAACTAGGAAAAAACAGAGTAGCACTTGTATTTTTCTTTGGGAAACAGTGTCTTTCCCTGTCTCCCCATGCGGTTCTGGTGGTGCTGACCCTACTTCTGGCTGACAGAGTAAGCCTATGATGAAAACTGTATTCCATCCTCATCAACACGGTTATTGGTTCAGATATGGAAACAGGACCCACGTAGGTTCCGTGAGAGTCAATTGGGCTATTTTGTTGGAACTATTAGAAGTTTTAGAGCTATGAAAATAGAAGATCCTGGGCTTTTCAGTCATATGAGCCAGTAAAATTCCCTCCTGCTGAAATTGGCATGAATTGCATTTCTGTCACTTGCAACTTAAGGAGATCTAGCTAACACAAAAACAAAGGTACCAGTATCTTGGGTCCTAAAAAGAAGAAACAGAAATCCATGACAATATAAAGAAATTGATTCTACATTCACAAGTCTTTCCACTTCCACCCTGATACCTTTGTGTTCTCCAGTCCAATTTATAAAATGAAGGACCTCAAAAAAATCTCAAAAGGTTTACTCCTCAAAAAACAGATAATAAAATTACAGAATTCAATGATTGCTACATGCCAAGCACTTAGTTGGTTTCCTTACATAATTATCTCATTTAATTCTCAAAAAAAAAAATCCTCACAAAATCCTACCTTGTTTTTACATGTGAGGACAGTGAGGCTTGGAGTGGCTCAGTGCTGTGTAGAAACTGCCAATTTAGTTAGCCTGAGGTCAGGAGCAGGGCTCTCCCAAGAGACGTCAGAGGATGGTCTCAACAGGACAACTGTCCCACCAATGAATAAGAAAGCTTTCTCTTTTTAATCTTACTCTCCAATGCTCACTCATTAGAGTTCTGACCTCAAACTTTGCAAGACTAAATCTGAAGGACCAACAACATAACACAAAATTTAATTTGGATGACCTTGCCTAGAAAGGATTTGAACTTGAGGTCATCCTCACACCAAGCAGGTGAGCCCAAGAGTTGCCAACCTTCTTACTTTGCTAATGCTTACAAGATGTCTGTGCTTTTCAAATTTATTAAGGGATAATTTACAAGCAATAAAATGCATGCTCTCTGACATGTAAACACTCATGTAGGCATCCCACATTCAAGATATAGAACATTTTCATCACTCCAGAGAGATTTATCATGCCCCTTTGCGGCTAATTCCAACACACATGCATGCACGCACACACACACATGCATGCACGCACACACACACATGCACACACACACACAAACACACACTCTCTTTCTCTCTCTCTTTTTCTCTTTCTCTGCCTTTCTCAATGTTCCTCTACCTCCATCCCAGGAAGCCATTTTTCCAATTTCCATGACAATAGGATTAGGTTACCTATTCTAGAAGTTCATATGAATGGAATCACACAGTATATACTAATCTGCGTCTTGCTGCTTTCACTTAGACTAATATTTCTGAGATTCCTTTATGTTTGAAGCCTCACTGTCCCCACACATCTTTGGTGTGAGGATGACCTCAAGTTCAAATCCTTTCTAGGCAAGGTCTACGTACCAGTAGTTTATTCCATCTTATTTCTGAATAGTGTTCCATTGTGGAAATACAACGCAAATAATATATCTGTTCACCTGCTGAAGGATATTTGCAATGCTCCCAGTGGACCCATTATGAATAATGCTCTTATGTATTTTCATGTATAAGTCTGTGGACATGCATTTTCATTTTTCTAGGAATGAAAATATTGAATCATATGTTAAAGACATGTTTAAGCCTATAAAAAACTTCTAAAGAGTTTTTCCAAGTAGTTGTAGCATTTCACACTCTCACTATTAATGTATGAAAGTTCTAGTCACTCCATATCCTTGCCAACATTGCCATTGTCAGTGTTTTTATTTTTAGCTAAGCAAATTGACACAGAGCAATGTTAAACTGTGGTTTTGTTTTGCATTTTCCTGATAATCAATGAATATGCTTAATGGTTATTTGTATATCTTCTTTTGTGAAACATTGGTTAAATATGTTCATCCAGTTTTTCAATTGGATTGTCTTTCTTCTTATTGAGTTACAAGAGTTCTTTATATAGTCTAGATACAAGTCCTTTGAAAGTTATGTGTATTAGGAATATTTTTGTGATTTGTCTTTCCAGTTTCTTAAAGGTTTCTTTTGAAGAGCAAATATTCTTACTTGTGATGAAGTCCAGTTTGTCAATTTTTTCTTGTATGGTTTATGCTTTTGGTGTTCCAGTAAGCAATATTTACATCCTAGAAGTTTTATAGTTTCACTTTTACACTTAGGTTTGTGCTCCATTTTGAAAAAGCTTTTTTATGTGTTTAAGATAAAGGTAGAAGTTCGTTTTACTTCCATATTGATATGCAGTTGTTCCAGTACCATTTGTTGAATAGTCTACCCTTTGCCCCATTAAATTACCTTGGCACTGTTGGCAAAAGTCAATTGACCATATAAGTATAGGTCTATTTTTGAATTTTCTATTTTGTTCCATTGATCGATATGTCTGTCCTCATGCCAATACCACACTGTGTTGATTATTAAATTTTTATAATAGGTCTTAAAGTCAGGTAGTGTCAGTCTTCCAATTGTGTGTGTTTCAAAATTGTTTTAGCAATTCTAGGTCGTTTACTTTTCCACATACACTGCAGAATAATCTTTTCAATTTCTACACAAAAGCCTGCTGGGATTATGATTGGCATTGTATTAAATTTGAGGTAACTGACATCTTAATACTGAGTCTTCTAATCCACAAATATGGCATATATTTTGATTTGTTTAGATCTACTTTAATATCTCTCAGAAACATTTTGTGTTTTTGTATATCTTGCACATTTTAAGTGTAGAGTTTTAAAAATTTTTTTTCTGAATTTATTACTAAATATTTCATTCCTTTTGGTGTTCTTATCAGTGGTAATTATTTCATTTTCAAATTGTTTGTTGCTAGTATCTAGAAACCCAATTTACTTTTATTTACCGACTTTGCGTCTTGTGACCCTGGTAAATTCCCTGATTATTTCCAGTAGTGTTTAAAAATATCCTTAGAATTTTCTTTTCTTTTCTCTTTTCTTTTCTTTCTCTCTCCTTCCTTCCTTCTTTTCTTTTCTTTTCTCTTCTCTTTCTCTTCTTTCTTTCTTTTTGAGATACGGTCTCACTTTGTCACCCAGGCTGGAATGCAGTGACATGATCACAGCTTACCACAGCCTTGACTCCCCCCAGGCTCAAGCGATCCTCCCACCTCAGCCTCTGGAATACCTGGGACTACAGGTGAACAACACCATGCCCAGCTAATTTTTTTATTTTTTGTAGAGACAACATTTCACCACTGTTCCCCAGGCTGCTCTCAAACTCCTGAGCTCAAGCAGCCTGCCCACCTCAGCCTCCCAAAGTGTTGAGATTACAGGCATGAACCATTGCACTTGGCCTAGACTTTTCTATGTAGGCATTCATGTTTGCATAAAGTTTACATATGCCCCTCAATATCCATGCTATTTATTTATTCATTTATTTATTTATTTATTTTGAGAAGGAGTCCTGCTCTGTTGCTCAGGCTGGAGTGCAGTGGCATGATCTCAGCTCACTGCAACCTCTGCCTCATGAGTTCAAGCAATTATCTTGCCTCAGCCTCCCCAGTAGCTGGGATTACAGACACCACACCTGGCTAAATTTTTTTGTATTTTTAGTAGAGATGGAGTTTCACCATGTTGGCCAGGCTAGTCTCAAACTCCTGCCTCAGGTGATCTACCCACCTTGGCCTCCCAAAGTGCTGGGATTACAGGCGTGAGCCACAATGCCTGGTCTCCAGGCTTTTTATTGTTATTTTTTCTTATCCTATTGCACTGGCTAGGATTTCCAGTACAATATTGACTAGCGATGGGGAGAGCAGATATCCTTACCTCAATCTTAGATGGAAAACATTCAATATTTCTCCATTAAGTTGCCTGCTACTTGTAGGTTTTTCATAACTGCCTTTAATCAAACTGAGGAAGTTGCCTTTTATTATTAGTTTGCTAAGAATTTTTTTTTTTTTTATCATGAACGGGGTTAGATTTTGTGAACTACTTTTCCTTCATCTATCCAGATGATCATGTGATTTTTTTTCACTGAATTCTGTTAATGTGATTAATTACATAAACTAACTTTCAAATATTAAACCAAGCTTGCATTTCTGGGGTAAACTGTAATTGGTCACAATATATTTTCCATATTATATATTTTCTGAATTTGTTTTGTTAAAATTTTGTTCAGGAATTTTTTATTTATGTTCATTAGAGATACTTATTCGTCAGGCTTTTAATTTCACAGTTATGTTAGTCTCAGAAGAGAAATTGAGAAGAATGTTACCCTTCTCTATTTTCTGAAAAGGTTTGTATAAATTTGGTATTACTTATTTCTTAAATATTTTATAAGCATTTTATAGAATTCACCAGCAAACCCATCTGGCCTAGACTTTCTTTTGTGGGAAGGATGTTTTAAATAACAAAATAAAATTTTTAAATATACATGGGACAATGCACACTGTTTTTCTTGTGTAAATTCTGCAAGTTGTGTTTTTCAAAGATTTTCCCATTGCAGCTCAGTTACTGACCTTATTAGCATAAATTTGTTTACAAGACTTATTTATCCTTTTGATAGCTACAGGATATGAAATAATGTACCCTCTTTTATTTCTCATATTAGTAATTTTGATTTCTTTCTTTTTTATTAGTCTTGCTAGAACTTTATCAATTTTATTAATCTTTACAAATAATCCACATTTCATTTTTAAATTTTTTCTCTATTGTTTATCTGTTTTCTATTTTATTAATTTATGTTCTTTATTACTTATTTCCTTTTACTTACATTGGGTTAATTTGCTCCTTTCTTTAGCTTCTTAATGTTTCAACCTTTTTACTTTTCTAATATAGGCATTGAAATTTATGTGTTTTCCTCTAAGAACTGCTTTGACTCCATTGTCTATAGCTTGATATGTTGTTTTCATTACAATTCATGTGGAATATTTTCTAATATTCCTGTGGTTTATTCTTTAGCTCATAAGTTATTAAGAAGTGCATTATTTAATTTTTAAATATTTGAGGATTTTATACATATCTCCTTGATTTGTATTTTAGCTTCATTGTACTCATACAACATACTCTGAAAGGTTTTAACCTCTTTAAATTAAAACTTATTTTTGGCCTAAGATATGATCTATCTTGGTAAATTCCATGTAAATTTGAAAATAATATTTATTATGGAACCACTGGGAAAATACAAGTTCAGTCATGTCAGTTAATAATGTTGTTCAAATAATCACTAATTGTCTTGCCTATTTCTTCTATCAATTAATGAGAAGGCATGTTGAAAGTGTCCAGTTATGATTGTGAATTTGTTTATTTCTGTCTTTAGTTTTTAAATTTTTTTTCTTTTTGAGACGGAGTCTCGCTCTATTGCCCAGGCTGGAGTGCAGTGGCACGATCTTGGCTCACTGCAAGCTCCACCTCCCAGGTTCATGCCATTCTTCTACCTCAGCCTCCTGAGTAGCTGGGACTATAGGCGCCCGCCACCATGCCCGGCTAATTTTTTGTGTTTTTAGTAGAGATGGGGTTTCACTGTGTTAGCCGGGATGCCCTCGATCTCCTGATCTTGTGATCCGCCTGCCTCGGCCTTTGTTTTTAAAATTTTTGTTTCATTCATTCTAAAGTTTTGTTGTTGGATAGATAAAATTTAGGATTATTATGTTTTCTTGATAAATGTACCTTTTATCATTGTGAACTGTCCAATTGCTGTGACTATCTACAGCAGTAGCTTTTGTTTTGATGTCAATTTTTGGCTGATGTTAATATAACTATGCCCTTCTTCTGCTTACTGTTTCCATGGTAAATCTTCTTTTCAGGCTTTTACTGCCAGTCTGTCTGTGTCTTTATATTTGACATGCATCTCTTAGAGGCAGCAAATTGTTGGGTTTTGTTTTTTTATCCAATCCGAGAATGGCTGAGTTGCCATTTTTCAATGAACTGCTGTTCTTCTCATGGAAGAGAAGTATTTTTCAGGTTAGTATCTCCACTAAAATAGAAAGACAAAATGTAGATAAGCAGTTTGTGAGTTTAAAGACAAATGTATTAGACCATTTTTGCATTGCTATAAAGAAATACTTGAAGCTGGGTAATTAATAAAGAAAAGAGGTTTAATTGGTTCATCTTTTTGCAGGCTGTACAGGAAGCATGGTGCTGGCATCTCCTTGGCTTCTGGTGAGGTCTCAGGGAACTTACGGCAGAAATGAAAGTAGGAGCAACATGTCACATGATGAGAGGAAGAGAGAGATAGGTGAGGGGTCACACACTTTTAAATAACCAGATCTTGCGTGAACTCACTCATCACCAAGGGAATTGTGCTAAGCCATTCATGAGGGATTCACCTTCACGATCCAAACACCTCCCACCAGACCCACCTCCAACACTGGGGATGACATTGCAACATGAGATTTGGAGGGAACAAATATCCAAATCACATCAACAAATAAGAGATCTATATCCAGCCAACTTTACTTACTATGTGACCTGTATGGCCTCCAAAGGCACTGAGTTTTTAATTCTTGTGTTAGTAAATTTGAGATTTTCTAGCTTTGAGGGAAAGAATGTAAAAAGGAGATGATAGTTTCAGCCTATGCATAGGCATTTTCTTATAGAAATTGCTGTTCTCTCTCTGAAAATACATTTTTAAAGAGGTTGCAAATCTATACTTGTGTTCAAATGATGAATATATTCATGAGTGAAAAGATAACTTAGTTTTGGTCACTAGTGCCCAACCAGAGGAATGTTCTAATATATTAAAACTTGTCTTCCGAAGTGAAATCAAGTAGTAAGCCAGTAGTTAGATTCCATCTTTTCTGCAATGGCTTGGCCAATGAGCAATAAATTCCTGCTTTGGTGTAACAGTTTGGGGGAGAATGGCCAGTATGATAAGTTTCTTCTGCTAAAGTGGACAGAAGTTGGGAGAGATATTCTAAAAGTTCATGCCTTGGTCCCAGGCTAAGGCTGCCAACAGCTCGTACACAGGTTGAGTATCCCTTACCCAAAATGCTTGGGACCAGAATTGTTTTGGATTTTGGATTTTTTCAGATTTGGGGATATTTGCACATACATAATGAGATATCTTGGGAATGGAACACAAGTCTAAACGTGAAATTTATTTTTGTTTTATGTATACCTAAAACACATAGCATGAAGCTAATTTTATACAATTTAAAAAACAATTTTGTGCATGAAACAAAGTTCATATACGTTGAACAATCAGAAAGCAATGGTGTCATTGTCTCATGCTGGTGCTCAAAAAATTTTAGATTTTGGAGCTTTTAGATTGAAGGTTGCTAAATCTGTAGTACATCCCTACTGTGCAGAGGATGTCTTAAGACTTAACCACATTCCCTCTGTTTTCTCTAAAAGGGCAAGATGGAGTCTGCACAGCTGGGCCATGGCCCAGGAACACCATGAGGAGGTGGGCTGCTTTGTATGATTGCTCCAATATTCTGTGAAGTGAAATTCAAAATATACTACTACGGCTATAACACAGAATCTTCTCATCTTCCAGATGCTGGTTCTCCTGTAGCTGCTCCTCTTTAGGTGACCCTGGTGAGTGATGGTGCTTTGGGGACTGTGATGGAAGCTATGACCCACTTCATTTAAAATCATCCCTGAAGATTGGCCAGAACCATCCTGGATTCATTTCTGAGTGAGACACATGGCTGCTGCCCTATTTTCTTCCCTAGGCCTTGGATCTGAGACTTCTTTTTGAATCCTGTCAGCCCTGTCAGCATTTAGAATTCCTAATTATTTTTCTAAAATAAACTCTGAGTCAAGAGGATCTCTCTTCCCTCTACATTTCCTTCTAACATCAATTTTCTAAAATTCCAAGAGTAGTCTGTCTCACCTCTGTCCTCAGATTCTACTTTCTACATGTGGCAATGGCAATGTTTGTGCATTTTACACAGCTCCTTGGAGATCTTCTGCCCATCTTTTCTATTAGTTTGTTCATTCTGGGAGTGTGGAGGAAAGGGGCTGGGCCAAGCTGGCTTTCAGAGTGGGGAGAGTACTTCTTCCTCATGGTGAAATTGCAGGGTGTGTGTGTGACGGGGTAAGCAGGGGGACAGGTGAAGAGATGGTCAATGGAGCCTTGGAACTGGTGAGATTGAAGGTCAGCAGCCTGAAGGCTTCAAGTTCTTCCTCTGCATCTAATGGGGATGACACTGGAATAATCAATTAGATCTTGGTTTCCACCTGTAAAATAAGAGTATGACACTGGGAGGATTCTATGGTCCCTTGCACATATGTCTCTCCAAATAGACTGTGAGCCCCTTGAATTAAGGCTGTGATTTCCATATCTTCATAGTCATGGTGACCAGTATAGGGTCTGACACATAATTGCATCAGCTGGGCATAAATTTGGCTGCTAGTAACAGAAACCCACTAATAGTAGAATGTGTTGAGGCTGATTTTCTTCTATTACAAGAAGATTAGAGCTGTGCAGGTGTTGGTTAAGGTGTTCAGTGAGGTCTTTGAGGACCAAAGTTCTTTCCATCTTTCCCTTTTACCATCGTGAGCATGTTGGCCTTATGTTCTCATTCTTGTCATTGCATGGATCCAAAGTAGCTACCATGTTGCCAGACATCACACCCACATTTTAGGCGAAGGAAGGGGAAAAACACCAGCCATTTCTGCCTTTTATAAAGAAAGAAAATGCTTTTCCCAAAGGCACATCAGGTTATGTCTCATGGACTGTGTGCTGGGTCACATGACCAATGCCAGATGAAAGGGATTCTGAGAAAGCAAATGTCGAGCTTTTTGGCTTTTTGGGAAGGAGAGAGTAAGAATTGGGGCACAGATGGCTGTTGAGCCCACTGAATGTTTGTTAAATAAATATAATTAGAAAATAAGCTGGAAAAGTCTCCTTTTTTCCCCCAAGTAGAGTGTACCATGACATTATTTTGAGGAAATAAGCATTAAATTGGATTTGCTTTTAAGTTATGACGCTGCTCTTTTATTATTATTACTATTGGCATCCCTGGGTGTGCCTGAGCCAGGCTATCTTGTTTCCCTATGGCAAACCAGAATTGGCCTAAGTTTTCTCACAGGCATAGGGCAGGGAGTAGAACTGGAGGGAGAGTCAGAGTTCATGAAGAACTCAGTGTGGAGGGATTTAACTCTGGTGTTTTCCTAAGGGAATATTTTACACACACTCACCTGCGGATCAGGAAAGGCATTTCTTCTGTATTCTGCTGTTGGTTATTCTCTTCATGTGGCCTCATGTGTAATTAGTTGAAAAATTACTGGTTCTGACTGGTTTTCATAACTTTTCCTTCATACACATTGTTCCAACATTTAAAGAGGAGGGTTGACATGTTGACAGTGAAAGCAAAAGTGCCAGAATGGGGCATAGAACAGCATGCAATCTCCCCTCTTCACTGAGGAACAGCATTAATAATACAAATGAAGAGGTGCACAAGAAGGGTGCCCATTCCTGGTACAGCAGAGGCACTTAATAAATGCTAGACGTGATTATTTTCTTTCCTTTATTTGAGACAGGGTCTTGCTCTGTCACCCAGGTAGAGTGCAGTGGCACAATCATAGCTTACAGCAACCTCAACCTGCTGAGCCCAAGCTATCCTCCCACCTCAGCCTCCTGAGTAGTTTGGACCACAATCATGTGCCACCACACCCAGTTAATTTTTTAAAATGTTTTGTAGAGATGGGGGTCTCATATGGTGCCTAGGCTGGTCTCGCTTCAAGTAATCTTCCTGCTTCAGCCTCCCAAATTGCTGCGATTTGGTGTGAGCCACTGTGTCTGGCCCATTATTTTATTCCTATTCATAATAAGAATGATGCTTCTTTTCTTCCTGCCCACCCTGCCAGTGAGGATCCACTTTTTATCTTATCAGTGAGGATCCATCTGTTAACCAGATGTTTCTAGATAAAATTATAAGATTCAAGATTGTACTATGCAGTTCTCTGGTTTTTTAATTCCCCGGGGGGCTTCTGGGAGAACCCTGGGCGGGCAAAACATACTGTTATTTTTTTCAGGCATGTTTGAAGTAATCTGGTTGGGTAAACAGTGATCACACAAAACCTGGCTTTCTAGGGAGGTTAACCTGAAACCTTAATTGTTTTCAAAAATTTTCTCCTCAGGGTAACCACTCTATTTCCTGGTGGAATTTAAGTCTATCAGTTTTCTGAACACATGAAAAGGAGGCTATTTACAACTGGCATTCCTGTAGAAAATGTACAAAGTTCTCTAGCAGAGAGCTCTTCCACGTGGGTAGGAAGAGTGCTTTTCAATGCACTTCCTAAAACTGGTGCTTGACAATGCTCATTTGACTTTCCAGTGTATTATACATTAACAAATGTGAAAAGAATAAGAGGTCAATGGTTCAGTGTCTCACTTGCATGGCAGTCGCAGATGTTACAGAGATCACTGTGAAATGTGAACCCCTCTGACTCCTCTGTTATTTGTTTAACTTTGTTTTCATCTTCTCATTAGGTTAGGTGGTAGTAAAGCATAATGATTAAGAATCCAAGCTTAGGAATCAAAGTCCTAGAGTTGAGTCTTGACGTTGCTATTTTCTACCTCTCCAACCTGGGGTCCATTGGTCCATTACCTTCTCTTACTGGACCTTATTTTCTTATAAACAAAGTTGCCAAATTAATATCCACCCCACAAAAAGTATTGCAAGCATTAAATATGATACTATATGAGAAAGTGCTTCATAAAGTGTTCAGCTGCAACTTCAGAAAACTCAACCCAAACACCTTAAGCAAAATGAGAATGTATTGACTCGTATAATGAAAATAGAGCATCTGAACCCATGCCAGTGGGTTCAGATTTCACTCTACCATTTTTTTTCTAGAGGCAGGGTCTTGCTACATTGCCCAGGCTGGAGTGCAGTGGCTATTCGCAGAAGTGATCACAGCACACTATAGCCTTGAATTCCTGGGCTCAAGCAAACTTCCTGCCTTAGCTTCCCTAGTAGCTGGGACTACACATGCGCATACCACTGCACTGAGCTCTCACTCTACTTTTACTCCACTGCCTTCTGCATGGGCCCTATCCTCAGAGCGCTTCTCTCTTAGTGGAGCATGACGGCTGCAATAACTCCAGTCCTTTTTCTCCAGTTTCAAGTCCAGTAAGAAAGAGAGGATGCATCTCTTTCAACAGCCCCAGTGAAAGTGGCATTGCATCTCATTGGCTCTGAAGGTGGATCATCCCTGAACCAGTGCAATAGTATGATTTATCGTACCTAAGCCACAAGCTACCTCTGGAGCAGGAGATGAAGTGAACACCACCTGCTGGACTGAAAGGATAGTGGTTTCTCAGAAAGGAAATTGGGATGCTGTCACCAAAGGAAGAGGGAATGTATGTTGCCATGGTGGGGAGGGTGGGGGCGGTGGCGAGAAAAAGGCAGATTTCCTCTAGAATGCCATCAAAATGAAAGCAAATCTAGGCTTCAGCACCAGTCCTAGAATACCAGAATGGAGACGTGCTTTCTTGGACCTTAAAAGAAATAAAATTAGGCCAAGTGAAGAAAGTGCCATTTAAAATAGTAGCTATGAATGTATATAATTATGATTTCAAGAACTGAATGAAAATATAAATGTTTTAAAAATGGGATGAAAGATTCACAATAAGCAACTAGACTGTTGCAGGGTGGGGGTGGGGTGGTGGGTGGCATGGGGAACCCTGAAAACTCATTAGTCGAGGACAACTACGCCTACCAACAGAATGCAGAGGTGCAAGACTGAGCTACTGGTGCCTGAGTTCTCAGCAGGCCAGAAAGAAGGACGGTAGGGTGGAGGGGCTGGAGTCTCAGTTCTGGGAAGTCTCCTTCTTATCTCGCAGAATGCCTGTCCCTGGATAAAGATCATTAGTTTGAGTTTTTCCAGGATGATTCTAGGAAGCTCCTGCTGGTAACTAAGTCATCCAGCCTGGGGTCCAGAGATTTAGATTTTTTATAAGCTTTCCTGCCACCAAATCGGGTGTTTGGGACCTCATGAGGCCCTGTTCATTCTCCGTCGCTGCGCTCCCCACTCTGCACTGGATGCATTTACTGATGTTGCTGTCTCCGTCCCCAGAGTATGAACCCCCAAGGTGACTCATGCAGCTGTGGGTGCCTGGCACACAGCATGGTGACTGGAATGGATGAGTACCCAATAAACATTTGTTGCAGGAATGCAGGAGGATGGGCAGGCCAGCAAGCAGGCTGCCTGGTTTTTCCCACATGGGCTTTTCTGGGAAAGAAGAGCTTCTATTTTTGGAAAGGGCTGCTATGATTGAGAAAAGTTCATGGCAGCAAAGAAAGGACAGACATTGGGAGGGAAACACTCCTAGTTCTCCCGGACAACACATTTTTTAAAAAGACTCTTTCATCTCTTTAATAATAACAGTAACGACAATGACAATGATGATTATTTATGAGTGCGGCTAGTGCCAGCCACTGTGTTGTCGCTGGGCGAGTGACGATCTCATTGGATCTTCACAGTGGGCGTGTGGGGTGGACAGCCTCACACCCCCATTTTACAGATGATAAAAAGGAGGTGCAGGGAGTGGCGGAGCTGCTCCAGGCGCACACAGATAGGAAGTGACAAGGCTGGGACTCTGCAGCCTGAGTGTGTCATCACGAACCACCCGCTGCTCTGCTCTCATAGGTGTGACAGCACAGCTCTGGAGCAAATGCCACGCACATTTGCAAGGTACCCATTTCCATGCAGCAAAAATAAGTCAATAAGTTATTGACTTAGAGAAAAGCAAAGGGCCTCTCAATAAAGAGGTCATTGTACACCTCTCCAAACAGGCGATTTTCTTTCTCATTTTTATTCCCCTGCTGTGTGCTGAAGGTCATTGGCTACAAGCCGGTGAAGTCGCGGAATGGAATCCTTGGCCCGAAAACCCAGAAATGGGAGGGGCAGGGGAGGTGGGGACAGAGTGGGAGGAGGTGGGGACAGCGGGAGGAGGTGGAGGCGAAGCAATTCTACAACCCGGGACGGTCTGGCCTGCTTTTCCTCCCGGAACCGGCCCAATGACTGGCTCCCTCACGCTGACCACTCCTCCGGGCTGACCTCCTGCACTCGCACTCGCGCTAACAGCCCAGGCTCCAGGGACAGCCTGCGTTCCTGGGCCGGCTGGGTGCAGCTCTCTTTTCAGGAGAGAAAGCTCTCTTGGAGGAGCTGGAAAGGTGGGTGCTAAGTTGAGGTTCATTTTGTTCTTCTCGGAGTGTGCTTATTGAGTCTGAAGCTGGGTTGGGGCAACGGGCCTCTTCTTGGGAACAAATTGGATCATCTTCTTGGGAAGGAAATGTACTTTCCCTGGCTGCTCTGAGGGGTTAGTGGGGAGGTGGAGTGAGGCGAGAGGAAGGCAAGGAGGGGAGGAAGAAACCGTTCCTCCTGTGGATCTGCAAA
The DNA here is from genome assembly GCF_009828535.3 of Hylobates moloch. NCBI lineage: Eukaryota > Metazoa > Chordata > Mammalia > Primates > Hylobatidae > Hylobates > Hylobates moloch. Next base: position 60,989,658 of record NW_026652292.1, on the reverse strand, counting down.
GACCAGTCCAAGAGGATTTTAGTGTTAGGAAAAAGGAATCTGGAGTGATGAGAAAGGGGGCCTTTCTAGATGTTGCATGGTTTTGGTGTCGGGAGCCGCTTGTGGGACAGCAGGTACTCTAAAAAGCCACCTCCTTAGGAAAGCAGCCCTGGCCAGCTCAGGCTCCCAGCAAGAGCTCCTTCTAGGAGAGAGCTGAGGGATGAAACACACCCAAGGCTCAAGAGGGGCGGGTTCTTCCCAGATACAGGCCCAGGAAGGAGATAAAGGCTTGGTGCCTCCATTTTGTTCAGGATAAGGGCCCCCGTCCTCTTTCTCTGATAACACTGTCCTCCCTTCCAGATCTACGTACAAAGGAGGCCCTTACAAAGGCACTTGGTCATTCACAGCTCATACTGAGCAGGAGGCTGTGGGAGAAGAATGAAGTTGGTCCCAAGGGGAAGAGGTGTCAAAGGCTTAAGAAACAAGAAGTCAGAGTTTACCTGGGCTTGAGGGAGAATTTTCCTTCCCCCTTTTCCTCCTCCTCCTCCTCCTCCTCCTCCTCTTCTTTTTTTTTTTTTTTTTGAGACATGGTCTCATTCTGTCACCCATTCTGTCACCCGGCACCCAGGCTGGAATGTAGTGGCACGATCACTATCATGGCTCACTGCAGCCTCCACCTCCCAGGCTCAAGCAATTCTCCTACCTCAGCCTCCTGAGTAACTGGGACTACAGGCACATGCCACCACACCCAGCTATTTTTCTTTTTTTTTTTTTTTTGGTAGAGATGGGGGTCTCTACCAGGTTGGTCTCATACTCCTGTACTCAAATGATTCTCCTGTCTCAGCCTCCCAAAGGGGTGGGATTACAGGCATAAGCCACCATGCCCGGTTCTTCTTTTGGTTTCAGAGAAAAACATCTCCTTAAAATGTTTATTTCCCAAGGATTCTTGAAAAAGAAAGCTCACTGACACACCCAAAACAATCTGGTTTTGCTCTCTGCTTTTAGGGAGAACTTTCTAAGCAGCAGAGCCCTTCTGAGTGGCAGGGCTGTCTTAGGAGGAAGGTGTCTTTGATTATGGGGAACTTCATGTCCAGGTCTGGCAGGAGAGTTACCCCACTTTCCTGCCTACTCCCTGGGGCTTTGGGGTAGCAGTACCACATTGGGCATGTCATTTAGGTGAGTCCTTGAACATCGCTTTCTCTGCTTCTCCCTCTTTCTGGATACTCCTTCTTGGAGCCTCTCAAGGGGACCTCCTCTCACAGTGTCCATAGCATCTCTTAGCTAATGGTCCTTAAAATCTCTACCAGCAGCTTCTCTCTGATAGCTAAGAGCTGCCATTTACTGAGAACGTTCTATGTACTGGGCTCTGTGCTAAGTGCCCTAGATGAGAGATGTGCAGTGTGGTGCCTAAACCTTAGGCTTGGAGCAGACACATACTTTCAAATCCTGCCTTCAGCTCCTTAGTGAACATGTCACCTTGGGCAGGACACACGCCTCTCTGTGCCTCAGTTTGCCACACTTTAGAATGGGGATAACACTTACTGAATAATGTTCTTGTGAGGATGCAGTGAATTAACCCACGCACAGTACTTATAATAGTGTCTGGCACCTGTGTTCAATAAGTTTTAGCAATTCTAATCATCTCTTTTAAGCCTCGCAGCAAGCCTCTAAGGTAAGTCTGCATTAGTACCCCTGTTTGCAGATGAGAAAACTGAGGTTCACAGGGGATGAGGCAGTGTACAGTCTGCAGTCCAGCATTTACTCTGCTGCTTAGCAATAAAAATAATAACAGCTAACCCTTAGACTAAGTGGCAGAGTCAGGCTTTAGATTCATGAGATGAGTTCTGGAATCCATCCCTTTAATCACCACACTAAATTGCCTTTCTGAAATGGTTATATAAAGCATATCTACTCAATCTTGGAGTTTTTTAAATGGCACCTAGTTTGGTGCTGGAAATGCAGTTGACTTTCAAAGCAATTCTTTGGAGGCAGCATCAATCCCTCTGGAAATACCTTGGTGGTATGGCTGGCCTTATTCTACAGGTAAGGAACCTGAAGCTAAGCATCAGTAACCCCATGAAGTCACAGTTACAGTTAGTATAGGTTGGAATTGGGATTCAAATCTGTACCTGACTTTGTAATTCCTGGCTGGGCCCCAGAATCTTTGATGGAGGTTTCTTCTTCTTTTCTTTTCTTTCTTTCCTTTCTTTCCTCTTTCTTTCCTTTCCTTTCTCTCTCTCTTTTTCTTTCTTTCTTTTACTCTTTCTTTTCTTTCTTTCTTTTATTCTTTCTTTTCTTTCTTTCTCTTTCTTTCTTTTTTTTTTCTCTCCTTTCTCACAGAATCAGAATCTCTTGGGGTGGGGCCTGGGCATCTGATTTTTAAAAACCAGACATCTGATGTGCAGTCAACACTGAGAACCCCTGCCAGCTTCATCTCCTCTTCTAAGTGCCAGACCCAAGTTTCCAACTGTCTGCCCACCTGTCTCCCCACCTGGGCACCCGCCAGCATCTCACCCTCAGGAGACTCCAGCTGAACTCATCCTCTCTCCCTGCTTCTCCAGAACAGGTCCCACCCTCCCTCCACTCAGTCTCTCCTGCTGGGAACCGTGGTCATCTGCACTGTGCCTTCATCTTCCATCCTGCCAGTGCTGCCCGGTGTGTCTCTTAAACCCATGCCTCCTCTGTGTGCGCCACCTGCACTTTGGTAAAAGCCTTCATTTCCTGCTTGGGTTACTACAACGCCCCCTAACTCATCTCACTGTCGCTATTTCTGCTTCTCTGTCTCTCCCTAGGCTACTCTCATTCTTCCTCCCCTTTCCTCTTCATCCCAAAGTCCAACCCACATCCTTTTACCTGTAGGACTTAAGGAACTAAAGACTATCTCATCACCCACTTTTCTTCTTAAAAACTTCCACTGCACTACCTGCTGAGATGGCCTTCCTACCCAACTTGGCTGGAAAACTCCTACCCATCTTATGGAACCCAGTTCAAAAGTCACCACCTCTGAGAAGCCTTCCCAGAGGCTCCTAGGGAGATGGGTACTGCCTCCTCTGTCCTTCTCCAGCACAGGCCCCATCTTCAATCGTAGGATTGTGCTGGAATGATTGGATGCCAAGTCTGTCCCTCACTGAACTCCTTATGCAAAATCACATATTATATGTTTCCTATTGCCAGGTGTGGGCCCAGGTGCTGGGGATACCGATGAATAAAACTGAGTTTCTGTCTTCAAGAAGCTCCAAGTCTACTGAGTGTAGCAGAGAACAGGGAGAAGGCACTTCAGAGAGAAGGCGTAGCACATGCAAAGCCCCCAGAAGGCAGGGACAGAAGCCTTAGGGATGTCTGTGGGGGAGGATGGAGGAAGAGGGTAACAGGAGACCAGGTGGGGAGATGAGGGAGGTGGTCTGGAAGGGCCATAAGACACCCCTCACGCTCCCTGAGACCCCTCCACGCTATGGAGATGGGACTGGAGAGGACCATGATCATTTGTGGCTCAGATCCCTGTGGGTTTCTTCAGATTGGGTCTCACCCATCTTTACAGCCACAGCACCTAACACAGTGCCCGGCACACAGCAGGCCCTAAACGTTTGCCACATGAAGGCATGCCTAAACGTTTGCCACATGAATGGCCAGGAAGCCCATTGGGGACTGGGGGGTTGGTTCTGCGATAATGGGGTCCCTGAGATTCTATGTTTCAAGTGACTAAGCCTCACTCTGCCCCCACCTCCGCGGGGGCGTCCTGCAGGTGCCGGACTCCAGCCATGCTGGCGCTACTATGTTCCTGCCTGTTCCTGGCAGCCGGTGCCTCCGACGCCTGGACGGGCGAGGACTCGGCGGAGCCCAGCTCTGACTCGGCGGAGTGGATCCAAGACATGTACGCCAAGGTCACGGAGATCTGGCAGGAGGTCATGCAGCGGCGGGACGACGACGGCGCGCTCCACGCCGCCTGCCAGGTGCAGCCATCAGCCACGCTGGACGCCGCGCAGCCCCGGGTGACCGGCGTCGTCCTCTTCCGGCAGCTCGCGCCCCGCGCCAAGCTCGACGCCTTCTTCGCCCTGGAGGGCTTCCCGACCGAGCCGAACAGCTCCAGCCGCGCCATCCACGTGCACCAGTTCGGGGACCTGAGCCAGGGCTGCGAGTCCACCGGGCCCCACTACAACCCGCTGGGCGTGCCGCACCCGCAGCACCCGGGCGACTTCGGCAACTTCGCGGTGCGCGACGGCAGCCTCTGGAAGTACCGCGCCGGCCTGGCAGCCTCGCTCGCGGGCCCGCACTCCATCGTGGGCCGGGCCGTGGTCGTCCACGCTGGCGAGGACGACCTGGGCCGCGGCGGCAACCAGGCCAGCGTGGAGAACGGGAACGCGGGCCGGCGGCTGGCCTGCTGCGTGGTGGGCGTGTGCGGGCCCGGGCTCTGGGAGCGCCAGGCGCGGGAGCACTCCGAGCGCAAGAAGCGGCGGCGCGAGAGCGAGTGCAAGGCCGCCTGAGCGCGGCCCCCACCCGACGGCGGCCAAGGACCCCCGAGGCCACCCTCTGCCTTTGAGCTTCTCCTCTGCTCCAACAGACACCCTCCACTCAGGTCTCACCTTCGCCTTTGCTGAAGTCTCCCCGCAGCCCTCTCTACCCAGAGGTCTCCCCTATACCGAGACCCACCATCCTTCCATCCTGAGGACCGCCCCAACCCTGGGAGCCCCCCACTCAGTAGGTCTGAAGGCCTCCATTTGTACCGAAACACCCCGCCCACGCTGACAGCCTCCTAGGCTCCCTGAGGTACCTTTCCACCCAGACCCTCCTTCCCCACCCCATAAGCCCTGAGACTCCCGCCTTTGACCTGACGATCCTCCTCCTTCCCGCCTTCAGGTTCCTCCTAGGCGCTCAGAGGCCGCTCTGGGGGGTTGCCTCGAGTCCCCCCACCCCTCCCCACCCACCACCGCTCCCGCGGCCAGCCAGCCGGTGCAGCGGAAGCCAGGCCAACTGCCCCGCGTCTTCAGCTGTTTCCCATCCACCGCCACCCCACTGACAGCTGCTCCTTTGGGGGAATGTTTGGCAACCTTTGTGTTACACATTAAAAATTCAGCAATTCAGTACTGCGTCCGGGTCTTGGTTACTTTTTTGTTGGTTTGTTTTAGGCTTCTCTCCCAAGCTGAGCTGCTTTGTTTTGTTTTTTGTTTTGTTTTTCCTTTTTTTTTTTTTTGGAAGTGGCAAACATACTTCCCAAATCCCTGCAGGACTTCTGCTTATCCTCTGCCCCCACCCCCCTAACCCTGCTGGCAACAACGTTCAGCCACTGCTTGTCTTGCCCTTCAGTGTGGCTCCAAGAGGAAGATCACCAGAATCACTCAGGGAAGTTTAAAAAAAATACAGCTTCCCGGGCTACATCCCAGAGCTGTGGAATCCAAAGGGAGAAGAGAAAGTTAATTTGCGACAAGCCTCGGGATGATTCTGACACTGGACGCTCTGGCCTGAGAGGGGAAGAGGCCTTCCATCTCACCTGGGCTGGTAGCTTGTCACATCTGCCTCCGAGTACAGCCTTAGGTCCAATTCCCAGATATCAGAGACAGTGCCAGGGAAGCCAGGTGACTGCATCTTGCCTAGGCACAAAAGAGTAGGGTTGGAATGTGACGTTGTTAGCATTTGGCAGGACCAAAACCAGAGGCAAACGGAGGCAGTGGGATGGAAAGGCAGTTGATTTTGATGAAGGCTTGTTGGGAGTTCAGCTTTCTTTTGAAACTTATAATCTATACCCAGGCTAGAACAGTCTTGTGTATACACCTTCATTCATGGAATGAACATACTTGCAATAACTTTTTAGCCTCCCAAGGTAGCCTCACTTCCTAGCTGTGACTTTTCCACCCTGGTTACTGGGAGGCAGCTTCCATTTCTCCCAGACTCCTAAGGCAGTGCGTCCAATTGAACCGCAGCCAGAAACCTGTCTCCAGGGGTTATTTTTACCTCTAACTAGGACTAACTTGTTATTTTAAAATCTTTCCTTGAACCCAAGTGACAACTGAAAAGAAAGGCTATTGCCTGGTGATTTTGCTCCACCAGTTGGTTCTTACTGGTTTGAATACTAACTTGAACTGTACTCATCGACACTGAAAGGGGACGAGCAAACAGCGTCTCTAAATCTCCTGATCCTGATCTCAAATATCCCCCTAATTACAAGTTGCAACAAGGCAGCTATTACACGGGGACACAGGATGGGTGCCAAACACCCATCGTCTACTCTGCTGCCTGGATTATGGTGAATTCAGGACCATCAAGGGAGGTGTGGACCTTTTTTTTCAGAAGGAGGCTGACACTTCTTGTCAATTGCATTGTGTTCTTAGTTTTGCTCTTCACAACCCTTGACCCTGTAGATGGGGGCTGAAGAGGCACCCTAGCCGACTCACTCCATTTCTATTCCGGGAATGGGATGGATAAACTATCCTATGGGTCCCTCCAGAGCCAAAAAACCAAAACGAAACAAAACAAAAAAACCCAAAACAAAAAAGCAAAAAACAAACAAGAAAAAAAAAAAGGAAATAATAGGAGGACAAATTATAGTTCATCGTAAGGGCAAAGATATGCATATAGCATGATGGTTAACAGGTCAGACTCAGGTAGAAAGGCCCATTTGAACCCCAGCACTACCACACTCACAAACTGTGTGACCTGAACAAGTCACTTAACCTCTCTGAGCATAGGTAAAATAAGAGCATCATACCAGATTGTTTTGAAGATTAAATCAAGTGTTATTCATGAGAGGTGCATAGCATAGCATGCACAACAAATAAGGACCTAATAAGTATCTAATTAATAACAATGGCTAAGATCCAAAAAATAGCTACCTACTAATAAATAGATGGGGCTGCCTTGTAAGGCAGTGAGCATCATGCAACCAGGATTCAAATGAAGGACAGTTGCTACCTCTGAGGTTCCCGAGAAGGATTTCTGCATCCATTGAGAGACTGAATGACGTGAACTCTGCGATCCCATCTCTTGCGGAGAGGGAACCTAGGATGAAGGGAAGATTGTGGGCCATAAAGGCAGACATCTGGTTCCTGGCACAGAACCATATGTGTGCCACCAGAGCCACCCACCAGACCCCACTTGGCCCCTGGAGTCTATTTTTACTCCTCTCATCTTACAGATCTATTTTGTTAATCTCCTTATATTTGCTGTTTTGACTTCCCAGCCAGCTTGCTAATCAGTTTGCCTATTTGACTCACAGGGTTTGCATTTGTCACTGGGACTGAAACACACGCTTGTTTTGATTTCTTTTTGTAAAATTAGAAGCGTTTGATGTAATGACTCTACCTAGACACAGCTGGTAAAGTGAGAATAATGCTCAAGTTTGCACAGTTTAAACACAATGTAGACAATAATTAGAAATGCTATCTTTAGATGTTTAGGATAAGCTTTTTCTCAGAATTGCACTGATTTTTTTTTCTGAGTGGGGCTTTTTGGTGCATAGATACAGAAATACTAAAAACGTAAGAAAATAGAGCAAATCAGTGAGTGCTTTGGTCAACTTGAAAGACTGCAGGAAATAAACCAACTGATTTTAGATCTGCCTTTTTTTGACTGAATGCATAAAATCTTTACATTCTCCATATTTTTCATGACTACCATATGATCAAATAGTTTTAGGTGACAGATTGCAACTGATAAGTTGCTGCAATATGCCAGAAGTCATGCTCAGCCTCCGCTTGCCCTGTGGTGAGGGTGGAATATGAAGCAAACAATAAAGATAATTAATCATCTCTATCAGGAAAATTGCCACATTTTTATTTCAGGTAACAAAAAAGATACAGTTATGATACACAATGACCATAGAATCCAATAAAGCAAGTTCTGCAAATGAATAGAAGGTACTTTTTCTTTAAATGAAACTACAAAATAGCAGCTGGTTTTAAAAACAAAGCCAATTGTTTTAGATTTAATAGGCTACCACCGACCTCTGCTAAGATCCCCAAATATATTCCTGAGCTCATATAGATTCCAGAAAGTCAAACTTTTCAATATTATGCAAACTTTCCCTATGCATCCAAAAAAATTCTCATTTAGTAAAGAGATGATATGAAATGTAAGGCAGCATGTCCATATCTATCATTTTAAATTGCCTTCATGCTGTATCAACTTGTTTTGTTTTGGGAAGCAACCACAATATTGAGAGATGGGTCTTTCCTATTTTTTCTGCTTCTCATTTCTAACTAGATTCACTACGGAGCTCCCAATTGCGTCTCTCTGATCTATAAATTTTTCTCTGTTCAGGAAGACACCTGGAAAGAAGGGAATACATTAAAGGAGTGTGTTGGGGGCAATGCTTTGGCCTTTTGACATCCTATCTAGTCTGAAGGGATCCTCACTATTGCTAAGGAGGAGGAGTGTTTTAAATGGAGGCTTCAGAATGAAAGCAGAGGAAGAAGGTGCTCTCTTTTTCAAAAAGAAGTAGGGTACAGGCTGGGCGAAGTGGCTCACGCCTGTAATCCCAGCACTTTGGGAGGCTGAGGAAGGCAGATCACGAGGTTGGCAGTTGGAGACCAGCCTGGTCAACCTAGTGAAACCCCATCTCTACTAAAAATACAAAAATCAGCCAGGCATGGTGGTGCACGCCTGTAGTCCCAGTTACTCGGGAGGCTGAGGCAGGAGAATCACTTGAACTCGAGAAGTGGAGGCTGTAGTGAGCCAAGATCACGCCACTGCACTCCAGCCTGGGTGACAGAGTGAGACCCTCAAAAAAAAAGAAGTAGGTACCAAGTCATCCACAAGGCTGTGGGAAAACAACAAAGCCAAGAGGGCACCCCATTTTTTTGGAGTGAAAACCAACAGGGGCAAAGGCATGCTGTAATTTTAAAGAGACAGAGAAGATCACCTCAGTGAGTAAGTAGCTGGTCTTTGTCATTCCTTAAAAAGGAGACAGAACTTTTCATGCCATATGGTGAACCGGGGTGCAAAGGCTCCCGGTAGGAATAACGCATCAAAATATTTACTCCAACATGTGAATAACTGATAGCAGGGCCCTTTTCTAGCACTTTGCATCGTGATGGTGGTGCATGTTTGGGAGGGAGGTCACAGAAGAGGAGCAACGATGGGCAAATTAATTTAGCTTGCTTAAGATTGCCAAAAGCGGGGAGGGTCCAGCCGGCATTGAGCTGAGGCCATCAGGAGCCTCCCGGCTAGAGAGGCTTTGGCAATAGTTGTGGGAGCAAGAGAAGGAAGGGGGAGGGGAGGGGAAGGTGGGCAGAGAAGGTGTGGAAAGAGGAAGAGCAAGAGTGAGGGATGAGAAATGCCTGGTTTAGAAAAACCAATCCATTTCTACAGGCCTTAATTAAAAGAAAGACAAACGCTCATGTAAAAATCCACACCTAGAGGCTCTCAGGTACAGAGCGATCACAGGAAAGGCAGGGTGTGCAAACAAGCTTTCATTAAGAGCTTGTCAGCTCTGTTTCATTTCTCCAGACTGCTCTGCATTCTGCTGGCAATCCAGCTGGAAGGACAAACACGTCTGAACGGGCAAACAAAGGTGGGAACATTCCACCTACAAAATAGGACAGATCAGAAAGATGCCAGGGAGGGGGGATGAGATGGCCTTTTTCTGAGCAAACAACCATAGCCCCTCCCCTTAACTCCAAACTCATCAGAAACATGATTTTCTGGCTTTTTATGCAGCAACAAAAAGACATGGGGTTCAGAGACAACACCATTGGTTGTCTATTCCCAACTCTCTCACACATCCCAAGATATGATCCTGTTTTGGTGTTCAGCCTTTTAGAGTCTGAATGTCTAGCGACAGGGCCTTCTACAGTTCTTAAGGGTGAATCTTGGTGAACCTAAACGGATCATGGTAATACCATCTCCCTTGCTAAGGAATGGTTACGACATTGTCATGTGGCATCATGTGACAAGGTCACATGCAACCACAGGCCCCAGGTGATCGTTCTGACCAATAAAATGTGACAGGAACTGGGTTTCTCGCTCTTGAAACACACACACACACACACGTATGTGGGGAGAAACTTCCTTCTGCCTTTGAACAGGTGTTATCTGGAGCTGTTGCAGCCACCTCGTTATCATGAGAAAGCAGCTGACACAGCAGGAAGAGCAGGAAGATGGAAACCTAGAACCATGACAACTTTCTTGAATGTATAGTCCCGGAATGCCCTACTTTCAAAGTTCCTGTTATACAACATAATTCATTTCCCTACTGCTTAAGTTTCTGTTAAGTGTGGCTTGAAGCTGAGAGGACCACGACTAATGCAGGGTTATCTAGTGAAGTAGGGGACAGAATGCTACAACCTTAAACTATGATCCTAAAAAAGACAAAAGACAGCTGTAAGTAATTGCAGAAACCCCCTTTAATGTCTGTGGAACAGAAGAACCATGTTGGATGGGGAAAGCAGGGGCAGGACACACGTGTCGCGTATCTATGGGGTATTATGGTTACATCTGTGACAGGATCAACTAACTTACTGGCTCTCATTTCACGTAATAACATAAGATCCTCCCAGCTGACTACACACAGTTTAGGTTATCACCCTCTATGACTCCTGCTCCCTGCCCTGCACCCTAGATTCTCTGGGACTTACCGCAGTTTTCCTGACTCTGATGGAATGTGCTGGAGTCTATTATGAGCCCTGCTTTTCAGAAGGTGCTGAACAGGCCCTGAAGATGTACATCTTGCCGATGGTGGGTCAAAACCAGAGTTCTGCAGGCTGAGATTTTTCCTTTTATTATTATTATTATATTAAACTTGGCTGTGTTTTCCTTTGGTGGCTCTGGCATCCTATGCAGTAGTGCTGGACATTTGCAGGCAGTTAAGACCCAGTCCAGCAGGAAGAATGATTTCTGTGACTGCTGGTCTATGCAAGCCCTCCAGCTGCGGGAGCAACCTCCCTTGAGGAGAAGTTGTGGGGGTGGGCCTGGTGGGGAGGGGGATAGGCTGGGACAGAAGGAAGGATGGAACATTGGACCCGGTGGTCAGGGGTCAATGGGATGTCCTTCTCACCAGGAGCAACAGAACGCTGACTCCAGCATGCTCCCATTTCAACTAAAGTAGTGGGAGGCCCACCCAGTGTGCATCAGACAAAGGCCTGGGTCCTTCTGGGCTGCACTTGGAGGAGAAGCAGCATAGTAAGGGATGGGGCGCCCATTCTGCTAGCAGAGTGATTCCTGGAGATGCAATCTGGGCGGGATGTATCCGTGTGGCTGGCCCCTCGTGTCCAGGTGTCACATCTTAGTGTCACGAGCCTGGTATAAACATTGAATTTTTAGGATGCATTTTCACTGACAGTCTACCACTCTGGGAACCTCTTTTTCCTGCAAGGAGCGCCTCTCAAAGGAGTGATTCTGGTTCTCAGAGGCATTCTGAGCTTTGGGATCTAGTCTCAGGCTTTCCAGGGAAGGAAAAAGCTATGGCTGGAAGATCTTTTAGTTTTCTGCAGTGCCGGGTGCCACCTAGAAAAGCTAATTTTTATCTGAAAGGAAAGAACCGGCTAGGATTGATCACGCCCTCCTTTCCCATCCCTGGGTCATGTCCTTCCACGTCCCTCCTTGCCATGCGGTTGTGAAGTTTTTTGTTTTCCTCTCTTTTTCCCATAAAAGGTCATGAGCTCTGTTTCTTGTCTTTAAGATTCCCATACTTGGTGGCACAAATGAGGCAGGCTCAGCATTCTGTTGAAGGAGTGAAGAGTTTGGAAGTTCCAGGTGGTGCGGGAAACTAGACTGGCTCCCAGCAAGTAGATCTTTCCCAAACCTGAAATGGCCATACAATCCTGTATGTGAGACAGGTTGAATGCAGAGAATGGGCATTTCCAGGTTGTAGCTCTCATCTCATCTCACACAAAAAAACAGACCACCACTGGGAGTCCTGTTCCCCGGCTTTTATGCTCACCCCTCCCAATCACTTCACATCAGTTAATTCTCCAGATTTACGAGCTAGAAAACTTCAGCTCTGACACTCAGCACACAGGCCTCAACAGGGGCCGTGGATTTCAACCCAGAGGCCCCAACTTCTCACCCTGCTTAAGGCCCCTTCCACCTGCTGCCAGTCTGCACTATGACAGCAGGGCTGTGGGTACAATGCCAAGCACACCCATGCCAGGCAGTCCTACCAGGCCCTGATTTGATGGGGTGCAGCCATTCTGCTCAATTACACCTTCCTCTCCAGCTGCCTAACCTTGACCAAGATGGGGACCTGATTAAAAACCCCATCAGTTTCTAGCTCTTCCTGTAATTTTGATTGATAACATTAAATGCTAATACAAAAACATCTTATCTCTGATAAAACAAAAGCTGACAGAAAGACGGATGCTGAAAACCAGCCATATGGTGGACACGATTCCTGGGCCTGGCCCTGTTCACAGTAGCGCTCTCTGGCAGAAAAGAGTTGACACTGAGAAGCTTGAGGACCTACATTTAATAAATCAAACTGTACTGGCATCATCAGAATATTCACAGTTTGCAACAGGATCAGTGCGTTTTCTCACTTGCAGACTCGGAGGCGTTTCAGGAGAAGGCGACTTGGGCGCGCCGTTCCGATGCTTCATTCTTGACCCTCTCTGGGGCTTTCAATGTGTCATTGTGTCAGATCCCTCTCCCCTTCAGGTTTTCACAGTGCTCCTCGTGCCTCTGCCCTCTGGGATCCCTTTGCCGTCTTCCGGTGTGGAAGCTTCAGCTGCCGGCTGGCTGGCCTCGAAGGAGTCCAGGTGAGATTTAGGGAGCTCCCCCTGGATGGCCAGGCCTGGCGGGGTTGGCCCCGTCTCACTCCTCTGACCCTCCATGGGACTCTCTCTTCTGACCTCTTCCAGTTCTGCAGCTGCCTGTTCCTTTGTCAGTTTAATTATTTCCCTTCCAAGGCTGTTTACTTCTTCCTCAGAAGGTAACTGGGGTAATGAAGGATGAAAGAGCTTGGATTGGTTCCCGCGACTCTGATTTGCTGGGGAGTTGACAGCGGGCCTCCCAGCATCCTCAGGCGCTGTCAACACCTCAGCAGCGGCACAACTTTCATCTCCTTCTTGCTTCTGAGCCTCCCCTGAAAACAGAACGAGGACAGCATTAAACCTCTGTCAGCAAGTCAGCCCTCACCACCCCTCTTCTGCCAACCTCCCGCCCAGCCTACCAGCACAGGGCCTCTGAAAAAGGAGCAAGACTTTTTTGGCTCCCTGTGCAGGTCACGGGAGCCGAAGGAGAATACAGGACCCAGGTGAAACCAGCGAGCATGCATTCTAGTGATTCCTGCATTATTAACAGAGGGCAAGGGAGCACTTGGGCCATGTCATAATCCATCCTTTCCAGGCACCTGGTTAGCTTCTGTTCCATTCTCTAATGGCCGCTCCTTGTGCCCATTAAATATTTAAATTGAGGACGAAGGTTTTGTTGGTTCTGTAGCTCAGAGCCAGGGCTTGTTAGTAGTGAAAAAAGGTTCCGGCTGCATTGAGGGTGGGAAGCAGAAAGATAGTTCAGGAAGGATTTAGTGCCACCCCTTCTCCACCAGTATCTCATTCCTTAATGCAGACACCTGGTGTTCCTCAATATCAAATAAATTATATGCAAATACAGCTTCTAGCTCCCTCCCCTGTTGAGTTGTTGTCCCTAAACCACTTCTCTATAGGATGGAAATTCTAGCACTGCAACAGGAAGGGCATGGGAGAGAAGGGGGAGCCCTAAAGTGCTGACATCCAGCCTTCATTTCCCTACTCACTTGCTTTGTGATCAGGATAGGACTCTCTGATGCCCCTTCTGGACCTAACCAGCAATGGTTACTCTGCATACGTGGGGAGCAGCATGGTGGAGCCAGCTCTTAGTACCTGGGCATGTGCATTCAACAACAGACATTGAGTTTCCCCAGAAGCCAATCTCTTCTCAGCCCTCAGGCTAAACGGTGAAGAAAGGTATGACAAAGCCACAATGGGTCTGGGTTTAGCCTGGGCACAGGTCCTGGACCAGGAATGAGGGGCCCTCAGGAACATTTTCTGGTACCCCTGAATGGAACCACAGCAGAACCCTACTGTATTGGGGCTTGCTATCAGATATGTGCAGGTATGTTTTCAGGCTGTAAGTTGGAACTTGGGGAGATAGAGAACTGCAGCAGGTTAGAAAGGATGTGGAGCATCATCTGGCCATGCCATTTTCCTGCTTAAAACCTTCTGCTGGAGCCTTGTCACTTTCAGGATACATTTCCTTTCGCTTAGGCCCTTACAAGGTCCTGCTGATGTGCTCCTGTTTCACTCTGCAGCCTCATTTCACACAGTTTCATCACACGTGTCCTCCCAGCCATGTCACGCACCCATTAGGTCTCCACATGCACTGATCAGTTTCTCTCCTGTCTTAAATAAATCCTCCCAGCTAATGCTTATTGGGTGCTTTTCCACACTAGGCACTGCGCTAAACATTTGACATGTTTATCTCATTCTAAATTTAAGTCCATGAGAACAGGAGCCTCATCTGACTCATCCAGTGTCTGACACATTCTAAGCATTCAAAAATATTTAAAAAATAGTTCCCTTTCTTTTATAAATGGAAGTATAATATACATAAAGAGAAGTGCATAGAACTTATGTATCCAGCTCAATGAATTTTCACAAAGCGAACTCACCCATATAACCAGGATGAGAAACAAAATATTACCAACCCCTGCAAACACTTCCAAGTCCAGGACTCCTGGACCCCCTTTCCAGTGCCTTTTCTGCTGCCAAGGATGACATTAGCCTATTTAAAATGCTAAAATGAGATCTGCCTGGTCCTTGAACTTTATATCCAGGAATCTTACTGTGCTGGGTCCTTTCGCTTCACATGATGTTTGTGAGATTTACCCACAAAGATTTACCCATTTATGAGTACGGAATTTGTTCATTTGAATGCACCACAATTTCCAACAGGTATGTAAATGTTGAATGAAAATGGGCAAGAGAGAAACAGAAAAAGAGATAGAAACTTTGAGAGCAGACATATTAAACGATTCACACCATCACTCAAAATTGCAGAAATCTAAGTCCCAACAAAATGTATTTTTTCCTCTATCAGAATGGCAAAAATGAAAAGGTTTGACAAAGCTCAGTGTTGAGAAGGATGCAGGGAAACAGGTACAATCATACATCAATAAAGAAAATAAAAATTAGTAAGACTCTTTTATAGGCCAGATATTTCAAGACACATTGTTCTTAGATACACACTACAACACTGTTTTTAAAAACAGAAATCTGGAAAACTCCAAGTGCTCATCAACAGGGGATTATGTATACAGATTTACTTGCCAAGTTGCGAGATTCTTTCTGATAATATGCACTAAAAATTGTAGGTTGTCTCTGGAAAGCAGACTGAGGACCGCAGCAAGAAGCAAGGGTGGAGGAAGACTTTAAGCTTAATTTTCCACTTTTCTGTGCTATTTATATTTTTTAACATGTGCTGTATTCCTGTTTTATAAAACAAGATATGCAACCTCCAAGATTCTACCATCCATTATCACCTCATCTTTCCTTTGCTACACTGATCTGTAGAGCTAGGAACCCATATCCACTGCTTCCACTTCCCAGTACTGATTCATACCTTTGATCCTTCAGGCTATCCTGAGTACCCCCTGCCTGTGAGGTCTACATCCCCCTCCCCACCCTGCAGCATACTTTCCCATTAACCACATGCTCCTCGCAAGCTGTTTCTCCCTGTAGTCTCTCCTTCAATCTAGTTCTGTGAGCATGCTGTATTCGTTCCCTATGGCTGCTGTAACAACCACAAACGTAGTGACTTAAAACAAAACACATTCATTCTCTTATAGCTCTGGAATCAGAAGTCCAAAAAAATTTCACTGGGGCTGGGCACAGTGGCTCACACCTGTAATCCTGGCACTTTGGGAGGCTGAGATGGGCAGATCACCTGAGGTCAGGAGTTTAAGACCATTCTGGCCAACATGGCGAAACCCTGTCTCTACTAAAAATACAAAAATTAGCCAAGTGTGGTAGTGCGTGCCTGTAATCCCAGCTACTCAGGAAGCTGAGGCAGGAGAATCAATTGAACCCGGGAGGTAGAGGTTGCAGTGAGCTGAGATTGTGTCAATGCACTCCAGCCTGGGAGAGAGAGCGAGACTCCGACTCAAAAAAAAAAAAAAAATTTTCACTGGGCCAAAACCAGGGTTGTGCTCCCTTGGAGGCTCTGGGGCAGAATCCATTTTCTGCCTCTCCCAGTTTCTGATGGCTGCCAGGATTCCTTGGTTTGTGGCTGCATCCTTCCAATCTCTGCTGCTGTGGTCACACTGCCTCTTTTTCTGTGTGTGCACAATCTCTCTCCTGCCTCCCTCTTGAAAGGATACATGATATTGCATTTTTGGCCCACATGGATAATCCAAGATAATCTCCTAATCTCAAGATCCATAAATCAATCATATCAGCAAAGTCATTTTGCCATATAAGGTAACATTTACAGGTTTCAGGGAATTGGACCTGAAATCTTTGAGGGTCAGTATTCAACCTCCTACATATGCCTTCCCAGTTGCCTTTGTTGATTCTGATATTTCCTTCTGGCCCCTCTGAGGGCATTTCTCCCAGTGATCTGCCATCTGTTTCTCTTCATTCATTCTCACTCATTGGCTATCACATGACCTTAATTTCTGCCTCTGAGTACAGCTCCCAGATCTATATTGATGGCTCTGCTCGCTTCTTGTAGAAGATACAGACCCATGTTTCTGGCTGCCAATAGGATCCTCTACCTGGAAAATCTGCTGGCACTTTCTAGAAGATAGTTTTCCCCCATAGAGTCCCTCTTGTTTGCAGTTTCAGTAATGCTTCATAGTCACATGGGCTTAAGACCTTGAAGGCCAGTCAATGCCAAGTCCTGTCTTTGTCCCTCTGTATTAGTCTGTTTTCATGCTACTAATAAAGACATACCCAAGACTGGGTAATTTATAAAGGAAAGAGGTTTAATGGACTCACAGTTCCACATGGCTGGGGAGGCCTCATAATCATGGCAGAAGGCAAAAGAAGAGCAAAGGGACATCTTATATGGCAGCAGGCAAGAGAACGTGTGCAGAGGAACTCTTATTTATGAAACCATCAGATTTTGTGAGACTTATTTGCTACCAAGAGAACAGCATGGGGGAAACCACCCCCATGATTCAATTATCTCCACCTGGCCCCACCCTTGACATGTGGAGATGATTACCATTTAAGGTAAGAGTTGGGTGAGGACACAGCCAAACCATATCACCCTCAGTGCTATAGACTGAATGCTTGTGTCCTCCCAACATTCATATTGAGGCCCTAATCCCCAGTGTGATGGTATTTGGAGGTGAGGCCTTTGGGAGGTACTCAGGGTTAGATGAGTCATTAAATGGGTTCCTCATAATGGGATTTGTACCCTTACATGAAGAGGAAGGGACCAGAACCCCCTCTTTCTCTGCCGTTTGAGGATGCAGCAAGAAGGCCTGCAAAACAGGACGAAGGCCCTCCTGAGTCACAGAATCTCTTAGCACCTTGATCTTGGACTTCCCAGCCTCTGGAACTATGAGAAATAAATGTCTGCTTCTTGTTGAAAACACTCAGTCTATGGTAGTCTGTTACAGCAGCCTGAACTGACTAAGACATGTTCCTTGCATCTGCCCACTCTTCTCCTTGCCCAATACCAAACATGGCTTGGATTTCTAAGGTTTCTAGATAAATTGCTGAGGCATGTTTCCCCAAGGTTCAGCTGGATGTGACTTTTAGACCATCCCCTCAGCCAATGAACAGATAAGCATTCAGAAGGCAAGGGCAAACCATGCCCAGTGTTTCTGGAACTCAGACCCTGGCAGGTGACAGGTATGTGGTGACAATTTATAGGATGAATTTACAAGGATTATTTATATAATTTAGAAAAAATGTGTATTTAAAAACACATAAGTCTAAGCATGTGGTTAGATACTTTAGGTTAAATATAACCTAAAAAGGGCCGGGCACCATGGCTCACACCTGTAATCCCAGCACTTTGGGAGGCTGAGGCAGGTGGATCATGAGGTCAGGAGTTCAAGACCAGCCTGGTTAACATGGTGAAACCCCGCCTCCACTAAAAAAATACAAAAAATTAGCCAGGCACGGTGGCGCAAGCCTGTAGTCCCAGCTACTCAGGAGGCTGAGACAGAAGAATCGCTTGAGCCCGGGAGGCAGAGGTTGCAGTGAGCCAAGATCGAGCCACTACACTCCAGCCTCAGCAGCAGAGCTAGACTTCATCTCAAAAAAAAAAAAAAAAAAAAAAAAATATATATATATATATATATATATATAAAACCTAAAAAGGAAATACAATCTAACAAGTTTGAATTAAAATGGAGCTTAGAATTTCTGCAACATGTAACAATGTTATCACATCTGTGATCCATTCTAATTTTAATACAACATAAAAGTATTGATACGACATAAAAGTATTGATTGATATGCATGGTATGTAGTGTTGAACATTTCTTAATTACATAATTAAATAAACTTTTGAGCATTTACTTACTTAATCAAACGTTTAAAAGTTTTAAAATGACTGAACCTTGATAAAAACTCTGAGAAGCTCCAGAAGAAATGAACGAGTGAAATCAGAGGGACTTTAAGACTAAAATGAAACTACCAAGACGAAGGGTGGAGCACAAGGAAGAGAAAACGATCCTAGACAGAAGCAGCGATGTGATAACAAACATCAGTATCAACAGGGAAGAGGACTGTGGGTTTCAGCTGAGTAAAGTGGGTCCTGGCTACTGTTGCCACACCCTATAGCTCTAATTCTCCCGATACAAATTTGCTTTTCACATTCAAAATAAGTTTCCATTTCCTTTAGCCTTTTTGATGACCATAGACAAATCCCAGGGACAGAATTTTGACCAAATCTACTTTATGCTTTCTGAAGCCTGCATTTAGTCACAACTATGTTTATTCTCCTAAGAATTCACCAGCCTCAGTAAGCATTGTATCTGCAAAGGAGACCATTACTTGTGCTCACAATGAAATACATGAATATAATAAAGCAAGCCTTGATTTTTAAAAAAATAGCTATTCAGATCTGTTCATACATACCAGGATAAGGTATGCTAGTTCTTGATGCGCAAATGTTTAGATGTGTGAATAAATCAAGCCTTGATTTTGAAAAAAACAACTATTCAGATCTGTTTAGCCAGGATGAGGTATGTTGGTTTCTAATAGGTTCCTTTGATTCTAGTCTCCTCCTGCACTAATCCAACCTACTGGGAGACAGGAACCTTTCCTAAAGCTTCGCTACCCAAAGTGTGGTTCATGGACCAGCAGTGGCAGCATCACCTGGGGACTTATTAAACGTGCAGGGTCTCAGGCCCTACTCCAGAATTACTGGTTCTGAATCTTCACTTTAATAAGATCCTGGGTGATGTGGGTGAACACTTCAGTTTGAGCAGCACTGCAAGCTCAAAGCACAAATCTCACCATGTCTTTCCCCAGCTATACATCATTTAAAGGCTGCCAGTGTCTTGGGAACAAAGCCTAAGCTCATAACCTGGCATTCAAGGCCTTCCATGACTCAACATCCATCTACATTTCTACCTGGCAAACCAACTCCTCCCCTTGTTCCCTCTACTCCAGCCACACTGAGCCCTTCATGTCACCCACCCCTGTCCCCAGCACCTATACTTAGAAAGTTGATTCCTCCATGACTGTCATTCTCTCTTGTATGTCCCAGGGATGAACTTCAAGAGTCAGCTCCACCTCCACATCTTCCATGATGCCTATTTGATTAAATCTGGCCAGAAGTAATATTCCTACCTTAAATATAGAAACTTGCCTGATTAATTTTTTCACCTTGTTCCATAGTGGGGACTCAATAATAAATAGCTTATTACATGTCTGAATATATGAACAATATACATGAATGCATGAATCCATGAAAATATTAGTACATATCTTTAAATATAATTCGTTAATATATGAAAGCAATCCTTGAATTTATGGTATTCATTTAAGGTTGTATTCAGGTTGCTACTCTAAAAGTTCTTAAAACGGTACTTTTGAAAAAGAAAGATAAAGATTTCTGACTTGCGCAAACATTTATCTACATCTAAGGTAGCTCAGGGAAGCAATCACATAATTTTCATACTCACAGATGAAAATTTTTATAGTGGTTATACAGGGGACATGAGAAACAGCGGGTCAAAATGAGCAGGTTTCCAGCATGCTGGGGAGGCTCTATTTAAAAGGAGTAAATTACGGTACTTTCAGCAGCTAAATTTTTCACCAACGTGAGAAGAATACACTCCTTCTGGAAATTACTCTTATGAAATACTTCTTCCAGGACACTTAATAGTATATTCTAGTGCCCCTGAAAAATTAATTAACCTTACTCATAACAACCTAACCCCTAAACCATCTGTGGTGTGTTTTTACTGTAGGTCAGGTTAATCTTCTCTACCTTAATTTATATCTAAGTGAGGGTAGTCTAAATTACACAGGGGACTTTCAGTTGCTGGTATTTTGCCTTGTGCCATTTCATTAGATGACATTCTGCTCATGTCCAAAGGTATGAGTCTCTTTTAATATGGTAAACCTCTGAGATTAGCAGGGAGAACTTTTTAACTTTTTAAGCAGTGGGTGCAGGGGGGTGCGTGTGGGGCCAACACTGCAGTCCTCATTAGAGATTAAAACACAGCCACAATAAGAGGCATGAACTCAGGCTGTAATCCTACTCTGTTTACTTTTTCTGAGAAAGCCTAGATTTTCAGAGCCTCAGGACCACATAGCTACAGGAGCCAGGATCTAGGACTGG
Source organism: Hylobates moloch (assembly GCF_009828535.3). Taxonomy (NCBI): domain Eukaryota; kingdom Metazoa; phylum Chordata; class Mammalia; order Primates; family Hylobatidae; genus Hylobates; species Hylobates moloch. Next base: position 60,968,967 of record NW_026652292.1, on the reverse strand, counting down.
ACTGTAAGTCAACAGCAGGATTTACCAACCCACTCCCCCATTTTTTTCAAATTTAAATTTAAATTTTTAATTTAATTTTTTTTTTCTTTGAGACAGGATCTCACACTGTCCCAGCCTGGAGTGCAGTGCCACGATCACAGCTCACTGCAGCCACAACCTCCTGGGCTCAAGGGATCCTTCTGCCTCAGCCTTCCGACTATCTGGGACTACAGGCATGTGCCACCACGTGCAGCTAATGTTTTAATTTTCTTTTTTAGAAATGAGGTCTCACTATGTTGCCCAGGCTGGTCTCAAATTTCTGACCTCAAGCAATCCTCTCACCTCAGCTTCCCAAAGTGCTGGGATTATAAGTATGAGCCACCCTTAGACTGCTTTTTTTTTAATCCAAAAGATACCCCCAAATTATACTCAAGTCATTATCAGGAGACAAAAAAAGGTTACTAAAAATGTCACAAGCATTGAGGTATCACTGGGACCTCTGGTTACTTGCTGTGGGAGCAAAATCCTCCTTTAAAGATTCTAGAATCTTAACTATTAAGCTGTGGGCGTTTTATTTTTAAGGATAGACACATAGCATTGCTATTTCTATAAAAGATTTCTGAACCAGCCAAGAGTGGGAAAATATTAAAAATAATAGTAATTATTCAGTGTTTTAGCAAACAATTATCATTAATACTTATTATTAATAATGATACACATCAATGGTGAGGATGCAATCAACGGCTACAAAAGCATTATGACACAAATAGTGTGGAAAGAAAAAATTATTTCCTCTAAAAGATAAAGAAACAGTATCCTCTTTGTTAAAAAAATTGCCAATCACCCAAAAATGTGTCCCCCACTCCCCACTGCCACTGGCCCGAAGAGGCGATTCATCTTCCTTTGTTAGTTGCTCTCTGATAGGCTTTGTCCTCCCAAGCACGCGCTGCTTTCAGTTGGAATTGATCACAGATGCGACAGTGATGAGGCCATCCCGGACGCTGACAGCCACGGCATAAACGCTTCCTTATTCCCACCCAGCGCTGTCGGAGGACGGGGTAGGAACAATGAGAGCTAATGATGCAACTCTGGAAGCTATCATTTTGAATCAGTCCACGACTTACACCGCCCTTGTAAAAATCAAGCCAGGTTCATGCTCCATTTCAGGTTAGCAGGCCCAGGTCCACCCCGAGGCTCAGCAAGCCCAGAACAGACAGAAGGCTTTGGATCTCCATGTGGACATTGGATCCTGGCATGGCATAACCACCAGCCAAGACATGCTCCAAACCACACAGGGGGTCATGGTGTTCCAGGCGAGCCTTACAAGCAGCCACATGAGGCTGGCTGCAAAGACCCAGCCTTGCTTTCTGGCTGGTGCGGAACCAATTAAAGTCAGGGTCTCTCTCTAGAAATTCTCCCCACATGTACTTGGGGGGTAACCTTTCTGTTCAAATCCCAGATCTGTCCTGGCTTCTACCACTCCATGCACTATTATGGTCCTATGATTAGGCTCTCAAACCTGTTGGCTCATCTGGGTCTTCTTACCCAGTGATAAGAAATGGTCTTCTTACCACTCCATGCACTATTATGAGTGATTTAAAGCAACAACTATGCATTATTTTTCACGAGTCTTTGGGTCAGATGGGCGGTTCCGGTTCTGCTAATCTAAGCTCAGCTCAGCAAGACTCCCTCATCCATATGCAAGAGAGAGCTTGCAGAGCCTAGCTTAGATTAGCAAAACCAGCCATCTGACCCAAAGACTCATGAAAAACAATACATAGTTGTTGCTTTAAGTTCTACATTTTGAGTTGGTTTGTTACCCAACAATAGCTAACTGATACAGCTGGTTAGTCCATTTAGCTGAGGGTACAGTTTTTAGGGCAGACAATCATGAGGTTGGAAAGGTAGGCTAGGCCAGGCTGCAGAGATGAGATGTTAAGTGCAAGACAGTGGAGAGCCACTTGGGATTTTTGAGCATGGCACAAATGTGATGAAACGGTACTCCAAAAACTTTATTCTATGGTAGCAGGATGAAGATGGGAATAAAGCAAGGAGAGTCAAGGAGGATGGAAAACCAGGAGAGGAGCCCTCCCGACAAAAAAAAATGAGGGCCTGAACCATGCCAGAGGCGATAGGTCCCAAGGTGTGAAAACTCTGCAGAAAGAGTTGAGTGAAAGACCACATGTAGATGGAGATGGAAGGTTGACAGTGGTTGATGGCTCCAAGGTTTTGAGCCTGAGAAGCTGAGAGGGGGACAAAAAAAGAAGGAAGAAAGCAGGAAGAGTTGGTGATGTCATGCTTGAGAAGTCCACAGAGTATTCAGGGCAAGGGAAGTTGGGGCTCTGGGAAATGTGGGGTGTAACTCTGCAGATGGAACCTTGTGGGGGAAAAATACTTTGAGAGTATTTTTATGGAGGTAATGATTAAAGGCATGAGTCTGAGCAAGAGAAGATGGAAATATGGATGTATATTGTTTATCTATTGCTGTGTAATTAATTACATCAAACCTAGCAGCTTAAGACTCAGAAGTCTGAAAACAGTTGAGCTGGGTGGTTCTGGCTAATGGTCTCTCATGAGGCGCCCATGAAATGCTGACCAGGGCTGTTGGCATCTGAAGGCTTGACTAGGGCTGGAGAATCTCCTTCCAGGATGGCTCACTCAAGTGGCTGATGGCTGGAGGCCTCAGCTCCACACCACATGAACAGTGTGGATAGCTGCTTGAGTGTCCTCATGATATGGCTGTCAGCTTCCTCCAGAGTAAACAACCCAAGAGAGAGCACAAGGGACAAGTCTCATGTCTTTTATGACCTTGCTGTAGAAGTCACATACCCTCACTTCTGTATTCTACTAATCAAACAGACTGATCCTGATACAACATGGAAGACGGTTACACGGGGGCATGAATACCAAGGGGTAGGGGGAGCATTTGGTGCATTCTCAGAAGCTGGCTGCCACACTAGGGGTGGCAGAACAAGACAAGCAAAACTTCAAAAGATATGAAGTTTGTTGGGGAGACAAGACTCCCACATGGGAAGAGATCAGGTTCTCAAACCTGTTGGCTTATCTGGGACTCTATATGGGTCTTTGATCCCTTCCAGAACACCCTCCCTCCAGAACTGTCTATCTGGTAAAGGAGGAGCTTTTCTCTCTATTCTACTGCTTCGCAGACTTCCCATATACCAGGCAATGTGCCAAGATTTCCCTGAGGTAGACATGATCATGTCACTCTTTTAAAGGAAGGGAAACTGAGGCTGAAGTCTCCAGCCCAAGTTCTCATAGCCAATGTGATGTGGACCTGGCCATGAACCCAGGTTGTCCAACTCCAGGGTCCTCACTCTTTTTTTTATTTTTTGAGACGGAGTCTTGCTCTATTCCCCAGGCTGGAGTGTGATGGCACAATCTTGGCTCACTGCAACCTCTGCCTCCCGGTTCAAGTGATTCTCCTGCCTCAGCCTCCCGAGTAGCTGGGACTACAGGCACGCCCCACCACACCCGGCTAATTTTTGTATTTTTAGTAGAGACGGGGTTTCACCATGTTGGCCAGGCTGGTCGTGAACTCCTAAGCTCAGGTGAAACACCCACATCCACCTCCCAAAGTGCTAGGATTACAGGTGTGAGCCACTGCACCTGGTGCAGGGTCCTCACTCTTAACCTCTCTGCCACCATGCCTAGAGAGCAGGGGCCTGCATGCTGCAGTTAAAACCTCCCAACAAGATGAACCTACATAAGCAACAAGAAGAAATCTGAGGAATGTCCCAATGATGCCAAAGCAGCAGCACAAAGGGGAAGTGGAAGAGACCAATGTCCATTGAGCCACTCCTCTGTGGCAGGCACAGTCCAGGTAAAGATGGAGAAATCGAGGCGTGCTTACCATCCTTGGGATCTGCTTTGTTCTCAGTGGGATGCTCGATAAACTTCAGCAGTGGGGATCTCGACCTCTGTCCACTGGGAAGAGTGGGGTCGCTGAACAGTATGGTGTCCTTGCCCCCTGTTGCAAAAAAGGGGAAAATGGATGTCTTATATCATCAGTGGAGGTGGGTTACATTTAGTCCCACACACTTAATCGGCTCAGGGCTGGCTGCCCACAGACACTACCATTGAAGGGAAGCCTGCTATGACGGCTGACATGCTCCATACTTCTTTACACTATTGCACCACCCTAGCCCTAACCCTTGCACACAAACACACACACACACACAAAATCCTTATCACTAATTTAGTATTGAATTATAGGCCATTTTTTTCTTTCCTCTCACTGCTTGATGTATATTCATCTTGCTTCCCTAAGTGGACCGCAGATTCTTGGAGGGGGTGATAAGCGTGTCTAGAATGCCTGGTACAGAACTGAATTCACAAAGTCATTGCTCAAAAGGGTACCAACACATCAATGGGCTGATTACTGGAAGAGACACTGATTCTTCCCAGGTGTTGGTAAATGAGAGAGAGTTGGCAATTCTTTGATGTCATTGGAACTCTGCAACTGGAGAGTTGGCTAAACACTATGATTTGACTCCTACTTTGGGAAAGAAAGAAGAGGAAGAGGAGGAGGAGGAGAGAAACAATGTATTGTGTCTTTTTCCACCATTCAGTAGTTAAATGGAGACACAAAAAACAATGAGCAGACAGAACAGACTGGTCTGATTTATACTAGAAGAAGCTCTTTTTCCCTTTACTTTCGCCATGGTTTGAAAACATCATAACACGATTCTTCATCATAACATCCTTCACCACTGCAGGAGGTCAATGCTATTGCCATGACATAAACTGTATCAGATCTGGGGAGCTGCCACTCTTTCCTGTCCTCCCACTTTGTATCTATGTGGAGCCCAGAGATAAGAACAAACGGCCACAGCATAAAATTCATTCAGCCAGGTCCCCAAAGCTAATTTCATCCTTTAATATTTGTTTTGTACTAATTGAATTCTCTATTTCAATTGACTATTCTAATCAGAAAAGTTCAAGGAAAGGTAGATAATGCATTTCTACTTATTTACATGCAGGGACGACATAATACACTGCTGATATTAGCCACAAAAACAGATATTTTAGATAGAACATACTCCCAAATCCTACTGAAACATTGTAGCTCAGGCCTTCAGGCAGCAAAAAGAAAAAAGGAAATAATTGTTATTGCATAATAGCCATTTGAAGTTGTACCTAGACCAAACAAAACCATAGAAAATTCTCGGCATTTGTTCACTCAAGTAACTTCCATCTTTTAATATAAATTGTAGAAATGAAACAGTGAGAAATTTCACCAAGTCATTTTGAGAAAAAAAAATAAAAACCCCCGTACATGCACAGAAATGGCAATCTCACTGTATGAATACATGATCAATTTGCCTAACTGTGTTGAAATTCAATGCAATAAAAGAAAGGCCTTCCTAGAAGATGAGGTTTTAACAGCATCAAAAGATTCTTGTGCAGAAATGGTATCATTCAAATCCCCAGGACTGTACTTGGCAGTTATTAGTTCTGTCAGGTCTTCCGACAATAAGTTCAAGGAATCACTGCTAAAAATTCCAATTTATGAAACACACATCCAGGCAACCTAAGGCAGTGATTCAGGTTTACATTTCGGAAAATGTGTTGTTGTCCACCTGCCTCCCTGTGCTGACTTTTACTTATCGTTCATTCCAGGGAAGCATCCATATGATTCAAGGATGAAGGAGACTGGTTTGTGCAGTAAATAAAACTATAGGTACAACATGGTTTCCAGGGAAAGGGGAGATGGTGGAAATGGCAAATACAAGTTTCTGAAGAGTAAAAAGTCAATAGGGAATGGCTGACTGGGGTCTCACAAAAGGAGTATTTTACCAAGACAAGTGGGATAAATACAGCTAATTAAAGTAGAATATCAGAGCTTCCAAACACAGTGTACAACTGGAAAAAAAAATCACAGGAAATTCAGATTTTCAGGCTAAGTAAAAACGGGATGGGGGAAGGGAAGAGAAGGAGGTGGTGGAGTACATTTTGGGTTAGAACAATTGTTGGTTTTTATATTTATTTTTAGTACTGGTGATTAAATTGGACAAATCTTTGTATGTTCTTAGATTCAATTTTAGGACTGGTGATTAAATTGCACAAATCTTTATTAAGTTCTCATATTAACTTTTAGGGCTGATAATGAAATTGAACAAATTGAATGGATCTTTATAGGATATCTACAGATTAAAAGAAAAGAAACGATTCACTACATTCACAAAAGTTAAAAAAAATACAGACACAGTGACAATTTCAGAATTCAGGTTTGCTAAACTTCATAGGTCCACAGATGAGACCCTGAATATTTACTGCATTTTTCTGATTCTACCCCCACCCTGCCATGTAGTTTCTAAATTTAGAACACTTGTAGATTTTTTCAGCAATGATCTACTTTAAATAAGGTAGAATAAAAGGACTTTAAAAAGGTAGAAGACTTGCAAATTATGTGGGAGCTTCATTTCTTAAAAAACAAAAAACAAAAAACAAACAAAAAAAAAAAACAAAGGAAAATAGTTTTCATGAAGTTCTGTTTACCTGGAAGACTCCACAAACCAGAAACTTCCAGAGTTCTTAATTTTTTTTCCAGCTCAGCCACCCGATTCCCTAGGATTCTGAAAAAAGGGGAGAAAATGACAATCGATTACTGAGCATCCTGTCAGCCCCCAGCCCTGGGAATCCCACTGGTGCCCTAGTAGAAAAGTGTTGAGATTTATGATACATGCTAAAAACGGAGCATTTGTATGTATGTGTGTGTAAATAATATGTGCTCTATTGAAAGTGCATATACAAACAGAAAGTACAGTGAATGATTAAAAACAATACTAAAATGCCACAAAAGTGAGTCCTCTCCCAAAAGGTAGTTTTCCTGGGAAGCTAAATGATGACTCCACCGCTGCCCAAATCATTTGATGGAATTTCTATTTGAGAAATGCTCATTGCAAAGATGACAATAAATTTTGAATACCCTTAATAATATCACACCTTGATTCTTGGAGGGTGGATCTGATTTTTGGAAACAACCAGGTCTAAAAAATAAGATGGATAGATATGCTTGGTAATGTTGTTTTGAGTCAATACATAATACCATCAGCCTTCTTAGACCCATGTCTTACTGATGTCCACATTCTTGATATTTAGCACAATGCCTGATACATGGGAAGTATTTGATAAATATATCTGATTAAATAAATGCCTTTCTTTTTTCATGACTCATAATTAGCTATAGGAAGAATGAAAAGAGATATTTCAAAAGAGTTTTCAGTAATTGCAGAATCGTTAGAATAATTACATTGTTTTCCAAGGTGACCATTCTGAGTCACTAAGATATGTAAGTTCTAGAATGTGTGTATTTGAAAAGACCATACTGTTTACTTGGAAGCCAAACTTTCACTACATGCATGGATAGACATGTGGGCATACATACTCTCACATCACTCTATAAAAAATTAAATGTAGTTGAGAAATGATTTAATAGTCCTCTAAAACTTGAATCACTTTCCATTGGGCTGGAAATTGAAAAACCAGTCTTTATTTTATTTGGGGGATTTTCTTGGCACTGCTGTGCTAAAATAATGTGGAAATCACCTTAAGAGCAAAGTTTCAATTCCTTTCAGCAAGATAAATCAGAACACTAGAATTATTCTCCTATTTCTCTTTATATTCCAGAGATAGCTACACACACCCACATACACACAGAGGCATGAATATGTATATATCTGCACATATATATGGCTGTGGATTTATCCTTGTTTTACCTGAATTGACTTGTACCATCTTAATTAATATTCCCTTTGAGTTCACAGAAAACTCTGGAATTATTCTATGTGGTTTTCTTCCATCTAGGTACTTAGAGCTTTTCTTTTCTTCTTTTCCCTAAGTCTTAAAATTATGCATAGTCTTTATCAATTACTTTCCATTTTCATTCCATTTGTTGGGTCTCTTTTGCTTTCATGTCCCTGACCCTTCAATAGACACTATCCTTTGTAATCTTGCTTTCCATATTTTGCTCAGACCTTCTGATCCAAGCTCTCTTTTCACCAGCTGATGAGTTTGAGATGCAATCACAACAGTGTTCAAGTTGATGCCTGTTTCTTAACGAGATCAGATCATCTGTAGGCGGCTGCTTCTTGGAAACAAAAGATAAGGCTTAACTCTTCTGTGGAGGTGGAGGGATACCGTCTGAGCAGCATTCGAAGGTGTGCTGAAAAGATATTGGGTTATATTTTCTCTGATGTTTCAGGATAACACAGCCATTTCTCTCAGAAATGGAACGAAGTGAATTTCCTGGTGTCCCCAGCAATCTACTTTCAGGGCCCCTGCCTAAGTTTGTCAGTGCTTTCTTCTCTGACTTGACACTTATCAGCATCTGATGCAGGGCTGCAGGTAGTTAAATGGACTCAGTAGAAGTTATGACAGTAGAAATAATAACAATAGTACCACCACCAACAATAGCAGCTGCATTACTGTTAACAGTCAACTAATCTTTCCTGAGTCCTTAATACACATCAGAGGCCATGCTGAACACTCACCTCATTTGTGTTATCTCATCTAACCTGGCAAAAACCCTGTGGTATACATGGTATTGTTATCCTCCTTTTACACGTGGACACTAAGAGAGGTTAAGCAACTTGCCCAAGCATGCACAGTTTATCTCAAAGTTCTGTCTTTCCCCAGCCGCCAGCAATCTCATCCACCATACTCCCCTCTTCCCATTATGAAGCTGAGGAACAGAAGTTAGTTAACTTGACCAAAACCATAGGCAAGACTCAGCTGGTGGTGAGGCTGTATCGGAATGTAAGCCTGGACTTGCTTCTGAAGCACATGCTCTTAACCAATACCCCATAATGGCACTTTAAAACCAACCTTGTCACATTCTTTCTCATGTCTGCATGAAGTGCTCCTTAAAAACTGTTCATGTTGAAACATGGATGTGCCCGCAGTTGCCTTGCAAAATACAAGCCACAATGCTTCAAATGGCAAAGAGGATCTCTGTTAGCTTCACACTGAAAGAATGTGGCAGGGAGCCCACTGAACCTGGTGTGACGCAGCCCAGGGACAGAAGAGGGGCTATTTATGTCTTAGTAGCCAGCAGCATGGATAGGTGGAGAGAGGAGCAGGAGCTGAGTCCGTTAAATTCAGTTTGACCAAGTCAACAAACAGTTCCTGAGATCCAGCTCTGTAAAGCACTATGCTACAGGCTGCAGGGGATAATGAGGAGAAGGAGACCCTGTCCCTGCATTTGAGAGACTAAACGTCTGGTGGGAGACAGACCGATGCATACACACAAAAACATACATGGACAGTGCAGTGGAAGGCTCTAATAACAGCTGGTATTTATTAATCACTTGCTCTCTACTAGGTATGCACAGACGCTCCGTTGGTGTCCTGCAACAACTGATGCGTCAGCTCTTGTTAGCCTTATTTTGCAGGTGAGAAAACTGAGACTCAGAAAGGTCACTTAACTCACCCAGGCTTACACAGCTGGCGAGCCGAGGGGCCAGGCAAAAACATAGGCTTGAAAATACAGGCTGAGCGCGGTGGCTCACGCCTGTAATCCCAGCACTTTGGGAAGCAGAGGCAGGCGGATCACGAGGTCAGGAGATCAAGACCATCCTGGCTAACGTGGTGAAACCCCGTCTCTACTAAAAATACAAAAAATTAGCCAGGCGTGGTGGTGGGCGCCTGTAGTCCCAGCTACTCGGGAGGCTGAGGCAGAAGAATGGCGTGAACCCAGGAGGCGGAGCTTGTAGTGAGCTGAGATCGCGCCACTGCACTCCAGCCTGGGTGACAGAGTGAGACTCCATCTCAAAAAAAAAAAAAAAAAAGAAAAGAAAAAGAAAATAGACACATGCTTATTAAAACTGTAGAGCAGAAATGAAGAGCTAAGTGGAAGACGAATCTAGAAAGACCAGTAGGAACCCCGACCATGAATGACCTACCTGCCATATTGAGAAAATTCAGACTTTTCTATATTGGCAATGGGGAGAGAGTGAAGAGGTTTTTTGTTGTTGTTTTGTTTTGTTTTGTTTTTTAAGAGATGGAGTCTTACTCTGTTGCCCAGGCTGGAGTGCAGTGGCATGATCTCGGCTCACTGCAACCTCTGCCTCCTGGGTTCAAGCAATTCTCCTGCCTCAGCCTCCAGAGTAGCTGGGACTACAGGTGTACGCTGCCACGTCTGGCTAATTTTTTTTTTTTTGTATTTTAGTAGAGACAGGGTTTCACCATGTTGCCCAGGCTGGTTTCTAACTCCTGAGCTCAGGCAATCTGCCCACCTCGGCATCCCAAAGTGCTAGGATTACAGGTGCGAGCCACCGTGCCCAGCCCAGTGAAGGGTTTTAAGCAAGGAAGCAGGATGAGGAAGTTTAGGCAAAGCATTCTTCATGCCTAGTTGAGAATGGAATGGAAGGAGTGTGAGTGGAAGCAGAAAGATCAGTTAGAAGGGCATCGTCCAGGTGGGGCTGACATGTTCCAAACCAAGCCAGTTGGGATGCAGGGGTGCTACAGGAATGGGGCAATAACGAGGAGGTAGATGAGCTTGAGATGCCTATGGGAGATCTGTGCAGACATACTGGATGCAGGAAGAAAGGCAAAGATCTGAGAGTGCAGGCTAGGGGAGCGGAGCCAGCAGCTCACTACCAGAGGGTGTGAAGTCAGAAGGAACAGTGGAGGAGGCAGAGGAGAGCCAGGACAATGTGCCACCTTGGAAGCCAAGTTGAGAGCGGTGCAGATGAGAAGGGGTGGTCAATATTGTCTTATTCTAGAAAGTGGCCACACAGGATGAGAGTTGAGAAGAGGCAACTTAGAAGATGTGCCTGACCCTTGAAGGAAGGATGTTTCAGGACAGTAGAGGGGATGAAATTCAGAGTCCAAGGGACTGGGCTGAGACAGAAGCAGACTCTGGGAGAAGTGAATATAGCCGACTCTTCAAGTAGCTTAGCAGGGAAGAGAAGGAGATAAACAGCAGTAGCTCGAGGCAAACTCAAACTTGAGAGAGGTTTGGGGTTTTTTTGTTTTTGTTTTGCAGGATGAGGGAGATTTTAAAGTTTTAGAGTTTTTAGTTAGTCATGGGTTGTTTTGGGGGAGATTTCAGCATGTATCTACCTAGTGGTCTAGGAAAATCTCTCAGGATGCCCAGTCTCCAGATGGCTTCCCTGCAGTGGTTTTAGATAGTAATGACATCATCGAAGGTGGGATGAGGAGTCTGTGAAGACAGAACTCACACAGGAACTGCACTACTGTGCTTGCTCTCTGGACAACACAGACAGCAGGAATACTTGAGTGAAGGTCTTTAAGGAAAGCCTGGCTCTAAAGGGGAAGCAGGTAACTGTGTCTCTACACGCCTGAAGACGCCCCTGCTTCCTTCTACCCCAGGTGGCCTCCTTTCACGTCTCTGCTCTGATCCATACACCCCCTTGCTGCTGCTCCCCAAGATGCTGAACTTCCAAGCTCATTTACCATTGGCCAGGGAAAGAGAAGAGGAAACAGTTTCGGGCATAGCAGGAAAGATAGCAAAAGGCCAATATGTCCTCATATATTCACCACCACCTCCCCACCATGGTAAGGCATGGGCCTGGGGGGAAGGTCTGGATAACGAAATGTGGTGCACAGTGAAACAGCCCTTGAACAACCACCTCATCCACGAATGCTTTGCCACCCGGTTTGAAAGATAAATGAACCTCACATCCGTTCTTTCTCGATCACCAGGCAACTGCCAACTTGCTGGCAAGAAGTAGCTCAAGCAAATTGCCTATTAATTGAATGTTGCTCAAGATGTAAAGTCCTAGGTTTCTTCATCAATTCTTCGAGATGGCTCCTGTTGGAGCCTCTCAAGGGTGGTAACTGTCAGGCAGTGGAAAACCAGCAGGGGAGCATACGCTGCCAGGAAGGAACACCTTTACTGCTATGTATAATGCTCCAGCAAAATAAAGCCATTTCTTTTCTTTTTTTAAATTAATTAATTATTATTTTTTTCTAAGATTGCAACTGGGGCATGCACACAGAGACCAAGGTAGTTTCCAGGGTACTCCAAAAGCTATTTTATTATTTCAGTTACCCAAGGCTAAATCAAGGGGGAGAACACTCATAGACCAAAGTCACATTCTATTCTCAGCCCTCATTCCATTTGTAGTATAATTAGTTTCTTTACATGCTCCCAAATAAAACATTTATTAAAAGTATGAAACAGAGGACCCTCTAAGTATTAAAGATGGCACATTAGGCAACTTATGTACTGATATGAAGCAATCTCCAAGATCCATTATTACAGGGGAAAAAAATCAAGATGCAGAATAATGAAAAAAGAAATCTTTTTAAAAAATGAATACCAGTTACCATTTGTAAAAAAAAAAAAAAAGACAGTATATCTATGTAAATATATGAGTATGTGTATATACATAAACGTATTGTGCATTTGCTTATACTGCCTATGCATCCTTTGGAAGGATACATGAGAAATGAGGAATGGACGTTTCTTCCAGGAAGGGGATTAAGGTAGCTGGGAGTAGTTTGGAAATACACTGTTGTTTAACCTTAAATTAATATTAAATTAAAACCACAGAGGCCAGGCATGGTGGCTCATGCCTGTAATCTCAGCACTCTGGGAGGCCGAGGCGGGCGGACGACTTCAGGTCAAGAGTTTGAGACCAGCCTGTGGATGACTTCAGGTCAAGAGTTTGAGACCAGCCTGGGCAACATGGTGAAACCCTATCTCTACTAAAAAAATACAAAAAATTAGTCAGGTGTGGTGGCGTGCACCTGCGGCCCCAGCTACGAGGGAGGCTGAGGCACAAGAATCACTTGAACCCAAGAGGTGGAGGTTGTAGTGAGCCAAGACTGTGCCACTGCACTCCAGCCTGGGAGACACAGCAAGACCCTGTCAAAACAAACAAACAAAAAACCTAGAGGATGGCTCAAAAATTATTAAAAAATAAACATGAAAAAGTGCATGGAAACAAAAATAAACATGGTCAAATGAAAATGTCGGTCTTTCTCAATGGAGGCAGAGACTGCTGTGAACCTGGGGAATGGGTGTGTTTGCAGTGAGTATGGTTAGGAACACATTAGGGAATCAATCTGTCAGAGGAGGCTGGAATCCTCTGCAGAGGCATGTCAGGCCAACAGCCTGTGGATGCTGCCTTTGGCAGGCAATGGGGACTCAGCCTGCTTTGCAGAGAAGGCTAGTGGCATGCTCAGAACTGTAGCTGGCAGGTGGGTTAGGTGGGGGGAGGTAGGGCTGGCATCTGAGGATGGAGCTGTGGGAGGGTCTCCCCAAGGAAGAAGTGATGGTCAAAGGGCATAACCATTTTTGAAACATACTAGGATGGATGTTGACTGATGGAATTTGAGGAGCTGAAAGGATATCCGGAGAAACCATCAACCAGAAGTTAGAAATGTGGGTCTTGGTCTTGCTCTTGATGGGGTGGTGGGGACAAGAGATCTGAGAAGAGTCTGCAGAGAATGAGAGGCAAAGACAGAGACAGCAAATGAGGTCCCCCAGGTGGGGGAAAAAGCACAGAAGACAGAGGAAAAAGATGGAGTGGGTCCGGGGTGGGGGTCAGGGGAGAGGTGGGAAAAGGAAATGAGACAGTGGAGAAGGCTGGAGTTTCCCCCTTGAAATCCATCTTACTTGGATTTCAAGATGAAAATCTCGATATGAAGAAATTAAAGAAGAAAGAGACTCAAAGCTGGAGTTTGGGGATACTGGTGACCTGCAAAGAAAGAATGCCGTGGGAAATATAGGAAGAGGTCTTGGGAGGCATTAAAGCCAAGGTTATCTTTCTTTCCTGTGCATGGACTCACCCGGGACTTACTAAAATCCAGAATCCTAACTTTCCCTCTCACAAATCCCCGATTCTGCATTTATAAACAAGTTCCTCCACCCCCCAGCCACTGCACCCAAGCAATTCCAACATAAGTGACCTCCCAGAATACATTCAGACAGGGCGACTGTTGAGGAAGGAGAGGAGGCCTTTTTCACAAACAGTCCAGGCTGGTGGTATTTCTGGGAAGGCAGCAGGGTTGAGGAAAGGCTTTGGGGGTTCAGGGCAAAGAGGCAAAAGCCAGAGGAAGGGAGGAGGTTGAAGAGGGTGAGAGAGGAGGTCCCAGGGGAGCAAAGGCCCAGAAGAGGCCCAGAAGAGGAAAGATGGTGGCTGGTGTACTTCCTGGAGACAGGAGTGAGCAGAACATGGGCAGACACTGGTTTCAGGGCAGCCGTAAGTTGAGGGGCTCATGGTGAGAAGCCCCGTTTTCTCAGTGAATGAGGAACTGAGGTCACTTGCTGAGAATGCACCAGGGTTTAGAAGACCTGAGAAGGCTTGAAAGATGAGGTGTTCTGTAGAGAGGGAAGGACAAAGCCAACTCACAGAGGACATTTCGTGCTGCAGGGGATGCCCATTCCTTCTTCCTCCCCTGAGAAGCATCCGCATTTCAGCATCTGGCTTTTCATTCCTTGGCTAAGATTTCATTTTTCAAGAACATTTAAACCTTCTCCTGTCAATAAATTACCCTTGTCATCCCTTCAAGATTGCCTGCTTCCCTTTGCTGGTCTCCGCGTTCTTCCACATACATCTTCATCTCTGGTGAAATCTTCCCTTCACTCCAGCTTCTCTTTTTCTATTTTGTTTTTATAATACTTTCAATCATTTTCCACTTGCCTTTCTCCCATGCCCCTGTGTTCGTCAGGCCCCGGATTGTCTGGTCCCTCCCTTTGTCACTTGAAGCCTAGCTTTCCAGGCCCCGCTCAGTTCTCTCACACTTGCATTTTGGTTCCAGGTGTATGTCTGTCTTGCAAGCAGGACCAGCTACATAATTTGCAGGGTCCAGTGCAAAATAAAAATGTGGGACCCTCTTGTTAAAACAATGACTAAGAATTCCAAGATGGTGGCAGTGGAAGAACAGACCTAATGTGGGGTCCTTCTGAGCACAGGTTGCATGCCCACAAAGCCAACCCCATGTGTAGTATTTGCTACTTTAATTTATTGTTTATTCACCATTCTCTGAACACTCTTGATATTGCCTCTGTCATCTCTAATGGCAACTTTAACCTGCTTGGTTTTACATAACATAGTCAATATGCTATAAAAACCAAATAAGACATTCCATTTTAATTACCCTTTCTTTTCACCATCTTTTTTGCTGATCTGGAAGAGTGACATGAGATTCTTTTCTAGGCCCAGCAGCCTGTGGAAATTGATGCTTGGGTGGTTTCTGCCATGAAAAGACCCTCAAAGTCATGCTGGGAGTTTCAAATGGCACTGAGGCAGTTTCTCCCCTAAAAGCAGAGCTGGAGGAGAGGTGGGTCAAGTCACCCAGGCAATTATTTTATGGAACTCATCCATTAAATACGTACTACTCAGCGTGTAGCTCAGAGTAAGCATTCAATATGGCTGGTACTCTTTCCTTGCTTGGCTCCAGCTGATAGCCAAGATGCTGATATAAAAAGGTTCCTGCTTGATTTGAGGGGTCTCACCTTCCCTGCAGGTCTGTGGTTCCAGCTGGTTGACATTCACTTCTGGTAGCCTCGCGCCCACTCCCCAACCCAAGAGTTTGGCCACCTACTTGTTGGTTTGCCTCTGGTGCTGAATGACCATGTTTTTCTCGTGGATTGTTTCCAACAGGGCTGTTGCCAGAGATTTCAGGTCAGAAATGGACTGCGGAGTAGCTGGGAGGCTGCATCCATGATCCTCAGAGAGCAGATCCTGAACTAGACAGGATACAAAATGTATAACTCAGTCGTCATTCTTCTGAAACGCTGGATGCAAACCAATGTCAATCCTTCCTGGATAATGATATGTCCCCAGCTTCAAAATGCTACTATGTTGTATTGAGAGTCCACCTCAAGTGTCAGCACAACAAAGTAAAATCTAGTGTGAGGACTAAACAGAAAGGAGGAAGTTCCCAGGATGTTTCTCAGCAATTTTTAAGAAGATAATAATATTTGCATTTGTCTAGTATTTTAAACACTTTCATAATGACTAACGCATAAAGTCTTAAAATTGAGGGAAAAGAAACTCTACAAAATATTGATTTTTTTCCATTTCATGGACAAAGCAAGGCACAGATGGGTTAACAACATTGGCTGAAGGTCACACAGCCACGCAAATGACAATGACTCCTAGCTCCAAGGGCCTTGCTTTATGTCAGTTTCCCACTGTGTGATACCCCTGGCAGGTGGTAAGATAATTTAGGAGATTATTTAAAGTGCAAAATATGTTTTGTATTTTAGTAGCTATGCATTTGTTTGAAGGTATTATGGAAAAGGTTATATATGGCATAACAAAACCAGTGATTTCACAGGTGCTACTACTTAGGATAAGGTCAAGTAAAATAAGTCACTTTAAAATCGACTTACAGAAAAACATTAAGCAAACAATAGCAAGGTGGCACAAAGATATAGCAAAAAGGTATATAGCAGACTGCAAATGTCTAAATATTGGGAAAGAATACATTATGCAAAAGCTAGCTGTTCTTGGATGTTTGTTACTCCACAAACTGCCAAATCCCATTCATGGCCAAGTTCAAAATGAAAGCCAAACAACATCCTTCCATGTAATTGAAGGATTGAGACCCATATGAGAGAGACCCACCCCTTGTGCATATCCTGCCCTGGATGAGTCTTTAACAAGTCTCCAGTCATCTATGGATGGCTCTGATAGAAAATGAGTTTTTGTTTAGTTTCCAAAGTGTATACTTTCAAAAAATTCCTAATTTGTTTGCATGCCACTTACAAATATATAAAGGAATATTACACTGTGGTATACTAGCTTAGCACATAGTAGGACTATCACCTCCTTTATCCCAAATTTCATACTTCTGCAAATAGAATGTAAGATTTCCTTAGCTTCTTTGGCAATAAAACACTATTAATGAATAATATGACAATACTATCTATTAAAACATCTGTGACTTTTTCCACATGTGATGCTGTTACAACTATGTTTCCCCATTTATGCTTGGCTGGGCTTGAAATGGCTTAAATTGCTCTCAGAAGCCACCAGCCCTACCCACAGCATGGCCCCATTCTACATCTGCAACTTCTGCTGCTTCTCCCACCGTTTTTTTCTACCCTAGGGTCACTCAGGTGCTCCTGCGTATGTGTCCTTTCTGACTCCGAATGGCTGTTCTTCAAGTCTGCTTTGGGTTTTTTAAAAGCCCTCTTCAAACGGAGATAAACTAAGAGTTAAACAAAAGGACAATAACCACTGATATTCCTACCAGACATTAAAAAAAAAGGAAACAGTATAAATCTCACAATTTTATTTTATTTTCAAAAATGAAAAAAAAAACCCTGCTTTTTTCACTTAACAATATTATTCATCATTAATATCCCTTAAAACATAAAATTGGATGGCTGCTTTGTAGTCCGTGTACAGATACAGAATTATTTGGCCAGGTGTGGTGGCTCATGCCTATAATCCTAGCACTCTGGGAAGCCAAGACGGGCAGATCACCTGAGGTCAGGAGTTCGAGATCAGCCTGGCCAACATAGTGGAATCCCGTCTCTACTAACAACACAAAAATTAGCTGGGCATGGTAGCACACGCCTGTAGTCCCAGCTACTCAGGAAGCTGAGGCAGGAGAATCGGTTGAACCCGGGAGGCAGGGGTTGCAGTGAGTGAACCACGATCACGCCACTGCACTCCAGCCTGGGCAACAGAGTGAGACTGTCTCAAAAAAAAAGACATAGAATTATTTAACTACTGCTGGACATTTATTGTGTTTTCAATATTTTTTATTATAAGTAATGTATGAAGAACTGTCTTGTAGCAAAATGTTTGCATATGTCTGTAATTGTTTTTCGTGGGTTCAAAGGGGGCCAGTTTAAGGCTTTTCATGGCAGGTTGTCATACAGTCATAGATTTCGTTTACCAATATCAACAGATTGTTGATAGAATGCTTTTCATCATAGGTTTTCTAGAAAGGCTGTGCCAGATTTATGGTTCTGCCACAGTGTTTGAGTGTGGCTGGCATTCCCCACATCAATGATAACACTGGGTATCAACATTCAAAGATGGTTTGCTATATATGGTATCCAGAGCTAAACGTAGATGGGCTACTTCACATTTTTATACAGTATTGTAGTTTTCTTTTGAAAAACAATTCTAGGGTGTTCTTTTCTGGTTGAGTGGAAAAAAGAAGTTGCTCGGAAAAGAGCCTTCCTTGGTTGTTATGTAGGCTGGAGACTCAGCACTTTTTTTTAAGCCACTGTAGTGCTGATTAAGACTGCCATATGATAGTTGCTGGTCTGCACTATCAACAACCAAAAAGTGGGCCAGCTGAGCATGTTCAACTCGAGACTTATGTTTAGCACTGAATTCTGAATATTAAGTGTCAGAAGCCAGCATGCTGCTATTTATTCCCCTGGACTGTTCCTGGAAGATCATTATTTTTCATTGGAATTGACAAGAAGGAGGAACAAAATTGCAATCAATAAAAGCTTCTTCAAAAAAGGCACAGGTTATGTGAGAAAATGACTTCAGCAGCTCGGAGACTTTTCTGATCGTAGAGGCCGGGAAAAGGAGAAATTCAAGGAGGTCAAAACGCACCCTTAGAGTTGCTGAATTGGTGATTAGGAAACGGAGAACACTCTGGAAAGGAGAACACAGTCTAGGGGAATATGCCCAAATGGGGTCTAGTGATTAGAAAAACCTCAAATGCAGTGGTTCCCAAAGTGGGGTCCCTGAACCAGCGTCAGCATCACCTGGGAACTTTTTAGAAATACATAATTTTCAGGTTGCACTCCAGACCTATTGAATCAGAAACTCTGGGGTGGAACCAGTAATCTGTGTTTTAACAGGCCCTCCCAGCAACTCTGATGCATGTGGAAGTCGGGGAGCCACTGTTCTATGGATCGCCTCAGTTCTCAGACCACAAAAGCAGAAGCCTGGATGGGATGTGGCCTTGCAGCTCTAGTATTTTACGCTCATGAGCGGTCTCTCCTGGAGCATGATATCCTACCTTGCTTTGCAGACAGGACTCCTGTCAGAGCACTGCTGCTGGATTTACCCTGGCCCTTCGAGTTTTTCCGTCTCTCCAGAGCATTCTAAAACAGGATTGGGAGAGAATAAAAACCCGTCAGAAAAGCCAACAATGGAAAAGTACCTAGCAGATGCCTCCTCTCATTGGCCCACAAGAACCCCTTGCAAACTCCAAGTGCTAGCCTAATATTTAGAATTCCAAGTCTACGCCCAAGAGTTATAATTTTTATGGCCTGGTAAGAAGTTTTTTTTTTTTTTTTTTAATAAAGGTGGTGCATGGCAGAATGATACCAATTACAGTCCCCCGTATACAAAAAGCACTTAATACATGTTAAATTAAATCAAATCTGAAGCAAGAATGCAGCCTAACACGTGAAGTCACTAGTAATGAAAATTCCTTCTGAATAGACATGAGATAGTGACTAGGTTTATTTTCATGCACCATTGGTGATTTCTGGAAGGAAAGAGAGCCATGATCAATTAGTGATGTCTGCAGTGGATACAGATTAAGGAAGTACATATGTGCCACCTACATGTCATTCCTAGAACAGACTTACATTAAAATTGATATGTAGCATCTAGCCAGTGCTTGGCACATAGAACTGAATAAATGTTGTTAAATGAATGCATCCACACATTTTAAAAAATTATGTATTAATTATACAACTTTAAAAGCTATATCCTTCTTTGGCTGAATGCGTATAGACTGGTATAATGTGTGGCTCCCACAAAATGGAAAGGAAGAACAGCACGGAGACTTGTGAGAACAAATGCTAATGTCAAAAGCCAGGAAAATAAGGTTCTTCCAAGCATCTAGACGGCTGTAAAACTTCACCCTCAGGAAGAGAAATCAATCTATTTTCCAAGCAGAGAAACCCAGGAGATTTTTCTAATTATAACACTTACAACTAACATCTGCAGAAATAGATATTATCAAACTAATGGTGCTAGAATTAGACTAAATAACAGTGGGGAGAATTTAAACATTCTGTCCTTGCAGTGTGACGTGAACATTATGGTTTAGACTGTGCCTTCCCAATCTTTGTTTCTTCATCACTCGGAAACCATTTTCTTATGGGTGATTATGACAGAAATAGCATCTGATGAGTGAACATGTTATAGAGAAAAGGGGTAAGAAACCTAATTGCAAATGGACCAAGGCTATGCAATACGCAATTCCAGATTCTAGTGGAGAGGCTACACCAGGCGCTAACACATCCTGGGTGGGCATGCCTTGCTCAGATAACAGCCACAGAAGGAGCTCTTGCGAAAAGCTGCTTTCATTTTGTTTGTTGTTTGGGATTTTAATTTGTACTGGTTACCCCAGTTAAAGCTCTTATTAGACTCTATCTGGGAGGGCAGGCAAGTACTAAAATATCTTTGGCACATAAAAGGGAATTAAAATAGAATGACATTTAGATGCACAATAGTGAATCACCATCACTGTCATCATGATTTTGCTACCTTGTATTTGGCAATGTTTGATTTCAAGAGGTTGACCTCTTCATGGAGTTGCTTTAATCTCTCTTGAAGGTACCTGGAAAAGAATACATAAAACTAGGAAGTGTTTAAGGGCTAAATAAAAAACACACACTGAAGTATAAGGGGAAAAAACAAAAACCACTTGCCAGAAGAGCTATCTTTTATACATGACAACTTGCCTGCTCACCAGAGAGGAGAAACACGTGCATCTTTGTGACCTTTCCTTAAATGAATGCAATCAAGGTCAAACATGCCCAAATCACAGACACCCCACTTTAAAACAGCCCTCACAGAGATTCCCTAAGGGATATCAACACAGTTTTCACATAATTCTCATTAAGATGATTCCACCGGGAAGAGAGGCAGGAAGAGGCGACACCAGACATAACATTAAGTTAGACACGCACACACGGAAATTTGCCTCAGGGAAAAGAGACAGCTAAGGGAATTTCTCAATTTATTTTCTTATTCTTTTCTTTCTCCTTGATGGCAATAACAAGCAACTCTCATGGGTTCCTCGCCCCTCTTGACCTACCAAGGAAGGTGCAGGGAAAGAGAAGGGAGATGTGTGCAGCTGTGTAGGTGTGGGCTGCTTTCCTTTTTCATTTTTACAACTAATACATGGCATTGATGTCATCATTTTGGGGGAGTGAGTTTCTTTTCACTTGTAAGGCAATTTTCTCCAAAATAAATAGGGCTGCAAATAACTCCCAGCCTGCAGGCCTGTACAGAGCCAGCCTTCCTCCCACGCACAGGCCTGGGCCTGGCCACTTGCCTGTTCTCCATACACAGGGCATCCACGTCAATGATGCGGTTCTCGTGCCCGCTCAGGATATGGTTCAGCTCCTGGTTGAGCCTCTCCACTTTGTCCTGGTAGGAAGACCGTTCTTCTTTAACATCCTGAAGCTCGTCCACAGAAGCCTGCAGGTCGTGCTCCAGAGATTCAATCTAAAACCACAGGGAGAGCCCTTACTCAAGATGTTCCTCAGGCACTGGCTTTATGGCCAGAGATGGAGCCTCCCACTTGGTTGACTGATTTTTAGAGAGTTTATTAACACCACCCACATGCCCTAAAGCCATAAGTGCCACACACTGAAATACAATAACAGCTAAAAGCGAGGGATGACTTCCTGCCAGACATTTATTATATTTAAGATAGGAGAGGTGCAGCAGCTTGGAAAACCAGAACTGAACCCTCGCCTACTTCAGGATGCCCTGCAGCTGCCAGTGTCTTACAAATCCATACTTTTTCAAATCCACTCTAGACCCAGAAATCTTGTTCTGTTCTTCAGTTAGTAAGAGGAAGAAAACGAACTTTAGGCTCTCTTAGTTGTTACCTAACTAGGGCTCTGCATTTGTTGAGATTTTGCCTAAGAGCCATTGCTCAGCATTTTAGCAGAAACTTGCAAAGTAAGGCCAGTTAGTCACGTGTTGTTCTCTCCCTGTCTATCCTGGGTAGGAGGAAAGTTTCTTGTTGTGTTCAGAACAATGGTACCCAATAGCAGGGAGCAGAACTGCCTGCTGGAGGCCAGAAACCCAAGAGTCAGCTTGGGACTCTAGTGCAGTGCTGAGGAAGTAAAAGCATTCAACGTGCATCCCAGGCACCCCCATACTCTGAGAAACGAGGGGCACGGTCCACTCTTGTTTGTGTTGTGTCCAGCTGTGCAAATGTATCCCCCACTCTGAATAGATGTTAGTGAGAACCTGTTCCTTAGCTCGCTCTAGCTGCTGCACCAAGTCTTCACGCTCATGGGCTGCAAAGTGTCGCACGCCAATTTCTTCATCTCCAAGCCTTTGTTTGGCAATCGTCATCCTCAAGAGCTGCATTTTCCATTGGTAGAAAAAGAAAAAGGGACAGAGAATAAACAGATCCAAATAAAAACCAAAGGACACTAAGAAACTTTTGGAAGATAAGATACTTTCAAGAAATACTGGAGAAAGCACAAAACAAAGAAATTACTTGCCAGTATCATCCATTTTTTAAAAAATTAAAAATATAGATTGTAGTTAGTGTATACATGCACACACTGTTTAAGGCCTGGGCACTCTAAGCTGGATGTCTGGTGGAGCACTGCCACTGGGAGGAAACAAACTCTGGTTCCCATTAAAATTTAGCAAAGATTCACAAATGATAACCCAATGCTGGAAGATCTGCTGAGATGGGCACACTCCCACACTCGTAACAATGAGGTGACATTATCAAGAGCCTTAAAAGTGTCCCTACCCAATGATCCAGCAACTCTACTTTTGAAAATATGGGCTGAGAATAATCCCAGACTGCTAACTTTAGGAAAAACTGAAAAATAGATTGCACTGTTACTTAAAGAGTTAAAAACAACAACTAGAAACAATGTCTAACAATAGTGGAATGTTTAGCAAACGACAGTGCAACCAACCAAGTGGCTAATTTGCAGCTGTCTGAAATGAGGCTTATGTGAACTAGGTAACACCAGATAACGTGTCTATGATGCCATGTTAAGTGGGGGAAAAAAGAATACTAACGTTTCTATGCAGTATGACTAAAATTATACTAAGAACTCTCTCCCTCTCTCTCTCTCTCTCTCTCTCTCACACACACACACACACACACACACACACACATACACACAGAGAAAGAGAAAGAGAGAGAGAGAGAAAATGACCAAATGCACCCAAATATTAAAAATGTGTGTATTTCGGTGATGGTGAGACTGCTGCTATCTGCTTTTTACTTTCTAACTTTTTTTTTTTTTTTTTTTTTGAGATGGAGTCTCGCTCTATTGCCCAGGCTGGAGTGCAGTGGCGCGATCTTGGCTCACTGCAAGCTCCGCCTCCTGGGTTCACGCCATCCTCCTGCCTCAGCCATCCTCCTGCCTCAGCCTCCCAAGTAGCTGGGACTACAGGCGCCCACCACCACGCCCGGTTAATTTTTTGTATTTTTAGTAAAGACGGGGTTTCACCATGTTAGCCAGGATGGTCTCGATCTCCTGACCTTGTGATCCACTCACCTCGGCCTGTCAAAGTGCTGGGATTACAGGCATAAGCCACTGCGCCCAGCCTTCACTTTCTAACTTTTAAAGTATTCATTCACTGCATGAATTTTATAATATGCCTTTATTTATGTTTTAATATCCTCAGGAATAAAATTGCAGTCTTCCAAAACAGAATTTTCCAAAAGATCCCTGCAGAACCCATAGCTTTCCTGGACTCCAGAGCCAAGACCCACCTGCAGCTCCAAACCTTCTAGGTGGGGCTGTAATAGAAACTGTGTGAGAGGCCCAAGAAGACACCAATGGTCTCAGAGCATCCCCTACCTGCCCATCACAACTCCAAGGATTGCCACTGAAGAGTGACTTTCAAAAGTTATGGCAGCACTTTCCAATGTTTCTTTTATGGAGGTTTTAAGTCTGATTCCACACCTCCCCGTAGGGCAGATGTGGATGGGTTTCATATATGAATGGGATCCTGGGGACAGTTTTTCACTGTCACACAGATCCGACCCAGCCAGGAGTGCCCGTGGGGGACAATCTCTTCCTTGTTCCTGCATGAATCTTAAGGGATTCGTTGCCAGTCGAGAAAATGGCTTAATTTTCAGAGTCTCTGAAGGATTTATGGGCAGGTGAGAGATAGGAAGTTAATTTAAGCCAAGGGAGAATATTAACTAAATTGAAATAATAAATAACAGCAAGGAACTTTGAAAGAAATGATGACTAAAGAAAAGTAAAGTGCATTTTCAAATGACACTTACTTTGGGTCCTTATTTGAAAACTACTCAGTTGAACTCAACAAATATTTACTGTGTCCCTACCAAGAGCAAAAGCACCATTGGGACTGGGTGGACAGTGTCCCAGGCAGGTGGAACGGACTGTGCAAAGGCAGGCAGAAGATGCAGGATGCTTAGATGTGCAGATGGCTGCACTTGCTGGAATCTGGTTATAAGTGATCCTCATTATCCGTGGATTCTGTATTTGTGAATCTGCCTACTTGCTGAAATTTATTTTTAACCCCAAAATCAATATTTGCAGTGCTTTCATGGTCATTGTCAGACATGCAGAGAGTGGCAAAAAATTACAGTCACCCGACACACACATTCCCACAGAGGTCAAACAAGGCCACATTCTGCCTTCTTGTTTCAGCCCTTGGATTGTAAACAAATGTCCTTTTCATGATCTAGTGAGTGCCACCACATTTGTCACATTTTTATGCTTTTCACTGGTGACTTTGCTGTTTTAAGTGGCCCCCACACATAGTGCCGAAGTGCTGGACGTGTTTGCACTTAGTGTTATCAGTGCAAGAAGGCTGTGAAGTGCCTTATGGAGACAATATGTGTGTTAGAGAAACTTGCTCCAGGCATGAGTGACAGTGCTGTTGAACTCAATTCAATGTTCATGAATTAACTGTATATGTCAAATAAGTGACGTTAAACAGAGACACACATAAAACAAGGTTATGATTGATCAGTTGACAAAAATGTTGTGACCAGAGGCTTATAGGAACCTAACCTTGCATTTCTCCTAGGAGCAACGGTTCAGTATTCACTAATCCAGTAGTTGGCAGTGACTTCACAGAACAAATTTGTAGCAAAACTGGTAATTCCGCTGATAGCTGATACGCAAAAATTCTATCACATCACACAACTCTTGGCTTGGGACACCAGAACTCCAAAAGTGGATACACAGGAAGGCAAACGACAAGCCAAATAAAACAATGTCTATCAGATCTGAGGGTCTAGGACCAAGAAAACTCCCGCCTTTCAGTATGAGGCCAACAGGAGGCCCAGGTCGTGTCTTCAAAAGCAGGGTATTTTTCTTGGTCTATGAAAAGCCATACTGACAGCCTGAACTTTAAGTTATAAAACACTGTGGTTTTCCATTCCCAATATGCTTCACTGAGCACTTAATTTAGAATTGCACAATTATGTTTGCTTAATGCCAATTAATTATTAAACATGTTTATTGAGGTCTGACAGCCATATAAAAGAGTCATCTTTTATATATTGGATGCCTGTTAAGCTTCAATAAATATGTTAACAATCATTTGGTGTTTAATGTGCATATAATATCGGCTGTTAAATCTCAGGGCTGGACTGGTTGAAACACTTATTTTTAAAAGTGAGGCCCAAGTTGGTAATAGCTGGATCATTAGTTGTGTCTGAAGCTTAAGTGCAGTCAGCTGAGGGGGTCTAAGGAAGTCACCGCAGGGGAGATGGCACAGCCCCAGGGAGAAGGCTCCTGCCTTCCGAGCTGACAGCTGGTGTGCACTGGAGTTGGCCCACCTAGGGCCTGCATCCTGGCCCCACAGTCTGTGAGCTGTGCAACCTCAGGACCTTGTCTGAACTTCTTGGAGTCTCAGTATCCTTCTCTGTAAAAACACAGCAGTAAAAGTGTAGCCTTGGACAAGTGCTGTAGGCATGAAGTGAGAGACTGGGGTTGAGTTAAATGAACACTGAACTCAGGGGAGTTCAAATAGTCACATATATGAGTTTGGGGATTAAAAAGAGGAGGAAAGAGAGGATGAGAGAGAAATAAACCAAAACATTGGGTGATTCTCCCATTTCCTATGCTCAGTATCCCTGCTGGAGAGTGAGGGGAGAGAGTGACTGATAATATATTTACGCAAAGTCACACTGTTCTATTTTTACTTAATACCGCTATTCCGAAGCATACATACACCATGAAGTTTTGGACAATTTCAAAGGACCATCAGGGGGAATTTTGGCTACATACAAGTTTCTGCCTCTTACATGCTGACTTCAGAACCTAACCCTAAGTAAGAAAAGATGGGACTTCTCTTCGATGCTTAGCACAGGCCCTGGAGCAAATAATGTGTTTAATAAGTAAATAATAAATGTTAGGGGCTCTTATGATTATTGTAATTATCATCATCATCCTCCTCCATGTATGTTTCCCCACATAGAAGCCCACGAGGGAAGTCCGACCTTTCTTCTAAGCTACAGAAAGCAGAGCTCCCAAGCCAACCTTATCTGCGTAGTGCAGGCAAATGATGTTGATTTTCCACCTTGGAAAATGGCTATGAAGCAACCGCTCAGGGCACTTAATTTCCTCAAACAGGGCCATCAAAACTGCACAGCCAGCCTCCCTGTGCCAACCCACAAAGTGGATCAGTGCCTTGCACAGCACCCGCGCCGCCACCAATAGACACATTCAGTTGCTGATTTAGATAGAAATAAATGTTTATGAATGAATTATGGGCGTGAGTCGTCAGCTTGCGGATGAGGCGCAGCTGCAGCTGGGAAGTGGCTGAGGGACATGGCCGCAAAACAAAGTGGTAAAATGGCTTCTGGGTGCCCTGCCCCCAGCTCTGCCAAGGGCCTGCTCAGTCTCTCCTCCATGAAGCCTGCCCAGGCCTCCCAAGTTGGAATGACTTGCTCCTTCCTTGATCTCTTCTTAGCCTTCATCTCTCACAGTCCTAAACATTCTCTACCTCGTCCTATTTTCATTTACCTGAATCTGTTTTACCCAACAGTGAGAGGCAGCCAGGTGCAGGAGCAGCTATTTTCCGGGTGTCATCTCCATTCAGATCCAGCTTCTGCTAATCCTAGCTATGTGCCCTTGGCAAGCTTCTAACCCTGGTGGGCTACATGTGACTTGTTTAAAAAAAAAATGGATAAAATCTATCTTGCAGACAGGACAGCCATGTACAGCTGCCCAGGCTGCACACTGCACAATTCCATCTGTGGAGATCACATTACCACAATAGGAAGATACAATGCAATGATCACTGTCCATGTAACTTCATGAGCTTTCAAAGTGCAATCCCCAGTTACAGTTGGTATAGTTGTAATTCTTACACAGTAGCTGTCAATTTGCCAGAGCTATCGAGAGGGTCAGATGAAAGAATCATTAACAGGAAGTGGATGCTAGCCCTTTCTTGCCCCCAGTCCTCGTGTACTGCTGCAGATAGCACACCTGGGGAGAGGTCAGCAACAAAAGGCATTTATTAAACATTCATCTGGAGTGGTGCTGTGCTGGGCAACTCAAAAACAAGACTCTGCCTATTATTTCTTTACTTTTCCTGTTAGTTGCCTCCACATCCTCTCCAAATGCCCCCTGACCTTTTGGAAATACCTTCAAAAAAACTGGACATGAGAGATTAAAAAGGCTCCAAGTGGGCCACCTATTGTGTACACCAGAGTCCAAATTCCTAGATTTATATGACATTCCAGTTTTAGTTTAAAACAAAATAATTTGTCACTTAAAACAAAGCAAATCAAAACAGTAGTTTTCATCCTTCTACCCTGGAGATCATCACGCACACACTTATTAGTGTGTATATGGATGTCTCCCAGTTAACAAGCTCCCAATGTAGTCCAGGCGAGCAGTGTGCTAGCAGCTTTCCTTAGACCACTGACGGATAACCCCAATTGGCTCTTCACAGCACTGAGATCTGCACAGAGCCTCTACTAGGGCTGAAGAGGCACAATATGACCTGCTCCCACCTGCCTTCTGACCCCATTTCTAACCATGCCCCTATGTCTGTGCTCCAGCCATGCTGGCTTCCCTCCCTTGTCCTAAACATGCCACTCTCATGTCTGCCCCTGGGCCTTTGCACTTCCTCTGCCTTTGGAAGAGCCTGCTCACAGGTCTGTTCAGAACCCACTTCTTTTGTCTCATTCAGGTCAGATCAAATCTCCCCTCTGAGAAGTCTTCTCTGCACATTATCGCTAGAGGCATTCATCCCCAAGCCACTCTCAATCCACACTGCCCTGCCTCCCTGTCTTCATCATACTTACCAGAAATAATCACGTTCATCTGCTTGTGTCTACCCCACTGTCAGCTCCATCATGGCATGAACCTTGCTTGTCATATGCACTGAAACACCTTGTCCTCCACAACCGTGTCTGGCTAACCATAGCCCATCCTCATATGCTTCTTAGATCTATTAAATAGGAAGCTCTCATTCTGTGCTCCGCACAACTCTCAGAGGCAGACATTGTCATCTCCTCTTTACAGTGGAGACAACCCCCTGAGAGGATGGCACATGGCTCTGAGGCCAGTGTTAACTGGCCAAAAGCTTCAGGTTGAGGGCACTGGGAACCATGTACAAATCAATGGGCCAGGCCAGGTGTGGTGGCTGATGCCTGTAATCCCAGCACTTTGGGGGGGCTGAGACAGGTGGATTACTTGAGGTCAGGAGTTCTAGGACAGCCTGGCCAATATGGTGAAACTCCGTCTCAACTAAAAATACAAAAACTAACTGGGCATGGTGGTGCACACCTGTAGTCCCAGCTACTCAGGAGGCTGAGGCAGTTGAATTGCTTGAACCCGGGAGGCGGAGGTTGCAGTGAGCCGAGATCACGCACTGCACTCCAGCCTGGGTGACATAGCGAGACTCCATCTCAAAATAAAATAAAATAAAAATAAAACTCAGTGGGCCACAGTGCCCTGGGACTGAAGCTTTTGGCCAGGTAACACTTAGCACTAATGTGCCACGCCATGCACTATCCTAGGTGCTGATCCCCATTCACCCATTTAAGTCCACCAAGCACCCTTGGCAGGTATTATTGCTATCCTTATTTGTACACGAGAAGCTGAGACATAGAGAGGTGGAGGAACTCGCCTATGTCACAAATCTTATAAATGGCAGTCAGGAATTGAGGCCTGGCAGCTCAGGGCTCTGAAGTCTATGCTGCGCTGCCTCTCTTCACAACCGTGGCAACAATCCCTGCACAGCAGCTCCCCTGGAGAATGTGCTCTATGTCAAGTGCTTTATAGAACTTTCTTTATTTAATCCTCACAAAAGGCAAACTGCATGCCTTCCTGCACCAAGCCCCTGACACCCTAAGCTCGCTCCCCTCACAGGGTCTTTGGACTTCACACTCCATGTCCCTATATCTGACCCTTCCCACCACACTTCCTTCAGGGCTCTGTGTCACGCACATGCGCGGAGGGCCTTCCCTGATCACCTGATACAAACAGTATCCCTGCCCCACCTGGGCTGTACTCTCTAGCTCCTTATCCTGCTTTAGTTTTTTACTTAGCACGTATCACCTCCTGACATATTACACCGCAGTTCATCAAATATAAGACTCCATCAACTTTAAGAGCCACCGCTGTGCACCTCTAAAAAGAATAAAAAGTGCCAGTCATAACTACACAATACTGACTGTATCAGAGATGTCCAAATGTGAAAAACTGTGCATCTTGGAATCTGTGAAATATGATTTATTTGCTTACTGTCCATCTGCCCCCACTAGAACGAAACCCCCATGGGAGCAGGGACTCATTGATATTGTTTGCTGTTAGCCCTAGACCAGTCTGTCCTCAACAAATACATGTTGAAATGAATTGCACCCAACCAGCCTCCATGAAGCAAGTACTACTGCTATCCCCATTGTACAGATGAGAACAACTAAGGCACGAAGAAGTCAAGCAATTGTCCCAAGTTCACACAGCTAAGAAGCCCCTGAATCACTGTCAGATAGTTCAGCACATGTTGCTCCCAGAGCCAAAATCTTTAGTGTCCCATGAAGCAGTTCTAAAGAAGCTCTGATTTATTTTTATTTTAGTGTGTAATTTGGATATGGTGTATGATAAAATAAGCCTTGGGCAGAGATATCTTTCAGAATCGGTTCTCCACTAGGAAGTGTAATTATGTTCACAGTCTATGGGATGAATATCTGAAAACCATGCTGTTTTGGTCACGTGATCTACCCAGACTATGAGTTCATGTAAGCCATGCTGAAGACCAAGTGTATCCAATTCACTTACGAATAAAACATTAGAGACTGCTGCACTAGACTGGCCGCTTGCTGAACTCACTGAGCATTGCCTATAGTTCATAATCAAGATCCCAGGTGCAGCAAGACATGATAGGGCGGGGAGGTGGGGTGCGGTGAAGGGCCCTTCTCACTCATTGTAATTCCTCATAATTAATTTCTATAGTGCCCCAAGGTGAGAGCTTTTCATTAGAGTGCCATCTTCACTTCAGTTTCTTGCAGGCTAGGACATCTCTCTGCTCCCTTTGAAGCATAAAGCGAAACAGCTTCGGAAGAGCTCTCTGATCCCTCATCCTGGACCATGACAAACATCCACAGCTGAGCACTCCTTTTTAACGAAGTGTACTTTAATTAGTCACTTGCACACTCATTGGTCTGTCT
Organism: Hylobates moloch; assembly: GCF_009828535.3. Lineage (NCBI taxonomy): Eukaryota > Metazoa > Chordata > Mammalia > Primates > Hylobatidae > Hylobates > Hylobates moloch. The sequence continues at coordinate 60,938,448 of NW_026652292.1, read as the reverse complement.
TTATTGGCTTGTAGCTGTATCTTAATTGGTCTGCTCACCAAATTCATCCAAAAGTCCCATGTCAATAGAGGTATGTTCACAGAAGGTCTCTATCATTTTACGGCAGCAATGCCAGATAAAACAGAGGTACCTAAAGACCTTCAGCTGGTGTAACATAAAGCTCATTATTAAGGGCAAAACCCTGTGTTTATGCAATATCACAACAGCTAAATTTAAATTTGCCAGCAGGGGCCCAAGAAGTGTAAATGCGTGACATTGGCAGGAGCATTTGCCTACCGCAAACTTCTTTGCTTTTGAATACATCGCACTGTATTACTGGTCCTCTGCACGAAAGTGCCATAATCTTTAAAGTAAACAGACAAGAAGACCAACTGCCATCTGTCCCAATGGGAACATGAATTGCCGCTTCTGGCATATCCTATTAGGTGCTTATTCCACAAGGAGTACACAAAATGCAAGAAAGTTCCCAGGAGCTTGGCACCAAAGCAATAATGCTTGATGCTGGCAAAGTCGAGGCTGGTGATTAGGAGGGCTGACTTTTGGGGATCCATCTGCCACATGCCAGGTGTCTCACCAGGATCATTGACTCTACTTGGGGGGACATATGTAGTTCACTGGAAATAGCTGATCAATAGAGAGGAAGATCTTAAGATTTCTGGCGGAATTCTTGCACAAGTGGATTCCAAGTCAATATGGGCGCATGTTATGCTAAAGATAACAGCAACACTTACCTTAAGTGCTTGCTAGGTGTTATGCACCATGCAACACCCTTTACAAACGATATTGCATGCAAGTCCATCCCTAAATCATTAAATCTCATTGTCCTGTTCTCTTTTCTTCTCAGACTAAGCACTGTCTGATGAAATTACTTATATATTTTATTTTCTTATTATCTACTCCCCAACTAGAATATCAGCGCCATGGGAGCTAGTACCCTGTCTTTCTTATTCTTTGATGTGTCCTCAGCTGCTAGAATGTTAATTAGCATGTAGGAAGTCCCCAATTATGTGAGGAATAAATGATGTGGTGAATAAGTGATTAAACAATTCGATGAGAGGTATTATTATTGCCACTTTACAGATGCGGAAACTGAGGCCTGGAGAGAAAACTGACTTGCCAAAGGCCACAGACAATAACTGGCAGAACGAGAACATAAACCTGGGCCTGACAATCTTAAAAGATGGACCTCTTGGGCTGCACTACACTGCTCCACTTCACAGAGACAGGCTGGAGCTATCTTTTCCTAGAGTCCAAATATTTCCAAGTTCAGTGACTTCTTTGGTAACCTGACATTTGTCATGGTACCAGTATTTATCACACAGACATTGGCAAAATGTTACAAGTCAGGCTTCTTTCAGAGAGCTGGTTCAGGAGCACGCTTCAGGGTACAGTAGTCCCCCTAATCCTTGGTATCAGTTACCTGCGGTCAACTGTGGTCTGGAAATATTAAATGGAAAATCCCAGAAATAAAAAATTTATAAGATTTATATCGTATGCCGTTCTGAGTAGCATGATGAAGTCTCGTGTCCCAGTCCGTCCCACCTGGCCCCACTGGAGAGATGCAAATCCTTCCTTTGTCCATGCTGTCTACGCTACCCACCCCTTAGTCACTGAGTAGCCATCTCAGGTATCAGGTCAACTGTCACAGTATTGCAGTGCTTGTGTTTAAGGAACCCTTATTTTACTTAATAATGCCCCAGCCGGGCACGGTGCTGACGCCTGTAATCCCAGCACTTTGGGAGGCCGAGTCGGGTGGATCACGAGGTCAAGAGATCGAGACCATCCTGGCTAACAAGGTGACTCTCTGTCTCTACTAAAAATACAAAAATTAGCTGGGTGTGGTGGCACATGCCTGTAGTCCCAGCTACTCAGGATGCTGAGGCAGGAGAATCGCTTGAACCCAGGAGGTGGAGGTTGCAGTGAGCTGAGATTGCACCACTGCACTCCAGCCTGGTGACAGAGTGAGACTCCATCTCAAAAAATAAATAAATAAATAAATAAATAAATAAATAAATAAATAAATAAATAAATAAATAAAAAATAATGACCCCAAACACAGATTGCACCACTGCACTCCAGCCTAGCAACAGAGCGAGACTCCATCTCAAAAAAATTAATAAATAAATACAATAAAAAATAATGACCCCAAACACAAGAGCAGTGATGCTGCCAACTTGGACATGCCAAAGAGAAGCCACATACTGCTTCTTTTAAGTGAAAAGGTGAAAGTTCTCAGCTTAAGGGAAAAAAAAATCATATGCTGAGGTTGCTAAGATCTGCAATAAGAACCAATCTTCTATCCATGAAATTGTCAAGAAGGAAAGAGAAATCTGTGCTAGTTTTGCTGCTGCACCTCAAACTACAAAAGCTACAGCCACAGTGCATGAGTGCTCAGTGAAGATGGAAAAGGCATTACATTCGTAGGTAGAAGACATGAAGAGAAATGGGCTCTGATTGATGGCAACCGAGAGCTGCACTAACCCAGGTTTCAGGCATCCACTGGGGGTCTTGGGAAGTATCCCCCAGATAAGGAAGGACTGCTGTCTTTGTGATTCCAACGTCCTCTGCTAGTTCTGCTGTTTGACCTACTAATCCTTAAATTCTCTGAGACTCCTTTTTTCCTCCTGATCCCCTTTCCCTGAATCCACTCTTTTCTTAACGCCCAAAACAGGAATCAGGCCAACCTCTGGGGCAGGCCAAGGGGAGCCTGAGTCTCTCCTCATTCCTTGTAGACTGACACACTGAGAGCCCTGGGCAATGTGCAAAGCTTTTCCAGGGTAATGAGTGGCTTCGTGAGCCCTCCTTTTCCCAGAGGGCTCCTCTAACTTTGTTAATATTTAAGAACTGTAATTTTTAAGGAAGGGGAGGGTATCCAGTAGGTTTCCCTTTTCACATCTCTCATCTGGTTTGGCTTGGAAGTTTGTGTTAGTTTGGGAGCCTGAGAAATTCCTGGGCACTGGACAGAGATAGCAGGAGGTAATCGATCACACAGGCCCCCCATCACAGGATGTCCATGTTGGCACAAGAACGCTGCCCCCTGCCCCATGTGAGAGCTAAGCTGCTTGGAAGCCAGGGTGGCAACAAATCTTTCAGGAGGCTGTTTGGAAATGCTTTATGGCCCATAGGGTTACAAGGCTCTAGCTGAACAAATGGAAAAATTAGTCTACCCTAAAATATCCAAGGCAAGTAATTTCCTATCACCTTGTTTTTCAAATGTACTTAACATCTAGAATCTGGGCTTCCCAAAATATAGATAAGGGTCATCAGTTAAAATGGCAACTCAGAGATAAAAATCTTCCACTTTAACAGTCACTCATAAAATGACGCCAGCAGCCCTGCTGTTTGGCCTCAGAGTTAGGCATCCAAAAACAACAATTATTAAGTATTCTTGAATTTAACAGACTTGAACCAGCCAATGAGCAGGACACTTATCCTTTGTCCCCCAAGGCTCAGCAACTGACCCTTTGCTGTCTCCACAGAAGCTTCATAAAGACAAGTATCTGGGGTTAGTTCGCCCTCTGTTGGGACAGTTTGCTTTTCTGGTTCCTTTCTCCAAATTTCTAAACTACTTCTTACTCCACAAAGTACTGATGACAACCAGATGGCAGTTGGTCTGTTTATTTCTTGCATGCTTTTTTTCTTTTTCTCTTCCTCTTCCTTGAATCATTTTGCTCTTCTTTTTTTTCCCTTTATTCTTTCATTTCATTCATTTATTTATTCCATTCCATTCCTTCAATAGAGATTATATAATACCTACCTATCAAGAACTAAGAATGCTAATTTATAGGATACAGATGGAAATTCGGCCCTCAAAGAGCTTCCCCTTGGGGCTGGCGGTGCCATGCAAGTGTGAGCAGAGGGGCAGAGCAGGACATTGCAGGCTGCATGGGACTGACACCTAAGGGCTGGAGAAGGCTGCATTTGACCTATGACCTGAGAGGAGCAGAAGCTTGCAGGCGAAGTAAAGCGGAAGAGTATTCCAGATTGAGCAAACAGCAGGTGCAAAGGTCCTGTGGCCACAGGCAGTGTAGCCCAGCAAAAGGGCTGAAATTAGTGCTCTAGGGCTCAAGTATGAGGTGACCAGGAGCAAGGATGCGGCTGTAGAAATCAGTAGGGGTCAGATCATGGGGACCTAGCACACCGTGATCATGGAGGCCTAGTGCACCAGTAGGTAGAACTGAATGCAGACAATGATGGAAGGGTTGGAGTAGAAAGTGCCATAATTAATGTAAAAAAGAAAATTGAAGGTTTAACTCATTCTCTACCACACAGTCACAGTTACCTGGGAACAGGGGCTTCTGAGGTTCTCAAGAAAGCCTGGTGTCATTATGGAATGAGTAATCTGGCCTCCAGGTGGGGGTTGAGGGAAGGATGATCATGACTCACATGAGCCTGAAAATAAACCAGCCCTGCAACTTTAGACGCAAATGAGAATAAATGAAATCTCTGGGGCTCACTGCAGTTAGACTTCTTCTTTTTTTTTTTTTTTTTGAGGGAGAGAGGCCAGATACTGAAATGGGGAGGTTTGCTGAACAATAGAACATCTTCCTCTGCCCCTTTTGGCAGGTAAATTTCTTTACAGGCCATGAATAGGAGTCACTAAATTCTAAACCTAAGGTGAGAAGACAAAGTTTGATAAATGTGCCCAGGTACTGGAATAAAGACTCAGAGAGCATGCAGATCACAAAGTTCAGACTGTGACCACCTGTGCTCAGCGTTACACACATAAACACGCTCTCTCACACACATTAACACACTCACACACATGCCCTCCCTTTCTTTTCTTTCTTTTTGAAAGAGATGGAGTCTCATTCTGTCATCCATGCTAGAGTGCACTGGCATGATCACGGTTCTCTGCAGCCTCAACCTCCTGGGCTCAAACAATCCTCCGGCCTCAGCCTCCTGAGTAGCTGGGACTACAAGCGCGTGCCACCACGCCTGGCTGCTCTCTCTTTGTTTCCGTGAACTGTCAGTTGCAAATGTCAATTCCTAAAATTCTCATACCTAAAAGGCAAAAGAACTGAAAATGACCAAAAGATGAGACAGGAGCATATTTAAGAAAGTTGAGGGGAGGAGCAGCTAAGGAAAAAAAAATGAAATAAAATGGAAAAAATATGTTATCTGTCAGTCAAGAAGAGTCACAGATCCAAAAGTCACATCTTAAATATGTTTCAGTATTTCATGGGTTTATAAACTCCTCTAGTATTTTCACGGGCTTAAAGAAAACTATTGCATACATTTTCTTTCATTCTCTAGAAAATCTTGCCCTGCTGCTGTCACTTGAGCAAGTGAGTAAGAAGGTCTGTCCTTTCATTATTGACTAAACACCTAGGTTACAGAGCTTAAATCCTTTTAATGATGCATAAAACCACACGAGGGGCCGGATTAGCTTCTCCAGTGTTAATTACAGCCTTTCTTGGACATTCTTTCCCACCCTCTATTTCATGACCAGGAATAGTAAAGCCTAAGTTTTCAAATTTATGTTAAATCTGAGAGGTTAAAAAAAATTCAAGGCCAGTTAAGTGGAGAAGAAGCTGTGTAAAGAAGGCTTACTAGATGTATATATGCCCTCAAGTCAGGACTCTCAAGCCAGCAGTATGCAGCATCCTGTCTGAAATCTTGTTATGGAAGAGCTCTCTGGATGACCCAGGCAATTCTACGCACTTTTTTAAAAGAGTGAGCATTTTCCAAAATGGCTCCTTCTAATAACCAGCAACTCCCAGCAATGATGAAAGTCACCATCATTTGTCAAGCAATTTGGTAACATCTAAAAACATTTCCCCAAGAACTGCTCCCCTCCAACACACCACACACACACACACACACACACACACACACACACACACTATAGTTTTCTTGAGTCCACTTTCAAAGCCATCTCTGTAGCAAAAGCCACCTCTGGCAAGGAGTTGGAAATGAATCAATCTTGGCAAAACGGGAAATGATTTGGGGGGACAGAATTAAACTTGGGTAGTTTTTCTTGCCTTTCTCAATTGTACTTTTGTTCATAGCTTCAGCTGAGAGAGAGAGTGCACACATTTAGTTGGGAGTTTATGAGTTCATATTTTATAATTAATGTTGCCAACAGGGGAGTTTGATTAATACCAAGCCGTGGATTTTGAGCAATGTTCCATACAAATTGCCAAATTTAGCAATAAAATAAATTGGTTATGCGAATATAATTAGTAGGATGACTACTTAAAATTCAAAACCGAATGTGAATAATTCCAAATCATCTGAGCCACAAATCCATTATTTGTATATAAGGGGGAAAGAATAACATTTGGGTTTTATTTTGCCCTCAACTGCAGTGTTATTCACCACCAAGTTGAACATAATGAAACTTCCACAATGGACTACAGCAATATTTTAGAGCCACTGAGAAACACACATATACATGCATGCACACACACAAAGGGAATGTAAAAAGGTAAGATACGCTAAACTGTGAATTTTCATTATCAATTTAAAAATCTGTAACAAACTTTTCAACAAATGCTGCATTACGTTTTTCCGACGTGCAATACATAAAACCAAATGCACAATTTTGCAGCACAGCTTTTTCCCTGTAAATACAGTACCTTGTTGTCACCCTGGACTTCTCCAAGCCTTTGCTGAAGTTCTTTAATTTCTTCTCCCAGATGTTTGTTTCGGTCCTGAGAATCTCTCAATAGTTGTGCAAGATTAGCCTAGAAATATCAACACATTATGAAATACAATCAGAAATGGAGGAGTGGATAAATGCAGGGCTTTATTGGGCTTGTGGATGCTGGCGTCCAACCCCAGCTGAACCACACAAAGCCTGTTATAGTAAACACATATATGAATGCAGCCAGTGTGTGAATCACACCACTACAATGGCATGCAGGAAAATGAAGTTGGCCATGAACCTCAATTTGGGGATATTCTTTGTTTCCAGAATGGCTCACAGAGGGTACTTGAACAAGCAATGGAAGAGTCAGTCTTATTTGCCTTTAAAAAAAAATTGTGAGGCTGAGGCAGGAGAATTGCTTGAGCCCAGGAGGCAGAGGTTGTAGTGAGCTGAGATTGTGCCACTGCACTCCAGCCTGGGTGACAGTGCAAGACTCCATCTCAAAAAGAAACAAAGAGAGAGAGAGAGTTTATCACTAAAAATCTGGAAAAAGGACATAGAGTTCAATTGTAAAATTTGGGTCAGGCCAACAATATAGAAAAAATTTCATTTTCTTGTTTGGATAGCTTTTTATTCTTCAAATATATGTTGCCTCATGAGCTTTCGTGTGTGACCTCAATGCCTAGAATTTTGATTGTAATTCTAGGGGGCAGCCAGAGAAGAGGTCAGTGACGAGCAACAATCTCTGAAATCAGGATCCGGAAGAAATGCAACAGTTTCCTGGGCTGGTTTTCCCCTTCTTTATTTCCTTATTCTACCTCACATAGTACTAACTAGCCAGGATAATCACCCTCCATTCCCATCTTCACGACATCATCCTTTCCTTAAGATTTGCCTTGTGTTGGGATCCAGGTCCCTCTGGTCTTCATGGCCAGTCCATCAGCCAGCCTCCCCTTTCGGTGTGGCTCCATCTCACAGCCTCATCGTCCCTTCCCCCAGAGCATGCAGACATCTTTTGCCATATCCTCACCCCTTTCCCACATTTCCTGAACCTGGGATTCCTGGCTGCCCATCTAGCTACCTATTCCAGCCTTTTACTCACATTCCTCCTCACTCACATGGCTTCTTGTTCTCCTGTACTATTCCTACTTTGCTAATGGACTTGCCCTAATTCTCACCTGACTTATCATATTCTTATTGAACCTTAGCAGAAAGAGACTACAAGCTACTGAAAGGCAGAGATTCTGCTTTCTGCTTCTTCCGCTTCTATGTGCGTTGTTCCAGACAGTGCTCAGGTACGGACGAGTGTTTTAAAAGCTCATGATGAATAAATGAAGGAAGAAAGGAAGGAAGGAAGCAAGTAAGCAATCTGAACAGTCCTCCTGGAAGGGGGAATCATTCAAGGAGAGTCAAACAAGGGATATTACAGATGATCTTAATATGAAAGAATCCTTTCCTGCTACAGCTGAAGAAACCCAAATCCACAGAGGTTAGGGAACTAGCCCGACTGGAATGGCTACATTTCCAAAGACTTCAATGCTAATACTTTGGGGAATATGTAACTATGGTGGGTACTAAAAAGAGAATTAAAGAGAAAAGAAGATAACGATTACATGTTGGCTGACCTCCCGTATCCCATTTGTTGGGATATCCTGTTGTCTTACCTACTAGGTCTCCCCACCTCATGCTCACCTCCCTGTGGTCCCCACACAGAACCGGCACGATCCTATCTCAGTGCCAGGGCCCTATTCTCTCTGTTTGGAATGCTGTCCCTCCAGAGAGCCTCTTGGTTCACTTCCTCACCTCCTTCAGTCTTGCTCAAAGGTCACTGTCTCAACAGGGTCCATCTTGACTGATCGATTTAATACTGAAACCTTCCTCTATGCTACCTTATCTTTTTTTCTGGAGCACTTGCCATCTGTTAATATACCATATCATTTACTTCATGGCTCATTGCTTACTGTTGACTCCTTGTCTCCCTCTCCTTACTAAAACATAAGTTCCATGAAGGGCAAGGAACTTCGTTGTCTCTACTGACCTCTCCCAAGCACCTAGTAGATGCTCCATAACTGTTTTTAAAATAAGAGGCAATAAGCTGAGTGTGGAGGTTGCACTCTCACTAGGAGAGATCAGGAATAATAAGAGCGTGTACCAAGACTGAAACCAATGCCTGGCATGGAGACTTGCACAGAAAATCATTCATCCCCAGCTGGCTGCCGTGGCTTACGCCTGTAATCCCAGCCCTTCGGGAGGCCGAAGCGGGCGGATCCCCTGAGGTCAGGAGTTCAAGACCAGCCTAGCCAACATGGTGAAACTGTGTCTCTACTAAAAAATACAGAAATTAGCCAGGCGTAGTGGCGCATGCCTGTAGTCCCAGCTACAGTGCAGGCTGAGGCGGGAGAATCCCTTGAACCCGGATGGTGGAGGTTGCAGTGAGCTGAGATTGTGCCACTGAACTCTAGCATGGGCAACAGAGAGAGACTCTGTCTCAAACAAAAAACAAAAAAAAAGAAAAACATTCATCCCCACTGGCTGGATTTAATCAAGCCCTGATCTGCACTCACTTATTTGAGAACATTACTCAGCAACTCCATCGAATTTTTCAGCCCCCTATTTCCAAAGCTCCCATCTTGTAATATGTGAGTTCTAATTTTCCCAGATTTCTGTTCTCCTAAGACAAAAATTTAGTGATGGATGAGGAAAATGAAAATCTATTTTGTAGGTAGGAAAGCAAAGAAACAAGAGACATTGTGAACAAATGACTGTCTTTGGAAATTTCCCTGAATGGGAGGAATCAGAGAGACGAGGTTGTATTCTGATCATGCCACTTCCTGGGCTGGGTGACCTGGCAGGAGTTTCTTAATCTCTTGGGTCTCCCATCTGTAAGATGGAGCTAGCAACACATAGTTATTTGATCTTTAAATAATGAACAAAGAACGCCTACCACAGTGCCTGGCATCCTGTGTGGGCTCATTAAAGGCGGGTTACCTCCCTCAACTATGCCCACTCCGTGGCTCCTACTCCAACGCTCAGTGAACAGAGTGTAGATGCAGTGAAGGCCTCCTTGGACACAGCTGACTCCTTTGCAATCCTGCCCCTTTATTGTTGATTATTCGTTCATTCATTTATCTGACAAATATTTATTGGGCACCTGGCATCTGCCTGGCACTGTTTTAGACCTGGAGATACAGCAGCAAACAATACAGACAAAACCCTTGCCCTTGGAAACTGCCATTGAATGGGTGACATTACATTAACTACATTATATTACAATAGAATATATAATGAATCCGTGTGCTAGATGATAATATGCTGCAGAGAAAAATAAAGCAGGCAAAGGGAACAGAATGTGTTGGAAGAAAGGGCCACAGAAGGTTTCACTGAGAAGGCCACATTTAAATCAAGACTTGAAAAAGGAGAGAGAGAGAGCCTTGTAGATATCTTGGAGAAAAAGTCCCAGACAGGGGAAAAGGCAAACAGGCTTCCCTCTCTCCCTCTCCCCATCACATCTCAAAACTTCCATTTGAAAGCACAGCTCAAGGCCACAAGAGCAGGCTGACCACAAGGACTACAGCAAAGTCAAGAGATGACTCAATTCTTGATTTTCTTTTCCTGGATCCCCCTCTCCATCCACAGCTCTCCTTCCTTAGCTCAAGGTGTCACATGTGGGTGGCCTCTGCCTTTCCTCCATGGAACTCCAGAACATTCCCCAGACATTAGCTCATTGATCCTTTTCCCTGGCAGCAAACATAATCCCTCCCTACCAGATGGAGGGCCAGGCCACTGGGCAGCAGTGACTGTCCCTGGGAAGCAGTGGGAGGAGCAGCCCAGCGCTTGCTCAGTCTGGGAGCTGGCTGCCAACTGCACATTCAGGTGAATCTCAGCATCCCCATCTGGAGGAGATGCAGCAAAATTCACCTAAACCTTCATTTAGCAGAAGAGAGGTCCAAAGAAATGTCTGTAAGGGCAACAATGAAAATGTAAAAAAAGACAAGGGAAAAAAATCTCCAACCTCCCTAAGCTTCCCTTTTTAAATCAATATTTCTTTAGTCTCTGGTGGGCGGGAAGACCCTGACATTCACTGACCAATGTAACTGCAGTGTCTACATTGGTAGCTACTGTATTGGTAAACCAGTACAACTCAATCTATTGGTGGGAAAAGAGTTCTCTTTTTCCAATCCATAATAGATCAATACTTTTTAAAAATCTAATAAAAATGAGTTACTAGGCAGATAAATTTAAGAAGACAAGAAGATAAAACCCCAAGTGTGTATCATTAGATTCAACAGACATAAAACCATGCTCTCAAATTGCTATAAAAGTTTCTGAACACTTACTCTCAATTTCTATATGTATCTTGTCATGGACCAGAAACAATTAGGTTGCAGCCTGGCCTTGGTCCTTGGGCCTCACTTTAAAAAGCATTGAGCTCAAATGGTTTTCCTAGGGATATGGAAATTAGAGTAAAGAAGACACTCAGTATAAAAATCAGTCAATAATTCCAGTGATGGCCAGGACAGAGGGCAGAGCTGCTTTAGGAAACAGTTATTTAGAGACCCAGTGATGTGATTATTGAAAATTACTTACTCTAGAGCCTGGCTGAAAAGAAATCTACTAAGAGCCAGGCATTTCTACATTAGCTGCAAAACAATGGTTTATTAAAATCGCAATCCTCCAAGTGAGTTCACTGTAAATCTACCCCAGCTTTAAACTTGACCCCTGGAGTACAGTGGGGTGGGGGTGGCACCACTGCTTCAAAGCAGGTGACTACAATTTTCTTTTACCTTTAACAGGCTAGATTCCTTGTCAACATACAATTCTTTTCTATTCAGTCCCTCCACCTCCTCAACTCCAAAACAATAACTTTGAAAACTAGAAAATGACTATTCTGATATGGTGCCTCATTCCTTGACATATACCTTAAAGAACAACAAAAAAAAGAAAGTAGTACATTTCAAAGTGCTCAAAATAGAGGAGAAAAGTTCACACGATTCTTTTGACCAAAAGTAACACCCATGACTCACACACATTGACTATAACAATCCATCAAGCTGACACACGGTGCCTGCTTATAATTTATCAGCTATGCAGAGCGCTTTGTCTCCCTGTTACTGAGAAGGACTCTGTGACCATCAGTTTAGAATAACAGCACTATGTAAAGGAAATGTCAGGGAAAAGTGGCAGCCTGCCCAAGACTGGGTTTCACAGGGAAGGAAAACAAAACCAAGAGATTCTTTCCTCTAAATCTCTGGGGGCAGGAGGCAGCATAAATAGCAAAACATAAAAAGTTTTAAAAAGAAGCCTCTTTTAAATATTCAGATCAAGCGAGAGCCGACATTAAAGGTTGACATTTTTGCTCTGATAATAGTGGAATGTTGAATATAGTGGGATACGTGATAGAATCCATGTATTGAAGTCACTCTTTCTCGCTAGGAGTTTATTAAAATTGTGATGGGAAAGGGAGGGAAGAGAGATTTGATGAAAACATAGCGGAGAGATTCAAGGCCAAAAGGATATGACAGCTTTCCATTATGAAACACCTTCCTTTGTCAAGGAACAACTCAATCCCCAATTATAAATGATGCCTGCAGAAGCAATTCACCAAAGCCAGCCCCGGGTGTGGGAACTGGGAAGCCCTGGAAATTCTCTCTGGACAGGGATGATGACTACAAATACTGACAGTTGTTGTGAAGGCAAAGACCAGGAAATTGATAGAGCTGTCGGATCTCACCCCCAACCTCTTCCCAACTGTTTGCAGGAATCCTCACCAAGGTAGGTTAGCCACATGGGAGAAGGCAGCTATCTTGCAGCATTTCTTTAAGCCCTGCTGCACCCTGAACTCTAGCTCTTGCCTCTACCACCGTTCCAATTCCCCTATAAATGCTGCAAAATATGTCAGAATGGTTTACACACTACAGATGCAACATGCTTTTTAAACTTCTAAGAACCAATGGGAGATTTTAAAATACGGACAATCCCTGATTTAATGATGCTTCGACTTATGATCTTTCAACTTTACAATGGTGTGAAAGAGATAGGCATACAGTAGAAACTGTAGTTTGAGTATATAGCCATTCTGTTTTTTGGTTTCAGTATAGTATGGAATAAATTACACTTTAGAAAATAGGTCTTATGTTAGATGATTTTGCCCAACCTTACACTAATATAAGTGTTCTGAGCATATTTGAGGTAGGCTAGGCTAAGCTAAGCTATGATGTAGGTTGGATGTACTAAACGCGTTTTCAACTTCTAATGTTTTCAATTTATGATGGGTTTATCAGAATGTAACCCCCTTGAGCATCCCTTTATGATTAAAACCCTCAGCAAAATCTGCATAGAAGGGACATACCTTAAGGTAATAAAAGCTATCTATAACAAACCCACAGCCAACATTATGCTGAACAGGGAAAAGTTGAAAGCATTCCCCCTGAGAACTGGAACAAGACAAAGATACTCACTTTCACCACTTCTATTTAACATAGTACTGGAAGTCCTAGCCAGAGCAATCAGACAAGAGAAAGAAATAAAGGGCATCCAAATCGGTAAGGAGGAAGTCAAACTGCTGCTGTTTGCTGATGATATGATCATATACTTAGAAAACCCTAAAGACTCCTCCAAAAAGCTCCTAGATCTTATACATGAATTCAGTAAAGTTTCAGGATACAAAATCAATGTTCACAAATCAGTAGCACTGCTATATACCAACAGTGGTCAAGCTGAGAATCAAATCAAGAACTCAACCCTTTTACAAACTGCAAAAAAATAAAGTACTTTGAAATATGCTGAACCAAGGAGATGAAAGACCTCTACAAGGAAAACTACAAAGTACTACTGAAAGAAATCAAAGACAACACAACCAAATAGAAACACACCCCATGCTTTTAGATAGGTAGAATCACTATTGTGAAAATGACCATACTGCCAAAAGCAATCTATAAATTCAACACAATTCCCATTGAAATACCATCATCATTCTTCACAGAACTAGAAAAGACAATCCTAACATTCATATGGAACCAAAAAAGAGCCCGCATAGCCAAAGCAAAACTAAGCAAAAAGAACAACTCTGGAGGCATCACACTACTTGACTTCAAACTATACCATTAGGCCATAATCACCAAAACAGCATGGTACTGATACAAAAACAGTGACATAGATCAATGGAGCAGAATAGAAAAGCCAGAAATAAAGTCAAATACTTACAGCTAACTGATCTTCAACAAAGCAAACAAAAACATAAGGTAGGGAAAGGACGCCCTATTCAACAAATTGTGCTGTGATAATTGGAAAGGCACACGTAGAGGAATGAAATTGGATCCTCATCTCTCACCTTATGCAAAAGCCAACTCAAGATGGATGAAGGACTTAAATCTAAGACCTGAAACCACAAAAATTCTACAAGATAGCATCAGAAAAACCCTTCTAGACATTGGCTTAGGCAAATACATCATGACCAGGAATACAAAAGCAACAAAAACAAAGATAAATAGATGGGACTTAATTAAACTAAAAAGCTTCTGCAGAGCAAAAGAAATTATCAGCAGAGTAAACAGACAACCCACAGAGTGGGAGAAAAATCTTTGCAAACTGTGCATCCAACAAAGGACTAATATCCAGAATCTACAAGGAACTCAAGCAAATCTGCAAGAAAAAAACAAATATTCCCATTAAAAAAGGGAGATAAGAACATGAAGAAACAATTCTCAAAAGAAGATACATAAATGGCCAACAAACCTATGAAAAAATGCTCAGCATCATTATTTATCAGGAAAATGCAAATCAAAATCACAATGCAATAACACCTTACTCCTGTAAGAATGGCCATAATTTAAAAATCAAAAAATAATAGATGTTGGCATGGATGTGGTAAAAAGGGAACACTCTAACACTGCTGGTGGGAATGTAAACTATTATAACCACTATGGAAAACAGTATGGAGATTCCTTAAAGATCTAAAAGAACATCTTCCATTTGATCCAGCAATCCCACTATTGGGTATCTATTCAGAGGAAAAGAAGTCATTATATGAAAAACACATTTGCACATGCATGTTTGTAGCAGCACAATTCACAATTGCAAAAATATGGAACTAGCCCAAATGCCCATCAATGAGCGAATAAAGAAAATGTGGTACATATATACACCATGGAATACTGCTCAGCCATAAAAAGGAACAAAATAATGGCATTTTCAGCAATCTGGATGGAGTTGGAGACCATTATTCTAAATGAAGTAACTCAGGAATGAAAAAACAAACTTTTAAGTTCTCACTCATATGTGGGAGTTAAGCTATGAGGACACAAAGGCATAAGAATGATACAATGGACTCTGGGGACTCAAAGGGAAGGGTGGGATGGGGGTGAAGAATAAAAGACTACATATTGGGTACAGTGTTCACTGCTCAGGTGATGGGTGTACCAAAATCTCAGAAATCACCACTGAAGAACTTAGGTAACCAACACAACTTGTTCCCCCCAAACTACTGAAATTAAAAAAAAAAAATGTAACCCCCTTGTAAGCTGAGGAGCATCTGTGTAATCATGGATCATATTTGGCAATGACCATGATGTTAAGGGAATCTATTTTCAATGATCAAATATTTGACAGTGGTCAAATTTGACAGCCCTAAATCTTTCAGATTTGGGAGAAAAGTTTCCATTCTATACCATTTCTCCCCCGGCTGTAAGAAATGAGAAGATGGACATGAAGGGAATCAGGATACACCACCCTAAATGATGCCACTTTGGCATAAGGAATCCTTTGAGCTGAAGGCAACTGAGAATCAACAAAGGCAGGAAGAAGAATTCTCTACACTCCCTTTTCTGTCTAAAAGCAGGCATGCATTTCCATTTGAGATGGTGTCACCCACTTCAGTACCAGGAAGAAGAGAGAGACTCCTATCACCAGAGACAGTCGGCACCAAGATGAATCTTGATAGATAATAATGTTTTGTGATGCTAACTGTCTCAAAATGAAGTCACTGATGACAAGTGACAGTGAAACTGTTGACCCCTCAAAGTGATAAACATATGCATAATGGTCTGAGGTGATAATACCTGCTGTGGCTAGGCACCCTGAAAGCTGACGAGAAACTGAAGTCACATGGCAGCTGAGATAGTGAGCGTGCACACTCCGTGGAGGGCCATAAAAACAGCAAAGCAACTGACCATGGAGAAGCATCTGTAGAACTTCTGTCTGTGGTAACTTTGAGGCCGCCTCCGTGGCCGCCAGAAGTTCTGCCCAAAAAGAGCAGTTAACCCCCTGCTGGTCAGCATTTTTAGAAAATTCCGGCCCTCTCTAGTTGTCTGTGGGTTTGTGGGTCTCCCCAGCTACTCACTGTGGTTTGTCCCCCTCTCTCTCATCACTGCCTATGCACTGAATATACTTACATAATTGCTGGTGTCTGAAAGCCTCACAATAAATCGTGAATTTGAAAACATTTAGTTACATAATTGCTGGTGTCTGAAAGCCTCACAATAAATCGTGAATTTGAAAACATTTAGTTGGCCACTGATTCATTGTGAAACCTCTTGGCCCCTGTTGGAGTTAACATAACTAGGCTGATTCAAACCTGACACAGTATTCTTCATAAACAAACCTTACTAAAATAACTCTTATCTTTCATTATTTTCTTCCATATATTTCCTGGTTGCTTTCCCCCAATTCATCATCACTCAAAGCCCAAATCCCCTTTCCTTTGTTAAAATGGCATATAAGCCCCTGAGTCTAACTGCTTCCTGAGTTTTATTTTTTTCTGTGAATTCCCATTGCATATAAAATGCTAATAAAATTGTATGCTTTTGTCTTTTGTCATTTAAGTTTGTAGGCCCCAGTCACTGAACCTAAGAGGAGAAAGGAAAACTTTTATTTCTCCCACAGACAAAACAAAAAACAAAGTGATAAAAGTTTAAGAGAGGCTGGGGGCAGTGGCTCAGGCCTGTAATCCCAGCACTTTGGGAGGCTGAGGCGGGAGGATCACCTGAGGTCAGGAGTTCGAGACCAGCCTGACCAACATGGCAAAACCCCATCTCTATTAAAAATAACAAAAATTAGCTGGGCATGGTGGTATGCACCTGTAGTCCCAGCTACTCGGGAGGCTGAGGCAGGAGAATTGCTTGAACCCAGAGGTGAAGCGTGCAGTGAGCTGAGATCACACCACTGCACTCCAGCCTGGGTGACAGAGCGAGACTTCATCTCAAAAAAACAAAACAAAACAAAAACAAAAAAGTTTAAGAAAAACCTTTTAATCTTGTGCTATTCCAGACACTAGAAATAGGAATCAAAGGGGTAGGCCACATGTTTTCACCTGTATCCTTAAATATTTCAGACCAGTAGCCAGGAGAGGAAAAGGCCAATATTCCAGGAACAATCCTGCAAGTTGAAACTGCCTTTGCAAAATTATGACAGTAAGAGAAATCTGACATGGCTTCTAACCTCACAGGCTGGCTGTCTCCACTCACTCCCCAGTGTAGAAAGTAGAAAAGTTCCTCTTCAAAGCTCGTCTTGGTTTAAAAATAAAATAGTAGACACTAGGAATAATAGCTCCTTAACTCTAAAGCCTCCTATCAACTATTAGTTCTTAGACTTTAGCCCAGGCATGTCTGGACAGGCGCAGCCTAGTCTTAGCTCATAGCTTATGCCCCTTCCTTATTTGGAAATGTTCTTGCTTCCTTAAACCTTTCATAAGCAACTTCCTCTCTTTCTTTGTTCTTCCCTGCACTTACCTATTTAGGAAAGTTTTAGACTATTAGCAAATCAGGTATCAGTTTAAGACTGTGAGGTTCAGCTCCAGCCAATGGATGAGGACACAGCAGTAAGGATGACCCGAATGCATAAGGGATAATTATGTCTGCTTTTCCTTTGTTCAAGTGTGCTCTCACCATTGCTCCATCTGCAATTGAGCACCCTTTCTGCAGAAAGTAAAGAGTGCCTTGCTGAGAGATCTTTTGTCTCGGTGCTGACTTTTCTTCATGGGACCGATTATCTATTTCTAACAATTTTGGTATTTCTAACACCCGGTGTGGGCCAGGCTAACTTTGGGAGAAATTTAGTTTACAGTTTAAATAACAGCTCTTCTCAAAAACTAAACTGCTCTTGTAAAACTAATGAAAATCCACCAAGTTGGAAAGAAGAGAGGGGCCTGAATTCTACTGAAAGGTAGGTATCGTTAAATAATCACCAACCATTATTCCAGAGATCACGAGATTTGCAGTTTCCCTAATTATTCCTGCTAATAATGCCACTATTGTAGAACCCAAGATTGGCCTTTTGAGATGTCTTCCTAGGTTTTTGCATTTCTGACAACTGGATAACCTCACTGGGACTAGCCAACTGGTCCTGTGACCCTCACCCAGGAACCAACTCAGCCCAAGAAGATGGCTTTGACTCCCTGTGATTTCATCTCAGATCTAACAGCACTCCCTACTCCCTGGACTGCTACCTGCCAAATTATCCTTGAAAACCCCTAGTCTTCAAATTTTCAAGGAGACTGATTTGAGTGATAAAAAAAACTCTGGTCTCCCATTCAGCTGGCCCTGCATGAGTTAAACTCTTTCTCTATTGCAATTTCCTTGTCTTGATAAATTGGCTTTATCTAGGCAGTGGGCAAAATGAACCCCACTGGGCAGTTACAAAGTCATCCCAAATCTTCAGAATTTACTAAATACAGTTGATCCTCGAACAACATAGGCTTGAACCACACAGATCCACTTATGTGTGCATTTGTTTCAACCAAATGCAGATCAAAAATACAGTATTCACAGAATGTAAAACCCATGGATATGGAGGCCCAACTTCTTGTATTCACAGGTTCTGCAGGGCTGACTGGGGAACTTGAGTATGTGAGAATTTTGGTGTACAAGGGGTTCCTGGAACCAATCCCCTTTGTATACTGAGGAATGACTGTATATGTAACCTCACATGGAAAAGTTATTCTACACCATAATATAAAAATGATGTATTCCAGAAAGTCTGGTAACATACTTCTCAATCTGAAGACATATAAATCAGAACTGGAACTCAAAAATTAGAAGAAAACAAGAGAGAGACAGACAGGCAGACAGACATGCAAGGCCTTGACCTAGGCACTTTCTCAAGAAAAGTAAGGAAAAAGAGAATGAGAAAAAGAGACCAAATTTTTACATGTATTAAAAAGTCTGATACTCTGGGACCCTTAAATCCATACCTTCAATATGGGAAAGTACTAGATTAAGCAAGAATACATTTAAAAAAATGTTTGATGAAACATCAAGGGTTCTTGAGAGGTGTGACTGACGGCAAATTTAATTGCAATTTCTACTCTGCTGCCTTGGTCTGATGGTGACTCCTGTGTTAATAGTAATAGAGTGAAACTTGCTTTGCTTAGCAAGGGCCCCCTATTCACAGCAACTGCCAAAGTGATGACCTTTGCTACAGCGACAGCTTTCTTAGTTACAAAAAGAACCACCACCCGAGAGCTTATTCGTACATATTTTTTGGCTGTGCAAGGAGACCTTAGCAGCCTACTGCCACCTCGTAATCTCAAAACACACACTTGTGAATGAATGCATTTCCAGGCCCCACAGGCAAATGCTTTTGAATAGGCTTGGGAGGTTGCTATTTAAATAAATGTTTGCTTCATCTTGGCCATTATGATTCTGCATCTGCCACTTAGTGGCTCCATTAATAGCTCCCAAGTTCTTTAGACTCATTGAGCCTAAATTTCCTCATCTATAAATCAGGGGGTGCTTCCACCTTCCTTACAAAATGGTTTCAAGGATTGAAAGGGCTTATGGCAAGGTGCATTAGTCCTCACAATAAAGTTGCTCTTGTTATGATTTGGGAGTGCTCCTAGGGACAGGACCTGGGATTTCTTCCTAGTTTCCCTGGTGTAATGAAAAAATCATACCATTCAAAGTGATATAAAAAGAAACATCTCAAAGCACTTGAGATCTTTGAAGGAAGTTTTAGGTTCTGAGCAACAAACCAGGAGGTATATACAAAGTCACTGTGATTTGCAGTCACAGGAGACTAAAATAAGCTTGACCAAGGAGACTTTTTTTACGGAAATGAAAGGCTCCTTCCCATCCCACAAAGGGCCACTCTATGCTCTGATTTTTCCAGGGTTGTCATCTTGGCACATGTCACTGTCTAAATAAGCCATCACTTTTTAGAGGCGAGAAGGCAACAGCTTCCTCCTGGATCAAGAGAGATACCTTTCGTGGTATGTCTGCTTGAAATCAAAACAGGAAAAGACAAAGATCTTAAAGATGTGTTTGACTGTTTATTCAAGGAGTTTTCACCGGGAAAATGTACCTCTGTGACCCTGAAGAATCCCGTCTTATAAGAAAATTAACCCAAGATAATTTAAATGCCCCTTTGTCTGCTTTGCAGGAACTGCTTGTTTAGCAAAAGAAAAATATTTAAAGGGTCATTGGAGATCTTTTGGTGATCTCTCACTGCAGTGCAAAGGGGCGCTCTGTGTACACTTCTGCCTGAAGTCACAAGAAGAAATTTTCATTTCAATATCCCACGAGAAGCTATTAGTGCAATCACAGTTGTCTCAATTTCTTCACAGCTTCTTTAACGGATGATTTGCCATTGGAAATTGGTTGTTTTAAAAAGGATTCTGAGTTCCAAAAGAAAGCCTCAACAACTATATTTGTAGAATTACAAGTGTAAAAGTTCTCATCTGTCCTTTAATGCGAAGATCCAAAAAGCAAAAAAAAAAAAAAAATATATATATATATATATACACACACACACACATAAACACACACATATATATTGGTTGCTACAGGAAAGAAGACTGGCTTAGCAGGTAAAAATTCCTAGCTCAATTTCTGGTTCTCTACCACTCCTAAGCAGAGAGCTTTGAACAAGACACTTATCTTTAGACTTCCAAAATTGGCTGGACTGAATGTTGACTACAGTTTTTCCCAGCTCAAACAGTCTAAGAATCGAATATAGAACAAAAAGCCTGAACTACAGCACCAAACTACAAGCTAGAGGGGTCTGGAATCTAAGCCTCCTCCATTAACCTGCTATGTGTCCTTGGATAAGTCACAGGAAAAATTAAAAATATCCAATATTCATTGAGCACTCTCCAACTAACAGACAATGAGCATCACAAACACCGCCACATCAATTCCTCATAAGAGCTTTACAAACACATCTCAATATCACATCCATTATGAACAGGAGGAAATTGAGTCTTTGAAAGGTGACACAGTTTGCCCAGTCAGCAAGTGGAAAGGTTAAACTTGAATCCATGCAATTAAATGCCAGAATCTAAGTTCTTTTTATTTATTGCTAACTGTGATGCTGCCCTGTGCCTTTATGAAAGACATACCTCCCAGTGTGACCTCAGAAGAATGCTGCGAGATTACATGCAGGCATGTATATATGCATGGTCTCTGAAAAATACAAAGTGTTTCAAAGACTAAGAATGTGGTATTGTTTTCTATCTATATTTGAGAAGAACCATCAATACATTTAGAGCAGCAGCTCTTAAATGTGGTCCATGGAACACCAAGGATCTATAGAATGGCTGCAGGTCTGTGACTCCATGAAATTGAATGCAAATTTTTTTGTGGGCATGTTCTGGAGCAAAGGCCCCTGGCTTTCAACAGATTCTCAAAGGTATCACTGATTATAAGTATACAAGAGAATAAGAACCACTGGTTCAGAGAAATGGAACTGAAACAAGGAGAAAATCCAGCAAGGGGTGATCATTGCAATCTTTCCTTCTGAGTCAAGAAATAAACAGGAGAAGAGCCCAGTAAGCTCAGATCACAGAAATTCAACCTTCTGGGTCAAGAAATGAAAATCACAGCTTCAAGGCCAGTGGGCAATAATATGCTCATTGTGGCATCTTCTCCTTTTCCTATACATAAATCTTGTGACCTCCACGTCACATCTGTTAACTCCGTCTGTTAACTCGGCAGCTGGTTCTTGTTCCAGTGCCTTCCACTTATACAAGGTATGTTTGCTTTGCAGCTGGAGAGGTAAATACTTCCCCTGCTGTTCTGCCTTTGGCATAAATATTTAGCATAACACAGGAGACCCCAACTCAGGGTGTGTGCCTCAATCCCCTTCCTGCCGGTGACACAGTTTAGAAACTAATTGTGCCTCTCCCTTTCCATACTTGCCCATGTAAACCAAAACTTTCTGCTTCTGGCTAAATGGAAAGTTTCATGACAACCACCCCCTAAAAATTTAATGCTGCATTTTCCTCCCCATGCTGAACTATGAAGAGGACACCTTACCACCTACCCTAAAATCAATCACATGCTTAAATAAACTAACAGTAAATAAAAATGTAAAATATGTTAAAGCGGCAAGAGTCTTCTTTTTGCCAGCTCCTAGAGTTATTTCTCCACTAGTTTACCCATTACTAAGTCAGAATTCCCTCCCTAATTTGGGACTGTATGCTTCTCTCCTTAGCACTGATTACCATTTAACAACCTATATATTTTAATTGTTTCATGTGTTGTCTGTTCGTAGCATCCCTAGTACAATAACTATATTATTGGTCCAAACCAAGACACCTTGGGGAGTAAAAGAGGGCACTAACAGAAATGATCCCAGGACAAGAGGTGTCAGTGGAAATGGTACTGGGTAAAATGAAGGGGTGGTCACTTTCGCTACAATCCAAGTTCCAAGCTCTGGGATCTGGGTCTGCCTTTTTTCACCCTGTGCCCCTCCTGTCCAAATACTTATGGACATACCCATGGGTGCTCACTGAGTCATGGCAGTTACCAGCATGAGCTCTGAGTGGACTGCAGAGGTTCAAAGCTCTGGCTCCATCACCAGTTAGTTACGTTATTGCCTTGGGTAGTTCCTTGAGCTCTATATGCTTTAATTTTCTCCTTTATCAGATGGCAATAACAATAATAGTACCTACCGCACATGGCTATGTGAGAGTTAAATGAGGTCGTCTACAGCAAAATGTCCAGCACAGCAGCCGGTGCTTGGTAAGAGTGAGCACTCAATGACACCGGCTGCTATTGCTATGATCTGTCCTCCTGCGACTGTTTTAAGAAGACATGTAACGCAGATGGCTGTGACACTGTCTACCTGGCACCCCTCTATATGGTGGTGGGAGGAGCTGCCTTTCATCAGCAGCATGCCTGACCACGCCCATCTGACCCTGAAACAGGCCATTGGCCTGAGCCTGGAACTTGGGAGCAGCCTTTGTCTAGCGGCCAAATGTGTAGGGGCTCTATCCTAGCTGCAGCCGGCAGTCACGCTTCCGCTTCTGAGGAGGAAGCAGGCGCAGAAAAGGAGATGAGAGCTGAGGAGAGGCCTGGGCTCCCGGGCCCTGCTGTGGCTATTCCCGGGGCCCAGCTGCACTTCTGTCTCCCACGAGGGCTGCTCAACCAACTCTTCCCATAATCTATGAGCTGGAACCTGTCTTTGGAGCAAGCTACTTTGAGCGGCAACTGCAACCAAAAGGGTCCCAACAAGGGCAGTGTGTCCTGTTGACAGCCAAGAGCTGTGCTAGACAGAATCAACCTGCTAACATACAATTGTTTAAAAAAGAGATGACGAGGAGGAGCAGCAGGTGAGAAACACTGATGGATGCTCACCTTGTGCCGGGCACTGCACATTGATGGATGCTCACCTTGTGCCAGGCACTGTGCTGAGGCCTCTCATTTGACAATGAGGCATTGTCTCATTTGATCCTGACAGCCACACTACGCAGTTGGTACCATATTTATCTCCATTTTATGGATGAGAAAGTTGAGACTCAAGACACTCAAAGGAGCCTTCCCAAAGCCTCAGGATTAGTTTAGTGGACATCATTGCTAACTCCTAACAGCCCTTTCATCCCAAGTGATGAACCAAAGTCGATAAGTGTATAGCAGCCCCCTGGTGCGTGCTATCAGACCAGGAATGGGAGCAAGTCCTACACTGGCCCAGCCAGACTGGTGAGGAGGACTTATTTTCCATGGCTGCATTTTCTGCTTCTCCTGAGAGGAACCAGACACAGAAGGAAGCTGATACTAAATGTAAGAGGGAGCTGATGTGCTTAAGTCGGCAAAATGGTAGAGTTGTCAGGTAAAATACAGAATTCCAGTTACATTTGAATTTTAGATTAACAATGAATAATAATTTAATATAAGCCTATCCCCAAAATCACATGGCACATACTTTTGTACTTAAAAAAGAATACAATTTTCTACATTCCTATCTGAAATTCAAATGTACCGAGTGCCCTGTATTTTTACTTGCTCAATTTGGCACAGTGGAGAGAATGAGTACATGACAACTTCATGAAGCCATAAACCATCAAGTACTTAAAGCTCACATTACCTCTGAACTTCTCGCTATGTAGGGTAATTAATTCGTTTATTGTTCAAGCAGTTTAGAACTTCTGTCACTTGCACCCCAAAGCATCCTATCTTGTGTGGCAATCACTGGTTCCAACCCAGGCAGGAAGGCTGCAGAGCCCAAGCTCCCACAATTACACTCAGTCCTAAAGGGACAGAAACTTAATGCCATATGAAAAGCTACAAAGCCAATGTTTAGGATGTTGAACTTATGTTTTTAGAGCTGTAAGAATGCAGCTTAACAGACTTACTGGGATTCATCAGATTCTCTTCAGTTGATATAAATTTTTTATTATAAAGTTGTGAAGTGTGAATTCCCCTAAAACTATAAAACTCCTTCATGAATACTAACAAACTCTAAAATAGCAGCAAAGATGCTGCTTATAACCTCCGAAACCTCAAAACCCAAAACACCTGGCAATTCAGGATTGAGAACTCCAATTTTTAAACATTAAAGATAAATTTCTCCATCCCGGCTAACACGGTGAAAACCCGTCTCTACTAAAAATACAAAAAATTAGCTGGGCATGGTGGCGGGCGCCTGTAGTCCCAGCTACTCGAGGGGCTGAGGCAGGAGAATGGCGTGAACCCGGGAGGCAGAGCTTGCAGTGAGCTGGGATAGCACCACCGCACTCCAGCCTGAGCCATACAGTGAGACTCCCTCAAAAAAAAAAAAAAAAAAAAAGATAAATTTCTATATTTTGTTTAGAAAAAAAAGTCAATGAGCATCACAGAAAAATGTGACTTTAGATCAAACCTGGAGCATTATAAAATAATCCTGTAAGATAGGAAGGGAGTGTATAAGTAAGCATGCTGAATGAATGAATGAATGAATGGGTAACCATAGGACTGAGTTGGTCTCTGAGGATAAATGTGTGTGTGTTGGGCAAACTGTTCACCAGCATAAAAAAGTCTCAAGGCAAGGACCCCACGGAATCAAGGAATTTACATGTGGTGCTGGTACACCATCAATGAGCAGAAGCAGGATGCTGGGTTAGCCATGACAGCTGGGAAGAGAGCAAATCATTCCTGGGTTGCTATCTGCATCCACCCATTTCAAAGTCCTGCTCAGGCACAGAGGCTTCCCTATAACGGGAAACACACAGCATTAACATCAACATCATCTGGACTCCCTTCATGTCCATAAAAAGCCATCATTTAGGGCATGTCAGTACAGAACAACTATAAAGTTAAGGAAAGTTCTAACAAAGTTATATACGAAAATAGCTTGCTCTGCTCTCTCATTCTCTTTCTCTCTCTCTCTCTCATAAATACATGTATAAGAGAGAGTGACTCGGTGGTCCCAACCCAGGCAGAAAGGCTGCAGAGCCCAAGCTCCCACCACCACACTCTCAATCCTAAAGGGACAGAAACTTAATGCCATTTTAAATGCTACAAAGCCAATGTTTAGGTCATTGAACTTGTATTTTTAGAGCTGTAAGAATGCAGCTTAACAGACTTACTGGAATTCATCAGATTCTCCTTAGCCAATGTAAATTTTTTTATTATAAAGCCACAGAACGTATCTATCTATGAGAGAGAGACACCAAGTTAATCTAGAAATTTTAACAAAACCCCTATCAAAATACCAATAGGATTTGTGTGGGAAGGATCAGAGGAGACTTGATAAAATGTTTCTAGGTTTTATCTGAGAAAAGTATAAGAAACCTTATACTTTTAAGGTTAAGGTATAACCTTAACATATAAGAAACCTCTGAAAAGGAAGAGCAAAGTGAAGAAGGTTAGCCCAAAAAGATATTAGAAGTGTTATAAAGCAAAATAGTAAGAATAATGTGGTAGAACCACAGGACTTTTCAGGGAGCTCAAAGGAATGGAACAGAGAGTTAAGAAGCAGATCCACATATATATAAGGATTTGATGATAAAAATGTGCATGTAAAACCATTGGTTTGGTCAATAAACAGTGTTGGCCACCGTGCAGGAGAAAAGAAAGTAAAGGCATGTGAATTTTAATGGAAGATGCCTTTTAAGAGTGTGAAGTGGCAGAACCTAAACAGAAGAGTATGCACCCACAGAATGGCATGCACCTGCCAAATATTATGTACCTACCAAATGGTGTACACCCACTAAACATTATGTACCCACAGAATGGCATTTACCCACCAAATGGTATCTATCACCCCCTGAATATTATGCACCCACAGAATGGTATGCACCCACCAAATGGTATGCACCCACAGAAGAGCATGCACTCATAGAATGACATGCACCCACTGAATGGTATGCACCTGCAGAATGGTATGTACCCACTGAACCGTATGCACCCACAGAACAGTATGACCCACTGAATGGTATGCACCCACAGAATGGTATGAACCCACTGAACAGTATGCACCCACCAAATGGTATGCACGCACCAAATGGTATGCACCCACAGAACAGCAGGCACCCACAGAATGGTATGCACCCACAGAATGGTAGGCACCCACAGAACAGTATGCACTCACCAAATGGTATGCAACCATAGAAGAGTATACAGCCACAGAATGATATGCACCTACCAAGTGGTATGTGTCCATTGAATGGTATGCACCCACTGAACAGTATGTATCCACTGAACAGTATGCACCCACAGAACAGTATGACCCACTGAATGGTATGCACCCACAAAATGGTATGCACCCACTGAACAGTATGCACCCACCAAATGGTATATGCCCACCAAATGGTATGCACCCACAGAACAGCAGGCACCCACAGAATGGTATGCATCCACCGAACAGTATGCACCCACCGAATGGTATGCATCCACAGAACGGTATGTACCCACAGAACAGTATGCACCCACCAAA
The DNA here is from genome assembly GCF_009828535.3 of Hylobates moloch. Lineage (NCBI taxonomy): Eukaryota > Metazoa > Chordata > Mammalia > Primates > Hylobatidae > Hylobates > Hylobates moloch. The sequence goes on along the minus strand of NW_026652292.1, from coordinate 60,911,732 downwards.
TGGTATGTACCCACAGAAGAGTATACAGCCACAGAATGATATGCACCTACCAAGTGGTCCACTGAATGGTATGCACCCACTGAACAGTATGTATCCACTGAAAAGTATGCACCCACAGAACAGTATGCACCTACCAAATGTTATATGCCCACAGCACGTGCCCACTGAACGGTAGGTAGCTCAAGTCCTGTAACCATTGCCCTCAACTCTATTTCCCATCAGGATTCCCAACAAGAAAGGGAATGCAGTCAACTGGTGTACCTCCCCCAACCAGACTTCACTGGGTTTCCTTCACTCCACTCCCAATTTCTCTTTGCAGTTGGAGTCTCTACCCACTCCTCCCAATAACAGAAATAATTCCAGGAAATTAAAGGAAGTTCTCTACATTTTGAGATTCCCTGATCCTACCAACTGCTGCAAGGTATCAATAAAAAAATCTGAGATCAGAAATAAGTCTTACCTGTTTCCTTTTTTCAGGAGGAAGTGATGGATCTCCATCCTACAAAGAAACAAATGCTACATTTTACTCTTTTAAAAAAAATAGATGTACTTAGAAACAAGAAGTTGAACTAAATTATGAACCTAAATGTAGACTCTCCCTACCCTCCCTACCCTGCAGCCAGTAATGTGATGAAGCAAGCTCAAATATACTTTAAAAAAATAACTACAAACTGAACCAGAGTTATTTTGGAAAAACCTCTAGGGAATCAGTTCCCATTAGGACCAAATCTATATATTTTCTAAAATTGTTTGAATACAAAAAGTGGATTTGTCAAAATTCTTTTTGATCACAGGCTAAACTGAAATAATAATATTTCATTTGGTTTGAGTTCCTCTTTTAAATAGTTAGAAGCAAAGGAAGAGTAATGGGGGGACACATACACATATAGAGAGAGAGGAAAAGAGAGAGAAAGAGAGAGTTTTCTCTGTGGGCAGAACAATCAATGTTGGGAGGGACAGTATTTGCTCAAAGTTAAGAGGACATTGAAAACTTCTAGTCTTATTAGATTTTTTTTTTTTTTTTTGCCTTAAAAGGATTCAGGCCAGGCATGGTGGCTCACGCCTGTAATCTCAGCACTTTGGGAGGCCAAGGTGCGGAGATCACTTGAGGTCAGGAGTTTAAGACCAGCTGGGCCAACATGCGGAAACATGTCTCTACTAAAAAAATACAAAAATTAGCCAGACGTGGCGGCAGGTGCCTGTAATCCCAGCTACTAGGGAGGCTGAGGCAGGAGAAGTGCTTGAACCCAGGATGCAGAGGTTGCAGCGAGCAGAGATTGCACCACTGCACTCCAGCCTGGGCAACAGAGTGAGACTCTGTCTCACAAAAAAAAAAAAAAAAGGATTCCGTTCCTCTCCCTTTTGTGCCACATCAGGGATACAAATATCTCAGGTGAATAAGCGAATGCTCATTAAATGAGCACTCTAATATCTGATGCTGTCCACATATAAGTCAACACGATTTTAACCTGAGGAATCTATTCTATTCTATTTCTACTCCAGGGCAGTTTAATAATGCCAGCACAGATAGTTAAATGTCAGTAAAAGTGTCCCACTTAAAAAAGAGATTGCCTCAAAAGCAGCAAGAATGAAAACTAGTATTATGCAGTTGGCATTCTCCATTTCAGTATCATTTGCATCTTAAAAGTTTTGCTATATAAAAACCTAGAGAAAATAAAAAAGCCCAGGATACGAGAAAGGTTACAAAAATTATGGATATGTCCATACTGTGTATTACCATGCAGCTGTTTAAAAGACTGACTTAAAGGCTGGGGGTGGTGGCTCATGCCTGTAATCCCAGCACCTTGGGAGGGTGAGGCGGGTGGATCACGAGGTCAGGAGATCGAGACCATCCTGGCTAACAAGGTGAAACCCCGTCACTACTAAGGTGAAACCCCGTCTCTACTAAAAATACAAAAAAATTAGCCGAGCGTGGTGGCAGGTGCCTGTAGTCCCAGCTACTCGGGAGGCTGAGGCAGAAGAATGGCATGAACCCGGGAGGCAGAGCTTGCAGTGAGCCAAGATCCCGCCACTGCACTCCAGCCTGGGCCACAGAGCGAGAATCCGTCTCAAAAAAAAAAAAAAAAAAAGACTGAGTTAAATCCGTATGCCTAGAAATCTGGATGATTCAGATCTGGATGAGTTAGATCTGTAGGCCTAGAAAGATGTCCAAAATAAAGTGCTGAGGGAAAACAGCATGTTTTATTATTTTTAAAAATAAATTTGGATTTTATTTCGCCATGAATTTTTTTTTTTTTTTTTGAGAAGGGTTCTCTCTATGTTGCTCAGCTTGGTCTCAAACTCCTGGGCTCAAGCAATCCTCTCATCTCAGCCTCTCAAAGTAGTTGGGATTACAGGTGTGTCACTGCATTTGGCCTAATATAACTCTCTGCAAGGATGGCAATGCTCTCTATGTACACTCTCCAATAACAGTAGCTATCGGTCACATGAGCCCATGAAATGTGACATTGAGACTGAGGAATGGAGTCTCTTATTTTACTTAATTCTAATTAATTTAAAACTAAGTAGCCACTAGCCATACAGAGGCTAGTGGCCTCTGTATTACTGTAGACTTATGAATCCTCTTTTTAAAGAACTCTATATAATTAAATTAACAAGTAAACAGCCACACGTAGTCCTCACTTGTCCTCAGTTTCAGGTACCTGAGGTCAACCATGGTCCAAACATGTTAAATAGAAAATTTCAACAATAAATAATTTATAAATTTTGAATTGCATGCTGTTCTGAGTCGTGTGATGATGAAATCTTGCACCATTCCCCTCCATCCCACCTGGGATGTGAATCACCCCTTCATCCAGGGTATCCATGATGCCTATGTGGCCCACTTGCTAGTCACTTAGGAGCTGGTTTGGCTATCAGATTAAAAAAACAACAGTATATGTAGGGTTTCCTACTATCTGTGGTTTCAGGCATCCACTGGGGGTCTTGAAACATGTCTCCCTTGGATAAGCGGGGAGCCTACTGCAAACACACATGAATATGTTCACAGATGCCAGAGCAAGAAGCATATACATACACACATACATACACACACACACACACACACACACACACACACAGAGAGAGAGAGAGAGAGAGATTAACTTGTGAGTGGGACTGGGTTATCGAGGAAATAGAGGTGGTGACTTTTACTTCTAAATTTTTCCACTTTGAACTGTTTGCATTTAACCATTTCTAAAGAAACAGCATGTGAAAATCTCTTTATATCTTAATTCAGGGTACAGGAAAGTCGCCGAACAGGGCAGCCTAACACTTACAATCAGCTCTCGGTACTTCTTCTTCAGTGACTGGTGGCGCTCCCGGAGCTGATTGGCCATGAGTTTGTACTGGTCCCTTTCCTGTTGACAGGTGTCCAGCTCCTTGGAGAGGATCAGCAGGGCTTCCTTCTTACTCTCCAGCTTCCTCTTACACACCAGGTACTGCAGAGCAAACAAATCCAGGCAACGGGTCAAAAACATCCATGGGCCTCCATTTAACACACACCGTACTTCACACACCCTGTGGGGAATTTTTGCCATTCTCATTTTTAGAGCTCATATGCCCAGAGAGACATTTTGCAGCAAATGACATGTACTTTAGGCTTCTACAGTGCTAACATGCAGTGCCCTCACGACAGAACCTAAACCTTGGACAAGTAAGTTAAAAAGCAGAACGTTTTAAAAAGTTGCATAAATGGATAAGTAGGTAGACAGCTGGACTCCAATTTTGTTTAAAAAGGATTTATATATCCAGATAAGACTATGTAAAATTTTATTAAGATATTTAATAAAAATTTTATTAAAATGTTACTAACGATAATCTCTTGGTAGTAAAATTATTTACCCAGGTTTTAAAATTTTTCTTGATGCTTTTCTGTGTTTTCTAAGTTTCCAGATTAAACCTACACGGTTTTTTGTCTGTTTGTTTGTTTGTTTTTTGAGACAGAGTCTTGCTCTGTCATCCAGGCTGGAGTGCAGTGATGTGATCTCGGCTTACTGCAACCTCCACCTCCCGGGTTCAAGCAATTCTTTCACCTCAGCTTCCCAAATAGCTGGGAATACAGACGCATACCACCATGCCCAGCTAATTTTTGTATTTTTAGTAGAGATGGTCAGCCTCTGTTGGCCAGGCTGGTCTTGAATTCCTGACCTCAGGTGATCTGCCCACCTTGGCCTTACAAAGTACTGGGATTACAGGTGTGAGCCACGCCTGGCCCATATAGTTTTTATTGTAAAAAAAAAAAATGCCCAAAAAAGTTATTAAAAATAATTGAACCATAAATCACCGCAATAGATTGCACCTGCCCGCCAAACTCAGCAGCTATTTTCTCACTTGCAAATTCATCCACTAACATGGCCCTGACGTGTTTAACTTTTCCTATGATTCAAATGCAGGCACTCCCCATCCAGAGACCAATCTTAGGAGCTAAGTATTTTAGCCACATTTTGAATTCACCCAAACAAGTTGAGTACATCTAGTTGGAACTCTTGCCTCAGAGTGATGAGATTTCTTCATCCTTCCTTCTGCTCACTCCCCTGCACCGCGAACCACCCTCACCGAAGTCTGACCCACCATACTGGCCAGTGGGGGCCCGAATAGGACTCTTCACTTTTTATTGGATATATTGCACCGCCTGGTATTATTCACATATGTGAAATGTGGCACTAAATACCTTTTGAATTTGCCCCGTAAAAGACCAAATTCAGAGCATTCACGAAAACAATTTATAGTTTCATTATATACTCTGACATGAGTACTTTGTCATTATGGACGCTCACACAAAGCAGAGCGAGAATCAGCACTCCCATTCCACTGGAGTCAATGCTCTTTTATGGACAAAAAGCATTACTCATATATAGTGCTTGCTAGGAACTGACTTTGTTAAGTTCAATTTCAAATAAATGAAGGGGAAAAAGAGAGTTTTGTGCATTTGCACAATTTTTTTTTTCCTGAAAAAAAAAAAAAAAGAAAGTAATTGCTTAGCTTCAAAAACAAAGGGGAAAGAAAAGGCATTCTGAGACGGATTTGAGTTCTAAAAAAGGGCACTTCCACCTTGGATGAATTTTATTCCTGGCAGTAATGAGGTTGGAATCCTGCCTTAAAATGTCTTGGATTTTGAGACGTTGACATCGTCTTCATGGAGGCAAAATGGTTCCGTTGCCACAGTGATTTCTCAAGAGTAAAATCCCCAGTGAGTAAATATCAGAAGAGAGTGGCTCAGAAACCCAAACTGCAGTGTCCTCAGGGACATATTGAGATTTCACAGGAAAAATACCATTTACACACAATTTAACACATCTGCCCTTGTTCCTCCAGTTCTTTTCCTGTAATCAGCACCCTTGGTTGTCAGCACCGTATCGGTGACCCAAAGACAGTCACCTTTATCCCTTCAATTTATCAGATTCAAACCCGAGGCCCCAAAGACACTCGTGCCTTCCGACTTAGGGGACAAAAATCCTCATGCATGAAGACATTGGAAGCTGCAGTAGGTAAGCTCCGCGGGAACATCCCACCTATTGAAGGGTAACAGGTAAGGGCCACTGCTGACTGTCAAAATGGAAATTCAAGTTCCTTGACCTTGAACAGCTCTCTGTTAGGGTCCAGGAGAAAAGCCATTTCACTCACAAGCCATGGTCCAAATAGGGCCACGAAAGCTGTGAAGGGTAGTAAAACACCTCTCTTGCTTCTGGGTCTGAGGTACCTGGTAGAAAACAGGCACAGAGGCCTCTGCTGAGACCCACTGGCCCGAGATTTGAAGAGCAGAAGCTCTGTAGGTCCCAACAATTTTACTCCATGTTATTTATTTTTATCAGCAGGACAAACCTTAGGCTAAAGCCTCATTTGTAAAGTAGCTTGAAGCAGAGCTCTGGCTGAAGGTGAGACACCTTCCCTGTAGTTCTGCCATAACCTGGCACAACAGTCTTTGGCATCTATAAGGAACCCTAGAAAACACTGCTCTCTGCCAGGCACAGTGGCTCATGCCTGTAATCCCAGCACTTTGGGAGGCCGAGGTGGGTAGAACACCTGAGGTCTCAGGAGTTCAAGACCAGCTTGGACAAGATGGCAAAACCCCCTCTGTACTAAAAATACAAAATTAGCCAGGCATGGTGGCATGTGCCTGTAGTCCCAGCTACTGAGGAGGCTGAGGCAGGAGAATCACTTGAACCCGGGAGGCAGAGGTTGCAGTGAGCCGAGATCGCACCATTGCACACCAGCTGGGCAAAAGGAGCAAAACTATGTCTCAAAAAAAAAAAAAAAAATTAGCTGGGCATGGTGGCAGGCGCCTGTAATCCCAGCTACTTGGGAGGCTGAGGCAGGATAATCGCTTGAACTCGGGAGGCAGAAGTTGCAGTGAGCCAAGATCATGCCACTGCACTGCACCCTGGGCGACAGCATGAGATTCCATCTCAAAAAAAAAAAGAAAAAGAAAAAGAAAAAACACCGCTATCACCTGGGATGCTTGTTAAAATGCAGACTCCTGGGCTCCAGCCCTGGCCCACTAAATCAGAATCTCTGGTGCCTGGCTCAGGAATCTGCATTCTTAGCCCATGGTCCAGATGATTCTCATCCAGTCCATACTCTAAAAACTCAGGCTCTGGAAGCCTCGAGCTTCACAGTCTCAAAAGTTAGAACCAACTAAAATGGTCTGGAGGGACTAAGAGGCCACAGATAGCCCACAAATTCAAGGGCAAGGAACAGTCTCAGAGCCATTCCGTTGAGTGTCTGTGCCACCTTTTGTAGCTTTTGGGATTTTAAACAAGTACAAACATGGACTACAGTTTACTGCCTCTAGCCAAAAATCTTATACAGTCATGTAGTACATAACAACAATTTAGTCAATGGCAGATTGCATATATGATAGTGGTCCTACCATAAAAAGGTGGTGGTACCTTTTCTATGTTTAGATACGTTTAGATACACAAATAGGTATCATTGTGTTACAATTGCCTTGTATTCAATACAGTAATGAGCTGCATACATTTGTAGCCTAGGAGCAATAGGCTGTACCACATAGGCTAGGTGTGTAGTACACTGTGTCATCTAGGTTTGTGTAAGTACACTCTATGATGTGCACACAATGACGAAATTGCCTAGTGACACACTTCTCAGAAAGCAACCCTGTCGTTAAGTGACGCATGACTGTCTATGCATGTCTCATCAAAACAACAATAGAAAACTCCAGGAAGTGGGGAGAAGGGAGTGTTGGAGAATGAAATGAAATTTCTTGGCCTCATTCTAAAAAAGTAAAAGTGTATTCCCTGTAATGACAGCTGTTAAAATGTCCCATTTCTTATCCCTGTGATTGGAAACAAACAACAAAAAACTAGAGGGAAAAAGGTCATGAAGATCCTTCTTAGTGGGCAGCTTGGAATAACCAGCAAATATAAGGTTGGGGCATTAGAAGGAACCCAAATTAGAATGGAAAACCAGACAAGCTAAGTCTCTGTGCTCAGGCTGTTTAGGCTCCCAGAGGAGGATCAGTAACTATAGATAGCAGATCCAGCAATTGGCTCATCATGAACTGCAGGTACCTTGGGAAAGCCATAAAACACAAGGACCAAAAGAACGCACACTCCCCGGGACTCGTTTCCACACATGGAAGATGACGGGGTTCCCAGGGCACTCACCACCTTGAGGAACCCACAATTTCAACACCACTGTCTAATATCACTGGATATAAAGAGTGCAGGAGAAAGCACGGGGTAAGGGCTCCAGTCCAGAAGGTACGACTCACTTTGGGCACCCAGAACTTGCTTTCTCTGCCTTGTCTAAGACAGAGCTGGCTCAATGATTTCCAAAGACTGTCTGTGGCCAGAGTATTTCCAGAATCTCTGGACAGTCACTTGGTGGGACAGGGTGCTGGGACTGAAGCTGCGTTTGTAGCAGCAATTTATAACAGAGTGAGAAAAGGCCAAACGTCTGTTGGGTCAATATTCATGGCTCTTGCTAATATTTCTAGTTCTCCTTTCCTTCCAGGTATGTGGCAGGACTATCCATCCCCCCTGCTTTTGGGTAAAGCAGAAACATGGACCCTGTTTTGCCCGATAAAATGGGATTGGAATGGATGTGAGTTGCTTCAGAAGGAAGGCATTTGAGAGGGGAGGTGAGAATTGCCGGGCTTTCTCCTTCCCTGCAGCAACAATGGTGGAAGTGCAGGTTGCTATGGGGAAGCCACAGGATAACAGAGCTTAAAGGGGCAAGCACAGCAGACAACTGCCTGGAGAGCCATTTGGGTCCACAGAGAACTTTGTGTGATCCAGAAAAAAATTATTGGTGTGTCAAAGTACTGAGATTTGAGGGTTTGTTACTGAAGCATAACTTAATCCATCCTGACTCATATGGTCTATACCAAAGAATGGGACTGTCTGGAGCGGGGGAGAAAGGTTATACTTGCCCCTGGGCTGTGTGTCCACTGAGTTACCGCACTGAGGATGAGGGTTCATGTGATCACTATTAGTAGTGCTATTGATGACAAAAAGCAAGGTTTTGTAACACATGCTTTACCTGTATAATCTCCTTTAACCCTCAGGACAATGCAATGAAGTTACTGTGCTATCATCTGCATTTTATAAATGAGGAAGTGAGGCTTAAATGAAAGTGTTTGCATAATGTGCCAAGGGATTGCAAAGCCAGAATTGGAACCCAGCTCATTACAGAGCCAAGTCTGTGGAACCCCAGCTCCTGACAAACTAAACATTCTGGGCCTTACCCCCAAAAATCAGAATATTCATGGAGTTGGTTACCACATCTAGTTGGTATTCCTAGTACAAGGAAACAAAGAAAGAGACATTTTGAATTTGGCTACTTTTCTGGACCTAGAACAAATAGTAATAAAGGTTTTATTGATTCAAACAACTTTTTGTAAAACTAGTGGGTCTGCCACTTATTTCTTCAGATGCAAAGCCTGAAGGAAGATGGAAAAAAAATGTTTAAAAATCCACAAGCCTCACTACTCTCTCCTCTATGAGGGAGCCAAGTGGAAACAGTAAGGTTTCCATTCACTTCTAAGAAATGGGACAAACTAAAGGGCCTCAGAAAGGAACTAGAAGGTTCTTTTCTCAAAAGCAGTTTGATCGCAACAGGAGTTTTCTGCAAGCTATAGTTGGCCTCATTATTCAGTCAAATATTTTCTGGGTGCCTTCTATGTGCTGGGCACTGAGCTAAGTATTGGGACTCTCATGGGATAAATGATATTGTTGGATTTTGAAAGGGAAAGGCATGATACCTGGATAACAAAACGTTATTTCCTGCTATCTGGAATCCTGAAGGTTCTGAAAACTGAAAATGTGTTCCTATCTCGTTAGTGACCTAAACTGATGAGAGGGTGTCTATGGCCTTTATCCCATGGAGTGTGAATATTCATGTATTTGCTGAAGAAAAATCAGTGTGTTTGATCCCTGGCTGCTGCCTGAGACTCTGCTGGGGATGACATATAATATACAGTGTGTGTACTGCATTTCATTTCAGATTCCCAAAACTCCTGCATGAGAAGCACATATGGGCTCCAAGGACTTTAGATATGGAATTTTTTATTGGAAACTCACCCTTACAAATCTCTACAGTCTCGATGATGAATGTGTGACTAAAATCAAACCTTTCTCCAACAGTAATTGCCCAAATAGCTAAGCATTCATTAGATTTCTACTTCTTCACATAGGCCAAAAAAAACTAAAAATGCATTAAATGCAGTAAATCTTCAAGCTTCCATATGCTTATGCGCCTGTTCCCGCAGCCTCCTAACTTCCTTATCCTTTAGAGTCAGCACTGAATGCTGGAGCTGGGATAAACCTCATGGATAACCCAAGTGACTTGCCCAATTGCAAACAACAAGGCTCCTGACTTCCAGCATATTCCATGACAGTGTTTTCCAAATTGTGGGTCATGATACATTAGTTGCAACCCGTGTTTTCTTTTCTTTTTTTTTTGTTTTTAAAGATACAGAACAGAGCAGAAAATATCAGGGTGTATCCCCTGTAGTAAGGGTAATTATTGTTTCCTGAAGCTTTTCTATTTGAAAAGTCTATAGGGATAAACACACACATATGCCTATTTTCACATATTTCTTACGAGCTGCCATTTTAAAAGTCTGAAAACTACTGTTCTCTAATAAGCCACTCTGGATACTTATCCATTCATTCAACAAATACTTGGTGAAAGGAACGAAGAGAGGCACAGGTGGGTGGGGGTGGGGCAGGGAGGAAAGCTTGAGATGATGTTTGATGTGAATTTTGAGAGTGAGTAGGTGTAAAAGGCACCTGAATAGAGACCATCATGTCTTGGAAATCATTCACTTGTTCTCTGGGATTGAGTCACAGCTCTGAGGATTTAATCCCTGCTCTGCCCACCGCCTGCTGCCCCCTACATTGAGGTTATTGTGAGCCTGAAAGGAAATGTGCTATGTTAAAGGCTTTATAAACTTAAAAAAGATTGAACACATGATTTTTAGAGCATTTAAAGCATCCAGAACACTTTTGCAGACCCGTTCCTATTTGACAGTCAACACTCTGACAGGTGGGACAAGAACTGCTTTCCCCATTTTATGGGCAAAATAGCTGAGATTCAGAGAGGTTAATGTCTTTCCTAGAGACACGTAACTAACAACTGTCAGCTCAAACCAGAACTTTCCATTACACATTCCAGGTTCTTTTTACTATTCTATATTGGCACCAAATTAGTTATAAGTGGTTCAACACATTACCTGTGTTGAGCAAAACCATATTTTCAACAAGACACTCCTAGAGATAACCGCATGGCTCAGAGAATACATTGTAACTCATTTCCAGGTCCTGTCTGGGAGAGAGGCAGCTCTCCTGGGGCCCTAAGTCGAATTCCACAGGGAATGCTGAGGTCCAAGAGGCCACCTACAGATTAACAGTGTCAACAACAAACGGCATGTACAACAGTGGTCCCGTAAGATTATGTGGCCATAATTTCACTGCACTGCTTCTATATTTAGATATGTTTAAATACATAAACATTTACCACTGTGTTACAATTGCCTAGAGTATTCAGTGCAGGCACATGCTGTACAGGTTTGTAGCCCAGAAGTAACAAGCCATACCATGTAGCCTCGGGGTGTAGCAGACTATACTATCTAGGTTTGTGTCAGTACACTCTAGGACGGTCTCACAATGATGAAATTGCATAACGAAGCATTTCTCAGGACATATCCCTGTCATTAAGCAATGCATGGGTATAGATAATAGATGGTAATAAGTAGCTGATTATCATTCACTAATAGTGGCTAACTACAATACACTAAACACTATAAAAGAGACACAAAACTCCCAGAAAAGAGAGAAAAGCAGTTTAGACTAATGGTTGGGAACATGGCAGGAGGAGCTGAAAATGCCTGAATTCAAATCTTGGCTTTGTCACTCACTAGCGACATGATCAATTACCTAGCCTCTCTGTGCCTCAGTTTCTCCATTTTTAAATGAAGATATTTATAGCATCTTCAGAGGGTTGGTATGAGAATTAAGAGTTAGTATATGTAAAACATTTAAAAGAGTGTGTTGTATGCATGTTAACGATCATTACTACTATTGTTATCATGGAGGAGACAGTGACACAGCTTAGCAAAGAAGGTGCTCAAGGAGTTGGAGGACAAAGTGGTATTTGAAATCAATCGGGAGGGAGAGGTAGAGGGATACATCTTGGTTGGGGATAGATGGAGTTGTGACAAGTGGCAGTGACAGGGAAAATGTTACTCCTGGCTGGGAAACAACCATAGCAAAGCACAAAGGTGAGAGGCCAGAAGATGTGTGGTCAGAACAGTGAGCGACGCCCTGGGCTGGCTGCGGTGGAGGGTGGGAGTACAAGCTGTGAGAGATAAAGCCAGAAAGACAAGATGAGTGGCCAGGCCAGAAAGGGCCCGGATGTGGTGCTGAGGAGTTCAGATTGTATTCTTCCAGCAATCAGGAGCCCTGAGGGGCTTTGAACGGGGGAGTGTCATTAAGAATCACCTTAGGAAGAAACTTTCATCCTGACATCCTGTGGTGTAAATTATATTGGACAGTACAGTGTGGGTGGAATTTGTTGCCAAGCTTGAGAAGAGAAGAGAAAGTGATTGTGGTTCAGGACCCACTCTGCAGACACACCTTTGGATCCCGCAGTTTGATCTGAGCTGTCAGGCCTACAGAGAACGCACTGGCTTTGCTGTTTCTTAATGCAGTCTGTGATCACAGTGTCTAATGCCGTATTGTTAGACAGGGTGCTACCCAGGCAACCAGACTCATGCGTGGTTTCAGCCTCCGCCGTGACGGCTGGTGCCAGAATCACATCAGTGGGCGAGTGGGTCACATGGCTGCCCAAACACACTCCAAAGGGACAAGCTGAGCAAGGAAAAACAGGGAAATATCCCACTTTCTGGTCACTAGGAGGGACCAAGAGACACACACTTTATCCTCCTAATGCCTCCACTTTCGCTCTTCAGTCAAGACAAAATTCTGCTGGTCAAGTTCATGTGTAGAGTAGGGACCACTGACATTCCCTCTCCTTACCAGCTCAGGAAGGTTTCAGTTTGTTTTCAGAAGAGGGGACAGAGAAATGAAATCAGTATTTTTTTGAATACCTACTATGTGCCACGCATTCTTAGGAGCAATAAGAAGACCTTCACTTGATTATAACAGTAACAGTAGAGCCACTATCTAGTGAGCATTACTATTTTCCAAACTGCTAAATGTTCTACTGGAAACATCATATTTAATCTATATGGCCACTACGAAATAGGTTGTATGATTAGTCCCATTTTACAGAGAAGGACACAGAACCTCAAAGAGGTAAATTTATCCTTCATCACAAAGGTAGTAAGTGGCAGAGCCAGACTGTTACCTGGGTATATCAATTAGGATTCTTTGGTGTAAGCAACAGTAATTGACATTCTAACAAAGGAATATATTGGAAGGATACTGGCCCTTATAGACTTGGCAAGAGAATGCAGAGCTAGACTTAGACACAGGTGAGCAGCAAGGCAAATCTGGGCAATGGAGATAGGAACCAGGAACCACCAACCAGCAGGTCTTGTTGCAGGAAAGGTTGTCAGAGGCTGACAAATGGGATGAACTGGACTCTGTGACATTTCAGTCTGGACTCTCTTACCTTTCAGTCTCTTTGTCTCTCTGTTCAAGGATGTCTCCAACAGCCTAAAGCAGATCATGGAGAGTCTTTGCCTGGGCACCTGTCTACAGTTGTTAATGTACATAGACTGCATCCAATGGTAATACCCTCCACTTGGAAGTGCTATTGAGAAAAAGAAATGAATACTGGGAAGTGAGAAAACAACAAATGTGCATTGCACCAACCTGGGGAGGATCCATGCTACTGAGTTTATTTCTCAATCTTGCTAAAGCTCCCCTTCTTGTGGTTTTTGAACAAAGATTGAAAAAGAAATGGTGATCATTCAATAATAATCCTTTTACTTTAACCTCTAAGTCTCTATTAATCATACACAGAAACACAGGAGTGCATAGGAGCTGCAGGAACACTCAGGGCGAGGCTCATGTGGCTGCCCTTGGGTACATACCTACCAGCTGAAGAAAGGAAGAAAGCTGGTATATACTAACACCAAATATACTAGGTAATCAGTGACACACAAATGGAATAAGCTCAGTAAAATATGCCCAGTTTTGGGTGTGAATACTAGATATCATAAAATATTTTTATTATTCTCTCAAAAATATATTTCTCCGGAATTGCATTTCAATTACATTTCTAAAGCAGAGCTTACAACTCATTTGTCGATGTTAATTCATGCCCACACACAAACACCATGAGGGTAGCCATGTGCTCATCATCCTAAGAGCCCAAACCATTGGCCATTGAGGGGCTTTTATCTGCCCTAAAGCAAATCATAATTGCTACAACAAAGATCAAAAGATCATAATAATTAAATGGCTATCTGACATACTACATTACTATTTGGGTAGCTTTATAGCCAGATAACTGCTGCTGAGAGATGAAGGTAGCTGGGATGTAGTGGGGGTGGGGTGGTGGGCAGGGATGGGGTGGAGTCACCTCTTGCCAAACAAAGACTCCTGGTCTTTAGAGATTTTTACTGATGGGATCAGGCTGGCTCTCATTAGCCACTGCAAGGGCATGCCTGCTAATCCAGACAGGCTTCTCAGCAGATGATAAACAGACATGGCCAAAGGGTTCATGTTCAGGAATAATTTAGAAACTTCTCAACTGCAGACTCATTCTTTCTGTAGAGGTACCTCCTCCCCTGATCACCCTCTACTCACTCCTAACTGCCCTCGCCTTCCCCTCTTCTCCATCCCCCATCCAGCAATACTTCACTTCCCACCCAACAAACAGCTCCAGGTGAAAAGCATTCAACAATCAACCTCCCTTCCCCAGCCTCCAACAAGCCACCCCTCCATGCCTGGAACCTCTGTTTTGCTCTGCCCTGTGATCTCTGGCAGGGACCATCACAGCAGCCTTCTGGTTTCCCTACTTGTCTGGTCCAGGTACCAGTCCCTTTGGAGAATGTAAATTAGGGCTTGCCACTCTTCTTTAAAAAAAAAAAAAAAAAAAAAATTCTCTGATGTTAAGGAGAGTCGCAAACAGGAGCCTTTCAGTTTTTGGCTGCAACCCACCTCTCCGACTTCATCATCAGCTCTTCTATTCCCGCCCTCCACGTTCCTGTTCAGCCCACCTACTGCTGCCCCCACGCTCAAGCTTCTTCATCTCTCTCTTTTTCTACACTGTCCTGCATCCTGCTCCTGAGTCTCTGAGAAGCTTCTGCCACTCTCCCAGGCAGAGTGAGAGCTGGCTCTGCCACGCCCCCAGACAGAGTGAGAGCCACGTGGCATTGTGGGTACACTTAGAGTAGCACTCACACATCCTGTATCGCAGCACCTGCCCACCTGCCCACTTGTCTGACTGAGGCCTCTTTGCAGCCAGGGCCTATCTTATTCATCTTTGCACCTCCAGAGCCAGGCACAGCTCCTGGCCTACAATGTGTGCCGAATACATATTTAAGAAATAAGTTTCAGTTCCCACCAAGCTGAATATATAGATAGATAGATAGATAGATAGATAGATAGATAGATAGATAGATAGATAGATAGATAGATTGATTTACATATTTTAGTTAGATAGCCATCAATTTATTATTATGTGTAAATGTCTAAATCTCATTTAGCATCATGCTTTGGGGAAAAAAAAATCCAGTTACACAAACTCAGCGTGTAAGGAGAGGATGCAGGACAGTTTCTATAGAATCATCAAAATGACATTTGTATGTTGACCTCATTTTTATTGCTTAAAAGGACCACTTCCCTGCCATCACAGGGGTATCACTCCATTCAGCACCTTCATTCTTAAAAGTCCTGCAGATTCACCAACCCTAGGTAGACATTCAGAACTGCCACTTGGAGATACACGTACATTTAACCTCTTCAGACATGGGTTTGGGTATCTATGGAGTACAATGCCCTGTGGGGCTGGCCACATGCTGATATTCATTTTGCTGAAGTCCTCCAGCCTGCGGCAATCCCTAAGCCCTGCAACATTAACACCCTCGCATCTTGGGTGTGAGCCTTTCCTGCCCACGCCTATACTCCATCCTAAAACTATAAGACTCCCTGGGCATTTCCACAGCCTTTTTTAAATCTGTATTCACCTCTGTAATTTTTAGATAACATTTCAGCAATTTCAAGTTGGTAGCTTAATGATTCTAACGCCATTCTCTTTTTTTTTTTTTTTTTTTTTTTTTTGAGACGGAGTCTTGCTCTGTCGCCCAGGCTGGAGTGCAGTGGTGCGATCTCGGCTCACTGCAAGCTCTGCCTCCCGGGTTCACGCCATTCTCCTGCCTCAGCCTCCCGAGTGGCTGGGACTACAGGAGCCTGCCACCACACCCGGCTAATTTTTTTTGTATTTTTTTAGTAGAGATGGGGTTTCACTGTGTTAGCCAGGATGGTCTCGATCTCCTGACCTCATGATCCGCCCACCTCGGCCTCCCGAAGTGCTGGGATTACAGGCTTCAGCCACTGCGCCCGGCCTTCTAATGCCATTCTCAAAGATGACTTTTTTTTTTTTTTTAATGATCTATCTTTCTCAGACTCATCATGCCGTTTTCCTCTCTCTGGTATTACTTTTGACAGGCAAACTTTGATTATTTGAATGCCCCAGGGGATGTGCTGAAATTTAAGTGAGATTTCAGGTAATTGGAAGAGTTTATAATGTGAACTATAGTAGCTGGGGGGTATGTGAAATTCACTGACAGTCTTGGCTAACCAAAGTTTTGAATAACGAAGGTTTGCCTGAATATCTATTTCAATCCCTTCACTTCTCTTATTTCTCCTTTCCTCCCTCTCACCATCTTCTCAGTCTCTGCATTCACCACTGACTACGCCCCTGTCCTTTGCAAGCCTATAAAGATGAGGAGGAAATACATGGAAAAACGACTGGCTTTCTTTCTCATTGGCCATAAACGGGCTAGGAAACCGCCTCTCACTTGCTGAAGATAGCATCTATTTCTAAAAATCATTGCTTGCCTACAGTGAATTTGCTCTGTCCCCAGTGCTAGGCTGATTCGACCTTGCCTCAGGCTGAGATGCTGCCGGTGCGCCTTGCAGTTCTGGTTTGTTTCAGAGATCATGTATATGTTCAGGATGAAGCACTAAAATTACCCATGCATCTGAAACCCTCTCTTTGCCATCCAGGCTGCCAGGGGCCTGACGTCTGCTGGATACAGGTGACAGGCAGCTTGCATCACCAACCCTCACATATTGCAATTACACATTATGACATATAACTGTCACATATGGAATGTAACGATAGATTCACTGGTTACTTCATTATAGAATAATAATTCAGTTGCAGAGGGCTTTCCTTGTGGGCTGTGTAGCAGTAAAAAGTCAGCAAAGCATGTACAATATTTTGGTCAGACTGACTTTAAAAGCTGTAAAACCGCTGTGGTTCATTTTATCTGTCTCAAGAGAAATCCTAAAAAAACGCTAACACCCCTATTACTGATGAGGCCCAGTGCACCTTTGCGTATTATCAGCTCGTAACTTCTTAGACCTGTTCCCGAACCCTGGGAGGCAAAGGGGACCTGTAATCGCGCTTCCACTTTACAGATGAGGTACTGAGAGGGTTACAGGGTGGCACTTGCAGAACTAGAATTGATTCCTTGACTGTTCTTTAACAAAAGGGAATCTCAGGAGATAAAGACAGGAAAGCATCATTAACAGAAGCAATGCGGCACCTGGGCTTTAGAGTGAAATGATGTGGGTTTTGCCACCATCTCCTACCACGGAGACCACAAGAATCCACTCCCCCACTCTGCACTTCAGTTTTCTTTTCTATAATGATATGAACAGCCAGCAGCATTTTGAAGCCTACTCAGTCCTAACAGATGATTCAGCGTTTCACATGTATTAATCACTAATCCTCATCACAATCCCAAAATGTAAACATCATTACCCCCCTTTACAGGTGAAGAAACTAAGGCTCTAAGAGTTTTTTGGAAAAAAAAAATTATGAAGCTTGTAAGAGGCAAAGATGGGATTTGAACCCAGGCCTGTCCCATGCCCTTTCTGCCACAGCACCCCATTCACCCACAGGAGAGTTGGAAGGATTCTATAGAATTACTCATGTGAGAAAAAGCACTCAATAAACTCTAAAGACACCAATCTTATTATCACAGTAATCAAAAGAACTGAGTCTGTCCCATTTGAAGACAGAAAACAATCTCCATTCCTAAATGTGTTGGCAGATCTTGCCTTCTGAAAAATATGATTCCCCTGCTGGGATGAACAGTCCCATAAGAGGGCCAGTGTGTTCAAGATGAAGCTTCAACTCAAGATGGAGCATGTCTGAGAACAGTCCCTGGCTCCCAGCTCGCTGATACTTGAGTCAGGTGCACATACTCTAAAGCAAGGAGGTGTTCCATCCCAGTCTGCCCCAAAAGGCAGTCATCTGCAGACTTGAGATCTTGAAATCAGCCGTGCAAATTCATCACTACTTTAATTATCCAAGTAAATAGAGCTCTTACCACCATCTGCTGAGATTTCAACCAATCATGATCAACACAGTCTTTCTCTCTGGATGAGAACCTCAGAGTCATTGCTAAAGGGCCACTTGGGCCCTGAATTTCCACCTGCAGCATGCAGGCCTCCCCAGCCGAGCCCTGTGGCTGGGTGCTGTTTTCTCCCTCTCACTGCGCCTTGCTCATATTTTCCTGAGCACTGTTAATTTGCTCCTGCACTTCCTCTTTGTCGTTTGTATTTTCTTTCCATCAACTCCAGACACTACTGATTAGTGAGAAACTATCCTCAACAAGAACTGTCAGTTTAGAACTCAGCCCCCCAGCAAAAAGTCAGGCAGAGATTTATTCTGGGACATGGGTGGGTGTATAATCCTCGTGATTCAAATCACTGACATTTTCAGAGGACAAACTAAATTGTAAACACTGCTCAAGCTGGGGACTCCATCCAGGTCTGTTTCTCTGGCTGATAACTGTGATGGGCTGATTATGTTAGCAAAAGGCTCCCATGGGTGACCCAAATTAATTATGGCTTTCTGAGAAAATGGCAAAATCTTCACTGGCTGCAGATCACCAGTGGACTGCAAGCCAATGATGGGCATGATTTGACTTGCTCTCCTTAACAGAACATTTGACCACCACCATCATCACCCTCTGTCATCACTATTGATCAGGAGAACATTTAAATAACGATAAAATGGGTTGTTCGGTCTACTCTTTTGCATTTGCATCTACAAGATCTAATACTAAATAAAAAATTCCTTTGGAGAAGTGCACATAGACATCACTAATTCAGGTAAGCTCAAGGTTTGGGCATCTCGCTTTCAATAAAGAAAATTTGCCAGGCACAGTGGCTCATGCCTGTAATCCCAGCACTTTAGGAGGCCAAGGTGGGAGGATTGCTTGAGCCCAAGAGTTTGAGACAGGCTTTGGTAGCATAGTGAAACTCCTTCTCTACAATTTTTTTTTTTTTTAATTAGCTGGTGTGGTGGCCTACATCTGTAATCCCAGCTACTTGGGAGGCTGAGGTGGGAGGATCCCTTGAGCCCAGGAAGTTGAGGCTGCAATGAGCCATGATCATGCCACTGCATTCCAGCCTGGGGGAGAGAGTGAGACCCTGTCTCAAAAAAGAAAAAAAAGTCAAAAGAAAATTCAGTAGTCATCAGGATCATCATAAATAGCAGCATCAAAATGGATTGTTATTAATGTCCAGGCTGACCATTCCAAAAGGAGATGAAATTCAGAGGCAGAGAGACTTAAAAAGATAAAAGGCAGTGGATGCTCCCAAGTAAGACCCGGGGTGTGAGTCAGACTCCCTGCTGGATTCCAACTCCTGCCCTACCACTTCTAGCTGAAGGATCTTGGGCAAGGAAATCCACTGCTTGCAGAGCCTAAGATCTTTTGTCTGCAAAATAAGGACTATGATAGTACCCACTTCATGGTACTATGGGTTTGTCAAGGGATTAAATGAGATAATGAAAAGAAGGCTTTTAGCCCAGTAACTGGCATGCAGCTGCCATTTACTTAGAGCTTATATTCATCATCATCATCATCAACATCACCCATAATCATCACCTTTCCGGATAACATCAGCACTGGTTGCTGTCCACTTAAATGGAAGGGTACAAAGACTATAGTAGTTAAAATAAGTCCTTGGAAAAGACCTACCAAGCCTGATGGGCTCAGATTCTGGGTATGACCATAGAAGCATCAGCCAAAACACTGATGGAAGGCACTGTTCTGGGAAGTTTTTCACATTAGCTCATCTGATCCTCACAAGGAGGCCCTCTGAGGTAGGTACTATGAGGATCCCCTATATAAAATACTGTCCAGTGAGATGGAAGCAACAGTGTCTGAAACATTTCCTTTCCAAAGTTTCAGAAGTCTGAAACATTTCCTTCAAGGGAGGGGTACTGTCTTTGTCAATTTTTTGTTGCTATTACAGAATACCAGAGACTGGGTAATTTATTAAGAAAATAAATTTATTTCTCACAGTTCTGTAGCTGGGAAGTCCAGGAGCATGACACCAGCATCTGCCAATGACTTTCTTGCTACATCATAACACAAATGAGGGAAGGCATCCCATGGTGAGCAAGCACTCCAGACACAGAGAAAAGGGGGCTGATCACCCTCAATAACAAACCTACTCCCAAGATAATGACATTAAATCCATTCATGAGGGCAGAGCCTTCCTGATCTAATGACCTCTTGAATGTGCCATTTAGTAACACTGTCACAATGGCAATTAAGTTTCCGTGTAAGTTGTGAAGGGGACATTCAAACCATAGCGGGTTCACTCTTGCCTATGTCTTCCTCCTTCCTGCCACATCGTGGTCTGCAAAGTGGAAAGCCTCACACATGGAATGATGAACCAGAAAAATGAAAGGTGGTTGGGTCTCTAACAGATTGTAAGCCAGCATGCCAGCCCTAAACTGCCTACCTCCAAATGTATTGCACTTCAGAAAAAAATAAAGTTCAATATTATTTAAGCAATTATTATTTCTGGTATTTCATTAAAATTAATCCTAAATAAAATACTGACATACCCAAATAACTGGTATGAGGAAATTGGGCACCCAATATTGTAAGATTTGTAATCCACTTCACAATTAGAACTCTGTGTCACCACTGACGGATGACATTGGCTATTTGAGACACAAAAGTATGTAAGCACTACGTCAGGGCATTATGTAGTTAGGGTTTTAAGTAAGAGAATGTTTCCTTTCTAGCACAATCTGAAATACAGACTTCTTTTTTTTTTTTTTTTTTGAGATGAAGTCTCACTCTGTCAATCAGGCTGGAGTGGAATGGGGCAATCTCAACTCACTGCAACCTCTGCCTCCTGGGTTCAAGCGATTCTCCTGCCTCAGCCTCCCTTAGTAGCTGGGATTACAGGCACCCACCACCACGCCCAGCTAATTTTTGTATTTTTAGCAGAGACAACTGGCCAGGCTGGTCTCAAACTCCTGACCTCAGGTGATCTGCCTGCCTCGGCCTCCCAAAGTGTTGAGATAACAGGTGTGAGCCACCGTGCCCAGGCTAAAATACAGACTTCTTAAAAATGAGTGCTTCAGTGTACCAGGTTGGTTGGTCCACTCATTCACTCATTCATTCCTTCATTCATTCGTTTGGTGAGGCTGTGTTAGAATAGGAACAACACAGACTTCAGAATCAGAGAAACCTGGAGTTCTAATCCCAGCCCTGGCTTTCCATGCATATTCCCTGATGTTTACTTATCTTTTAGCTGTACTGAAAGTCATATGTCAAGCATCCAGCACAGGACCCAAAGCATTAAAAAGTGCTCAATGAATGTTTCCTTTTTCCTTCATATAGGTTCCTGAATTGAAAATTACATTAAAAAATCTTCATGTGGTGGCTGGCACACCGCAATGGAAACTTAATATAATTTTATTGCCATTAGTAATAATAATAAGAGTAGTGGTAGCAATCAGCATAGTGGTTGTAGTGATAGTGGTAGTAAAATAATCAAAACCTAAACTGAGAGAGGGTGAAGAGAGGCAGGTTTCCAAGTGTGCATAGTTAATGCCTACATAATCAAGACTCAGCTGTTCAGCACTGAGTGGGAGGGTATTTCTGGGAGACGCGTGGAGCTTTTCTCCTCTGTGTCGGTGTCTTCACAAATTCCAGTAATCAAAATAGTCATTTTCCTTCCTTGCCAATGTCATCTTAAAAGAATCTCTCTCTAAACCCAGGTGCTTAAATTGTCCAGTAAGTTTCTCTCCTCTTTAAGAAGAAGTTGAGGAATGGGACAAACAAGCACCTTAGTATTTGTTCTCCTGTAAACACCAGAGCAAATGTATGTTAGAAAGGGCATCTCACAACGTGTGTTAGGATGTGAGATGCCCTTTCGAACATACACTGCAATGGTTATTAGGATGTTTAGCATAACACATGTATATTCAAAAAAACTAAGCAAGCCACAGAAGGCACAAGCAGGCCTTGAAGAAAAAAAATCTCAAAGTCGCTGACACCCCTGCAGCCTGTACTAGAACCAAATAGAACCCCTCATGCCAGCCATTTAGGCTTTCTGATAGCGGGAAAAAATACAGCAGTTATTTCTAAAACATAGGCTTAAAGTCCCACGCAGGCATGGTTTGTCAATATCGCAGAATCCCAAGCGGCCGCTCTGGCGATGATGATGATGATGATGATGATGATGATGATGATGATGATGACGACGACCATGATGGTGATGATGATGAGTTAATGACATGGAAACTATTCATTACTTATGAATAAGTAGTGCTGACTAGGAATAAGAACAAGTTATAAAAACAGCATATGGTACTGGAAGTCGGAATAATGGTTACTTCTGGGTGAGGCAGGAGGGATATCTTGGCTCAGAAGGGCATAGGAAGCCTTCTGGGGAGCTGGGGATGCTCTAGAACTTGCTCTGGGTGGTGGTCACACAGGTATGTGGACATGTAAAAATGCACTGACCTGTCCACTTAAAATGTGTGCATCTGCTGTCTACGTGTTAGCCTCGATACAAATAGTAAAACAGCATACATTATAAACTCATTTTTAGAAATTAGGGCATGGAAACATGGAAGATTACAGCAGTCAGCTCTGGGTAGTCAAATTGTAGGTGGCTTTTTTTCTTTTATATGTATCTGTATTTACTAAATTTGGAGGGTGCAGTGAATTTACATTGCTCAGTGTTTAAAGTTAAAATCCACTGTTACCCAAGGCATTTCCATCTCTAGATAACACCTTCAGTCATTCACTTTCTTCTCAAACCCCTCCTCATTCACAGGCTCAGGCAGCCTGGGGCAGGCCCCTCATGGCTGCCTGAGGAAATTCTCTACAATGGGCATGGGGTGGGGTGGTGAGTCTGAGGTGTTACTAGATTATCTCACTTCCTTGGAGCCTCTGCTCAGACAGGACTGGGTCACCTGGTGCACCCACCTTCAGGCTCCCACAGCAGAGGGACTATGAGACCACCTCTTCAGGATGACCTGACCCCACTCTTGCAGACTCCTCACCCCACTGTTGCTCAATTTCCAGCCTATACTGAAGTCTTGGCAGGAATCTAGAACCAGACCCCAAAAGACTCCTTTTCAGCTCACATTCTTGGGTTTAGATCAGGTTAGCAGAAGCAGAGATGAGAAAGCGGTCTTGCAGCATGCAAGGGCTGCTGCCTCCGGTCTGGAAGTGAGCATGCAGGGGGCCTGAATCCAGGGTTCCCAGCACAAACCCAGGGTTCAGCGGGGAAAACATCCAACAGGAAGTTAAAACTGAGCTCCTCTTGCTTGCTTCTTGCTGAGTGACCATAAAGAAGGATGCTGAATTTCTGAGCATTTCACGACCACTGAATTACCATGTCTTTGTCTATATAATGAGGTCACTACCACCTGCTCAGTCTAATCCACAAGCTTGTTATGAGGGTTCCATAAGGAAATGGGGGGTAAGGTGACGACATCCTGGTGGACTGTATACCCCAACTTTTGGCAGAGTGCCTGAGACACAGTAAATCCTTGTAAATACCAGTTGAAGAAAGACAAATGTAAAGAATTATTTTTATCATTATTTTTCTTAATGAGAAGACCATAGGGGCCAAAGAAATTGCATGAGAGTCAACTGTGGGTAGCAAATAACCTTTGCAGCAAGCTTGAATTCTAGAGCAGAAGAGAGTTAAAGCCTGGTGTATGTTCAGACACGCTATAATACAGGTCAGATCTCATTATAGAAAGTAGCTCTTTATAATCAAATGATTTCCCACCCACAGCCTCTGCCTGGCTTTTTTCAAGCAATATATCTGAGATAATAAAATTTCAGTTTGGAAGGAAGGAAGGTAAAGAAGGGAGGGAGGAAGGAATTGACTTATAGTAAGTTCATAAATCCCTTAGAGCTTATTAAAAGGTGATTTGACTTACTACCTTGAAAAGATCACAATCTATATTTTGAAAGTCATGTCTGTGGGATAAAAATGGATACAAAGGGACTTTGGGGAAAGAAACAGATGAGAATGTTCTTCGGACCAAAAAAAAAAAAAAAAAAAGAATGTCCTCGTGTTAATTCAGTAGTTTTTCAATTTAAGTGTTAACTGAGAAACCGTGAGGTTTGTCATCTCTTTTAGATTTTCCCACTATATGCAGGACATTGTGCTGGTCACAGTGGGAGATTCAAAAATGAATTGGTCAGTTCCTGCACTAGAGCAACTCCAAGCTGGAGGCAAGGCACAAACACATGTAATTCCAATCCACGGCAGCCAGGGAGACACGCGGTCAGAGAGGCATGGCTAGATGTTGTGAGATCACAGAAGGGGAGGAGGGCTTTTAGTCTGGGGGCAACAGACTTGTGACTGAACCTTGAGAGAGAAGTAAGAAAAAGGAAGAGAACAAGAGTTCCAGGCAGAGGGCACGGCCTGATCAAAGGCTGGGTGTGTGGCAGCATGGGCTGCAGACAGAAATGGAAGTGGTTGTTTTCCAGGAGTGCAGGATGTGTGAAAAGGAGAAAGTCAAAATAAGGCTGGAAAGTTTGGTTTGGATGAAAGAAAGGCCTTAAATGATAGCAGAGTTTGGGCCAACATGAGAGCTGACAGGAGCTATGGAGGTCTGTGAGTGAGGAAGGGTCACAGTCAGAGTTTTGCTTCCAGGGACTTGATCAGGCAGTAATTAATGAAATGGAAAAGTACAAGGAGACACAGGAGGTAGGGAGGGTGCTGAGGAGGCCTGCAAAAATCCCAGAGAGAGGTTGCTATGAGTTCTTTGTGAGCAATTGCAGTCTTCTTCCCTAAGCACTGAAATCAGCTTAATAAAAGGCTTATTCAAACCCCAGCAAATCAGCAAAGGAGAGCGGCCACCAGATGCTCTGAAGGCCAGAGAGGGGTGTGAATGAAGAGGGGCAGAACAATTTGGGCATGAGTTTGGACTTGGGCACGAGTTTGGACTTGGGCACAGTAAGAGGCGTACGAAGTCAGAAGGTAACTAGGAGGTTCTCAGAAGAGGCCACGGAAATGGTAGCTGCCCAGGCTTGACTGAGCAGTCTGCATGCACGCTGCAAAGTCTGGCAAAGCCAGAGACTGTTGGGAAGGAAGAAGAGGTTACAGATTGACCCCAGCAGCACTCACCAGGTTGGAGCAAATTAAAAAGCAAATTGGAACTGGCTAGTGAGAGAGAGTCCCATCCCTGCCACCTCCAATACTGCCTTGGTCGTGGGGTCTGCAGATGGCAGAGCAAGCAGGCACAGCAATCTGTGCCCCATCGATATGATTTTTCCATGGCATCACGTTGACAGTCAGCAGCTGACACATCACCTCCCCCTGCAGAAGCATCTCTGAAGCCCCAGGGAAGAGTTTTCCCAAAGTCCAGGCAAGGATAGGAGCATCACCTCACCTGGAGAGGGTTGGGGGATTTAAAACACATTTTCACATACATCATCTCACTTTATCATCATCTTAACTGAGACACAGGTAGGTACTGTCATCCTCACTGTACAAAGTCCAGAGAAAACGAGGTATTGGAGAAGTCAGGAGATTTGCTAAAAAACAGGTAGCTACCTATTGGTGGAGCTTGGTGACTTACAAAACCCATTGCAACTTGAGCTGGGAAACTGGCCGGGACATTGGGCATGTTCTGGGGCACTTCAGACACTCCCAGCTCTCTTAGGGCCATGACTGGTCTTGGGGAGAGACTAGAAGTGGGGCACACCAGCAGGGTTGGCTTCAAAGAGAATCCTGGAAATGACAAGGTTAACTGTCTTTCCTTCTTATTCCCTCCCTTCTACAAGCTACTGCTAAGTGTCTATCCTGTGCCTAGCATTGTGCTAGACATTGGTGACCACCCACCATTCTGAGGACCCCCATCCTCAGAAACCCAATTGCCCTGCCAACAATCCCCCATACCATCTTCCCAAATGCAATGTACCATTCATTGCCCAACCTCTTGGGGCCCAAGGGGAGTCCGTGACATTTGAGCTGGGCTTTAACATATGAGTAGAAGGTGACCTTTGGACATAAGCAAGGCTTAGAGATGCTATAGGGCATGGAATGATCTGGCCAGAGTCAGGAGTACTATGAAGGGTAGAGGAGGTGGTGGAAATAAGGGATACAGGAGTTACCAGAGATGTGGAGTGGGAAGGGCCCTTGGAGGCCAACTGAGGGACATGGCTTTCACTCTGCAGTCCCTAGAAAGCTATCAGAGAGCTCTCAGCAGTAGAGTAGTAAAATCATTTCAATGCTTACATGATGACTCTAGTAACTGCATGGAGGAAAGATGGTCCTAGAAGATATTCCAGGGATAGGGGTTGAGAATCTGGCCACAGAGAAAGAGTGGGAATGGTGACATGAATGCCCTATTTAAGGACTTTGTTCAAAAGCCAGAAAGATGGATCTTAATGAATAAGAATTAGAATCAGGTTGGGAGGTGTAGGTTGGGAAGAAGAATCAAGGTAGACTTCACAGTGATACCACTGAGGCAGGATGGAAGGAGGAAAGAGAGATAGGAAAGGTGTAATACAGAAGGAGCATGAGTTCCACTTAGGGCACACTGAGTAAGGTGTTTAGTTCCTGGGGACATGGCCAGTAGCCACATGGAGGGATGCAGAAGCCCAGCATATAGGAAAAGAAGAGGAGAGTGTCAGAGGCTGCACAGCCAGGGATCAAGTCCTAAAGAAAGACAACTGGGTGTGGCAGTCAGGAGGCTGGTCTTAGGCAGCCTTGGCAAGAGCATTATCAGGGGCAATGAAGCTGTGAACGGGAGACCCAAGTGAGTTGAAAGTGGATAAGGGCAAACGGACAGACAGACACAGACACAGACAGGCTCTTGTGCTCTCCCCAAGCCCCATCCCTGTCCAGTCCCTCACATACACTCCTGGCAGATCAGTTCCCTCCCCAGTGCATCCAGGCAACTTCTTCTACTCAAAGGAGACTATTGTGCCACTGTTCGCTTCCAGAATGAATGCCATACTCGGGACCCTAGCACCCTCTATACAGTTAACAGGGCATTCGAGGTCTGCCTAACCAACACCTAATGCTCCACTATGTGTCCCCACCAGAGACCAGATGATCCGGGATTTCCTCAACAAGTCTTGCATTTTGCTACGTCTGAACCTTTGCCATCTCCATTCCTTCTGTCTAGAACACCCTTCCTTTACATCTCCATTTGCTGAAATTCTGCCCAACCTTCCTGGCCCAGGTGCCACCTCCATTAAGAACCCTCCTCAATCCTCCAATCTAAATTAGCCTCTCCTTAACCTGAAGAATGCTTATCACAATGCATATCACAGCATAGTGGCCTCATCCCCATTCTCTATCACCACTGCACTGTAACTCCTTGAAGGCAATTGTCATATGCAGAAGGCTTTGCACATAGTAATGCTCACTATGTAACTGGCACATTGAATGCTGACCTTCTCCTCTGTTAGACATCCTGTCCCACTGACATATAAGGGCTGTCCTTCACTCCTCCTTCACATCAACCAGCCAACCCACTACAATGGTGGCTCTCTCCTGACATCACTGACTCCATACCTTTGTGCCTGCCATTAATAGAGCTATAGGTGGGCAGGAACATCCATGAGCTACTTTCCCTAAATGAGGATGTGAGATCAAAGTAGAGGCTCTGCAAATGGGCCAGAACCAGGCTGGTTCTGTATTCTGTATCAGTGCCCTGCCTCAGGTCCTGCACCACCTGAGCCACTGCATGATACATCATCATTCCAGAATTCCTGTCTCCTGCCCCAACACAGGTGGCCACAGTCCTTTCTCTAAGGAGCTTGCCAACTTATACAGGAGTTAATGTCTACACAGAGATACAGCTCCTCTCTTTCTTAGGTAGCATGTGAGTGTGAAAGGATCACAGTTTAAGCCAAGCCACATAAGGCAACAGGACGAAGAGCTCACTTCAAGATTGGGGTCACGGAGGATTTTAGGAGGGACTGGTGGGACTTGAGGGACTTAAAGGACTGGTGAAGGCTGTGGTCAGAGAAGAAGTGGAAGGCCCACCTGGATGAGGTCAGGGCGTGAGATAAAGGTGGGAGCCAGAATGCATGGCAGATCATTTTGGCTGAAGCAGCCAGCTTGTGTGGGGAGCAGTGAGACAGGCAGAAAGATAGGTCAAGGCCAGCATGAAGAGGCTCGAACACCAGGTGATGGGGAGCCACCGCTGAAGGTTTCTGAGTAAGGGACATTGTGAAAAATGTTTTTTCTTAAAGGTGGTTTAGTTGGCTAGCTGTACAGAGGATAAACTGACTTGAAGAAAATCTGTTACCCTGAACAGTATTAGAGTGTTTGTTGCAATAAAATAGCTTCAGATAATGAAGAGAGTGGACCAGAAGAGATGAAAGTGGAAAGACTTCAAAGTAAAAATCAACCAAAGGTTTGTGTTCTTTGGGAACCAGGTCTCCCCTACCACTGGTACCGATTTGCCTGAAGGGCCAAAGAGAGGTGCAAACTCTCAACTTAAGCAACTTCTCTGCCAGGAGGTACCAAAGCCCCAGTATGGTTTTACTGGTGGAAATCCAGGCAGTGAGTAATAAATGTCATTCACTCTGGTCATTTTCATTCAGGGACTGGCCAAAGTCCTCTTCTCATCTTCAGCCAATGTATTTTATTCAACGTGAAACTCACTATATTAATTTTTTTAACATAAAAAGAGTAGAAATTGTCAATTTTAGGAGCACATATGCGAATTTCCCCGCACAAGAGAGAACATGAATCCCATCAGTTAAAAATAGCAGTTGAGCTCACTTTCCCCCACACACTAATTTTAATAAACTTACTCTGAAATTAGCCTGCCACTATGAAGATAGCTGCTCATCGAAAATGTTCCCGGTAAGCACTAATCTTCCTTCCCAAGAGCTCAAGTACTCCAGGAAACTCTGAATGATGCACAGTTCTGAACAGAACCCATGCTGTTCTCACCAGACTCATATCCCCTAACCTCCTGTCACTTCCAGTACCACCACCCTCCAGCCATGCAGCAAGGGCCATCTTGGACTCATTCTATTCCATCTCTCCAATCCTGCTAGCCATGACTTGCTATAGGGGTCTTCCTTTAGAATGCTTCCCATAGCCATCCCTTTTTCTCTATCCCCATCAATGCTGTAACCCCTTAACACCTCATTCATTCAAACATCCAAGCATTCATATATTCTACATGTATTGAGCACCTGCAATGGGCAAAGTACAGTGCTAAGTGCTAAGGTTACATATGGTCCCTACTCTCAAAGATTTCAAGATCTTTTGGGTGCAGTGGAGAGAAAGGTAAGTCAAGGGTTAGGTTGAAAACTACATCATAAGTGGTAGGATTTAGGTGCAATGGAAATAATTGAGAATGTTGATGGTGTCAGAAAAGGCTAGATTACTGGTATCTCTTCCTAACTTGTCCTTCTCTGATTCCTGGCAGGGTCACCAAATTAGTTTTTATATCATCACGGCCTGGCATAGTACCTTGCAGACAATATAGGCTCAGTAACTGTTGAATTCAGTGGAAACCAACCTATCCCAAGTATTTTCATCAATTTGTACTCCAGGAAAAAAAGCATTCAGTGCCTCCCCATTACCAGCTACATCAGGACACATCCTGCTGCCTGGCCTTTGAAGTCATTCACCATCTGGTCCTCCCTGGTTATTCAATCTCATTGTCTGCTGTACTTCAACCCAGTGATTTCTGCCTTTATCTGGAGCATCTCCACAAAGGCCACCAACTCAGCCCAGTGCTCATGCCTGCTCATGATCTCCCTTGCTGTCTTCCACCAAAGGGAAGGGGCTCAGTTAAAGTTCAACTTCTAAGAAGCTTTTCCCCACTCCATCAAGCCTCACCAACTGCCTACATTAGTGTCTAAGATCTATTGTTTGCTATTGTGCATGGTGTTTTCATCTAATAACAACAGCTACTAAGAATGAGTATTTTAAGCCAGGCATGGTGGCTCACACCTGTAATCCCAGCAGTTTGGGTGGCTGAGACTGATGGATTGCTTTGAGCTCAAGAATATGAGACTGGCCTGGACAAGAAGGCGAAGCTCTGTCTCTCCAAAAAATAGAAAAATTAGCCAGGAATTGGTGGCTCATGCCTGTAGTCTCAGATATTCAGGAGGCTGAGGCTGGAGAATCACTTGAGCCTGGGAGGCAGAGGTTGCAGTGAGCTGAGACTGTGCCATTGCACTCCAGCCTGGGCGACAGAGTGAGACCCTATCTCAAAAAAAAAAAAAAAAAAAAAAAGAGTATTTTAAAATATTAACTGACAGCCTATCTTCCCACTTTGCTTCCATTTCCTGCAACCCTTACCCTAATTCTCCCCCATATATCTCTCTCCCTTTTTAAGAAGCCAGACATTCTGCCTTTATGTCTAAGAAAGGCATAGCCCAGCAGAACACAGATAACAACTGACTGGCTTTTCCATTTTCAGGGCCTGCTCCTGAAGATACGAGGGCACAGTTGAGTCTCTCCAGTGGCACCCTCGACCATAACTCCTCAAAAGACTAGAAAGGATCTTCCAAGTTGAGAAAAGGGCAGAATCAGAGTGCAAATCAGAGCTTGGTTATCAGTCTCCAAGGAGGAACACTGAGCTTGGCCCAATCAGCCTGGGGTCGAGAGGGCAGAACAAGGACTTGGGACTGAAATTTGGGGGACACAGCTAGTTTTGATGGAAACCTGATGAGCTCGGGAATTGGAGAGGTAAGGAGTAAAGTTCTCTGTAGCAATGGCGAACTGTTTTGAGTAACTATTCACCTCCTTTCAAAAAATATTGAGTTTACTGAGGTATAATTTGGAGAAAATTTCATCCTTTTTAGGTGTAAGGTTCCATGAATTTCAACAAGCTTACACAGTCATGTAACCATCATCACAATTGAGACAGAATACATCCATAAATCCAAAAGTTTCCCTCATGTTTCTCTGCAGCCAATTTCCTCACTGTACCTTCAGGCTCTGGTAGTCATAGATCAGTTTTCTGTCTTTTTAATTTTTAGTTTTTTTTGAGATGGAGTTTCGCTCTTGTTGCCCAGGCTGGGGTGCAGTTGCATGGTCTGGGCTCACTGCAACCTCCGCCTCTTGGTTTCAAGCGATTCTCCTGCCTCAGCCTCCTGGGTAGCTGGGATTACAGGTGTGTGCCACCACGCCCGGCTAATTTTGTATTTTTAGTAGAGACAGGGTTTCACCATGTTGGCCAGGCTGGTCTTGAACTCCTGACCTCAGGTGATCTGCCCGCCTCGGCCTCCCAAAGTGCTAGGATTACAGGCATGAGCCACCGTGCCTAGCCTTAATTTTTACTTTTCAAAAATTTCATGTATACCTTGATTATGATGATGGTTACATCAGTGTATGCACACATCCAAACTCATCAAATTGTATACCTAAAATACGTGCACATTTTAATATATTAATTCTACCTTAATAAAGGTGTTCTTAAAAAAGAAGACAGCATTAATTCATGAGTACAAAATAGTCACTCATCACAAATGTTAAAACTATCAGCTTTTACCCTGTACCATGTACCCTGTAACCCACTTCTCCCAAATAAGTTACTTGGTGGTGGCTGCTCTGGGCACACTGCCTACGGGGTAGCCCTGCTCCACAAGGAGCAGTATGTTTGCTGCTAAAATAATTATTTTTTTAAAAGAGTTATTCGGTTGTATACTGCTTGAGTTACATACATAGATGTGTAGACAGGTGTGGACATGTGTCATTTCTCTTCAATCCTACCTAGGAGACGGATTGCTGGGTTGTTAAGTGTATGTTTGACTTTATAAGAAACTGGAAACCTTTTCAGAAGTGACTTTACTATTTTACATTTCCTCCAGCAATGTATGGGACTTCTAGTTGCTCTGCGTCCCTGCCAGCCCTTAGCTGATGAGTTTTGTAACTTGTTGCTTTTCCGTTCTAATAGGCATGTTGTGGTATCTCACTGTGGTTTCCATTTATAGTTCCCTAATGACTAAGGATGCTGAGCCTCTACTCATTTTGCTTATTTGCCATCTCTCTTCTTCATTGCAGGGTTTATTTAATCCTTTTGTCCATTTAAAAATTCAGATTGTTTCTTTGTTTTTGTTCTTTCACTTGTTTGTTTTGAGATGGAGTCTCACTCTGTCACCCAGGCTGGAGTGCACTAGTGTGATCTCAGCTCACTGCAACCTCCGCCTCCCAGGTTCAAGCGATTCCCCTGCCTCTGCTTCCCGAGTAGTTGGGATTACAGGTGCATGCCACCATGCCTGGCTAATTTTTGTATTTTTAGTAGAGACAAGGTTTCACCATGTTAGTCAGGCTGGTCTTGAACTCCTGACCTCGTGATCCACCGCCTTGGCCTTCCAAAGTGCTGGGATTACAGGAGTGAGCCACCACGCCCAGCCTTTCTTCTTATTGAGTAGTGAGAGTTCCTTTTATATTCTGGATACAAGATGTGTGTTCTGCACATATTTTCTCCCAGTCTATGACTCTTTATTGTTTTCACAGAGTCCTCCGAAGAGAATAACTTTTTAACTTTGATATGTCAACCTACTCATTTTTTTCTTGATAATTTCTTTTTCATGTCTTATATATTCTTCGTTTTGTGTGTGTGTGTGTGTGTGATGGAGTTTTGCTTTTGTTGCCCAGGCTGGAGTGCAATGGCATGATCTCTGCTCACTGCAACCTCCACCTACTGGGTTCAAGTGATTCTCCTGCCTCAGCCTCCTGGGTAACTGGGACTACAGGCGCATGCCACCACGTCCAGCTAATATTTGTATTTTTAGTAGAGACGGGGTTTTGCCATGTTGGCCAGGCTGGTCTCAAATTCCTGACCTCAGGTGATCCACCTGCCTTGGCCTCCCAAAATGCTGACATTACAGGCATGAGCCACGGTGCCCAGCCTACTCTTATTTCTTAATAGGACCCTCCCAAATTTAACATGGGCACATTCTGCTAAAGACTATATTCACAACCTCTCTTACAGCTAGGAGTGGCCATATAACTATGCTCAGACCAATGGGAGGTGAGCAGATGTGATATGTACAGTTCTCCACTCATCCCTAATTAAAGAAAAGCCCCTTGCCCTGGACCTCCCCCTTCTCTCTTTCCCCATTCCCATGGGCTGAGACACAAATGTGGCAGCAAGAAGCTTCAGCCACACAGATGAGCACCATACCCTAGCTGTGGAGCAACAAGATAAAAGAAATCTGAATTCTTAGATGACTCATGGAGCAGGGCTGCCCTCCATGCCTGAACCACCACACTCACATGAAAGAGACACAAATGTCTTACCTTATTTAAACCAGTCTATTTTAGAAGCAGGCATCTTTCTTACAGTGGCTTAGACTTTACCCTAACAAATACACCCTTATTTCTTAGGAAGTGAAAACTAATCCCCAATTCCCTGGACCCAGCCTTGGTGTTGTGACATGCTGTGTGCGCAACATTTCCCAAAGTCTCCCATAGCCCCAGGGTGATGCGAGGGCAGCATAATAATTAGCCCTAGAGTAACTCAGGGGCAGCAGAACAAATTTTATTTTATTTTATTTTATTTTATTTGAGACAGAGTTTCACTCTTGCCGCCCAGGCAGGAGTGCAGTGGCACAATCTTGGCTCACTGCAACCACTGCTTCCTGGGTTCAAGCAATTCTCCTGTCTCAGCCTCCCGAGTAGCTGGGATTACAGGCACGTGCCACTACACCCAGCTGATTTTTGTATTTTTAGCAGAGACAAGGTTTTGCCATGTTGGCCAGGCTGGTCTTGAACTCCTGACCTCAGGTGATATGCCTGTCTCAGCCTCCCAAAGTGCTGGGATTACAGACATGAGCCACCGTGCCCGGCCAAATTTTAAAAATGAGTAAAACTTGCCCCACCTTGGGCAAGACAGCAAAGTTCACCATGCCCAGAACAGTGAAAAGCAGTTCATCAATTTGTTCTTCATTCACCCAAAAGTAGCATGGATGTGGTGCAGACAGCCAGAGGGCCAGAGGACACCTGAAGGGGGATGAGGGAGGACACAACAGTGACCTAGAGTGACCAAGGGCAAGATACTAGACTAAATTAGCAGAGTGTGGGTAGACAAAAACAGCCCACCCCAGCAACCCAGCCAACGACTTAGCCTTACTCTTAGTATTTCATAAGTCCCCTAGAATTTAAGTACAAATTCAGGGAAAGGGAGTGGTGTGGCTTCATATGCAGATTACATTTCCACTACTCAAACAACAAAAATTTGTAATCAAAATTAAGGCATTATAGCAAATTATAGTTTTCACACACCAGAGTTTCTGTCATGAGGTTCACGCTTACTGTTCTACTGCTGCCTTGCCCGGCAGAGGCCTATGCACTCACAAGCATTATTATTTCATTTGATTCTCACAATTAGGATCACCTATGAGGTAGATACTTTTATTACCCTACTTAAATATGAGAAAAATGAGGCTCAGAGAAGTTACATGGTGCAATCATTCCCTCAACACCCATTCTCCCTCTTCTGGAAAGAAGCCCCCCAGTTTTACTTGGGGATCTACCCTAGCTCCACTCACAGTCCATGTGTCCTGGGGCAGGGCTCCGAACACAACTCTGGGCCTAAAACAATCAGATCACTACCCACCTGAGCAATTTCTTGCAGGATAGGTGAGTGATCTAAGTGGATTTAAATGGAGCATCCCAGGGTTTCACAGGATCTGCTAGAGAAGGATCTCGTCTTCCCCCCGGACGTGAACTTGAGAGGATGGGAGGCTGAGACTAAAGCCAGGCAGCAAGCAGACTCAAAGATGGAGAGAAACTGTCTGAGTGTTGAATCAGCCGAAAGCCAGCCCTAGCATGGAATTATTAGTCATATTAGTTATATTCACTTCCAAGGGCTGCCATAACAAATTATCACAAACTGGGGGACTTAAAACAACAGAATTCAACTGTTGCACAGTCCTGGAGGTTAGAAGTCCAAAATTAAGGTGTTGGCAGGACCGCGTTCCCCAGTGAGGCTCTCGGGGAGGATTCTTCCTTGCCTCGTCCTAGTTTCTGGTGGTCACCAGCAACCTTTGGCTTTCCTTGGCTTGTAGCTGCATGACTCCAGTTTCTGCCTCTGTTGTCACATGCCTTCTTCTGTCTGTGTCTTCACATTGTCTTCTCTCTGTGCATCTCTGTGCCCAAATTTGCCTCTTCTGATAAGGACACCAGGTCATTGGATTACAGCCCACCCAAGATGACCTCATCATAACTTGATTACATCTGCAAAGACCCTACTTCCAAATAAGGTCCCATTCACAGGTGTTTGTGTGGTGGCAGTTGAGGGGAGGGTGTTAGGACTTGAACACATCATTTTGGGGGCACAATACAACCTACAACATCAGCCAATAAATTGCCTCTAAGCTAATCCACTTTGGTTTGGGTTTTTGATCTTTTGTACCAAGAAAAAGGCAGGGCCAAGACTTCCCCCCACGTCTCTTATTATCTTCAGAGTCTAAGTCAACAACTGAAACCCAAAGCTGGGTCTTTACCTTAATTAACCACAGAGCTGGACTCTATACCTACTCAACCTCTCCTTTCCAAATATCAGTGGTTAGGCCAGGCACGGTGGCTCATGCCTATAATCCCACCACTTTGGGAGGCTGAGGCAGGATTCCTTGAAGCCAGGAGCTCAAGATCAGCCTGGGCAACATAGCGAGACCCTATCTCTAAAAAAAAAAAAAAACTGGTTGGGCATGGTGGCACGTGCCTGTAACCCCAGCTGCTCAGGAGGCTAAAGCCGGAGAATCCCTTGGGCCCAGGAGATGGAGGCTGAAGTGAGCCATGATCACACCACTGCACTCCAGCAAGGGCAAGAGAGTGAGACCTCATCTCTAAAACAACAACAAAAACCAAAAATCAGTCTCTACTTTGGGCAGAGGCCCACGATTAACTGTCTTCTGCCTCCTGGTCCCTGCATAGAACATGCTCAAGGAATAGGAGATTGATTGCTATCTAATTAACCAAAATTCAAATACTGAAATGGAATTATGTATAGTTTATCATAGAGTGGTGGGCTGAGCGATGACCAGGATTTTTATCTTGGAAATAAAAAGTTATTGATTGCCTGCATACCTGCACTTCGAGATGTCTCCAATTTTGAAAGCTCACCTCAGGTGGCGATAAGAATATCTGCCCCTCCCCAGACATTTAATTTCCAAAACAGAACCCAGGTCATGCTTCTTTCACATGCATAGGTGTGTTTACTTCCAGGCCTGACAGAAGGCTGTAATTTCAGCTCATTATACCAAATATATGAAAATAAAACTGACCCCTGTAGGACTGTTTTAAATGAAAACTGCTTCCTAGAGGCAAGTGGAGGAAGCAAACTGATTGAAAGAGAGGACAGGGCTCTGGGCAGGTGATGGAGAGGGGATCCAGGGTGGGAGACAGCACCCAGGACTTCTGCAGAAATAAATGCAAGCCCACGAAAATCCCATGTAGTCCAGATTAGCTGTGCAGTGATGTCTTCCTCAGGTCCTTCTGCCAGGTCCCCAAACCACTTCGTAACACCACAGCTGCTGAGCACACTCTCCCCTGAATCTTATTGGTCTGGTACCAGACCCAGTCACACCCATGGAACCCCTGCCAGCCAAACTTGACTGGGCAGGGGAATCACCTGGGCAGCTCAGCTTATAAGAAAGGCAGATCAGGGGGCTGCACCTCCAGGCACTTTTCAGCAGTAGGTGTATTAGTTTCCTGTGGCTGCTTGATATGGTTTGGCTCTGTGTCCCCACCCAAATCTCATCTTGAATTGCATTCCCATAACTCCCACATGTTGTGGGAGGGACCTGGTGGGAGATAATTGAATCCTGGGGATAGTTTCCTCCATAATGTTCTCGTGCTAGTGAATAAGTCTCACGAGATCTGATG
Organism: Hylobates moloch; assembly: GCF_009828535.3. Taxonomy (NCBI): domain Eukaryota; kingdom Metazoa; phylum Chordata; class Mammalia; order Primates; family Hylobatidae; genus Hylobates; species Hylobates moloch. The sequence goes on along the minus strand of NW_026652292.1, from coordinate 60,874,953 downwards.
GTTTTATAAAGAGGAGTTCTCCTGTAGAAGCTCTCTCTCTTTGCCTGCTGCCATCCATGTAAGATGTGACTTGCTCCTCCTTGCCTTCCAGCATGATTGTGAGGCCTCCCCAGTCATGTGGAACAGTAGGCCCATGAAATCTCTCTTTCTTTTGTACATCACCCAGTCTCAGGTATGTCTTTATAAGCAGCATGAAAATGGACTAATACATTGCCGTAACAAATGATCATAAATGGGGTGGCTTAAAACAACAGAAGTGTATTCACTCATAGTTATAGAGGCCAGAAGTCCAAAATCAAGGTGTCAGCAGTTTTTTTTTCGGGGGACTTTGAGGGAGAATCTGCCTCTTCCAGCTTCTGGGAGCTGCCAGTGACCTTTGGCATGCCTTGCCATGTGGCTGCATCACTCCAATCTCTACCTCTGTCTTCACATGGTCTTCCTTTCACGCATCTCCATCTTCCCAGAGCCTGCTCCCTTGTGTGTCTGTGGCTTAAATCTCTGTCCTTTCTCTTCTAAGATACCAGTCATTAGATTTAGGACCTACCCTAAATCCAGGGTGATCTCATCCAAAGATCCTTAATTTGATCATATCTGCAAAGGCCCTATTTCCAAATAAAGTCACATTCGCAGCTACTGGGGTTAGGTCTCGGATGCATCTATGGCAGGGAGGTGGGGGGAGCGGGATACATAATTCAACTCACTACAGTAAATTTGTGAGAGACCCATAAACTTGAATTTTTCACAGGCACCCAAAATGACTCTGATGCAGGTGATCTGTAGGCCATACTCTAAGAAACACCAAGCCAGTTGCTGCGGACTCAAAGTTGAATCAGACATGGTCTCCTTCCATGGGGAGCCTGCCATCTAGCAGAAGATACAGACAGATGAGCAATGATTAAAATAGAAAGTGTGGCCTAGCGAGGCTCAGACAAGCAAGGCTCAAGCAATGAGTCAGACAGACCAGGATTCAAATCCTGCCTCTTCCGCTTACCAGATGTGAGGCTCTGTGCAAGTTCCTTAGCCTGTCTGAGCCACTGTTTCCTTATCTGTAAAATAAAAAAGAATTCCTACCTTATGTCATTGTGAATACGAGGCCATGTAAAATGCTTAATATGAAGGATGCACTCAAGAAATAGTCATTAGTTATTATTAAGGTGGGAAGTAAGTTAGACCTATTTTCACTTCCCCCATGGCCCCTGGCTATGTGCCCACCTCATGTTTGTGAAGTTAAGGAGGTGTTACTCTGGAGAAACTCTGCTGGGATGGGCAGGAAAACTCCTGAAGGACCTACTTCAGGATTCACTGACTTATTCAGCAAGCATTTTTCCAGCATCTGCTGCATACAGAGCTCAGTGTATAGGCCCTGAAAATAAAGAACCAAACAAAGCACATGGCCTAGTGAGGAAGCCCATTGTTACAATAATGTGGTCAGGGCAAGGTGGAGGTAAGCCCAGCCAACTGAGGGGCACCCCATGCCATTTAGCACTTGAAGCCATTCCATCCTTTAGTTCACTCTCACTGTCTATGGTGTGACCTTCCTCCCAGACTATATCATGAAAGCCCCAGGAGTTCTTTGAGGGTAGGGGAGTTCTTTGTCTTATTCACCACTGAATCCCAAGCACCTCACAATGTACCTGACTCCTAACAGGCACCTGATATGCAATTGCTGGAGTAGTGAAGATTCTGCGGCTATTTAAGGGCCTAACACTGGGCTTCTAAGGAGAACTACCTCCAGCCTCCTTGACTACTAAGTATGATTCTTGATGGGACCAGAAACAAGGTCCCCAGAGGATCTGCCCCTTGACATAAAGCCTGACAGTTTGAGAAGATGGAGCCAGGCTGCAATACAATGGATCATAACACCAGACAGTTAGGAGAGCTTTCAACTGCTAGACCAGTGCTGAGCAAACTAAACTAGGGCAGGAGCTACCCCATGTCATTCCTCTTCAGAAACACAACGCTCTGCACACACTGGGCATAAAGCACTATTATCAGACTGACCTGGAGACCCAGAAAACGACGAAAGGAGTGAGACAGTAGAGGGTTTCCCTTCCCATACCCCACAAGGGAAGGAAAAGAGCAAACCGATACACTCCGCATTGTGTGCACAGGATTAAAGAAAAGGAAGCCCCAAGTTGGCCTTGGGCTGGGGCTTGGTTCTCAGAAGGGAGAAATTCCCCGGCATGGGTAAGTAACACCAGGAACTGCCCACAAATGGTGGCAAACCAGGGCAACTTACCGGCGAGAGGGAGACATCTGCATTCCCTCTCACCTGGAGAGGCCGGCAGCTTCTCCCGGCAGGCCGGCAAACTCTTAGCGGGGGACTGAAGAGCAAATAGCATAGGAGCCTGAAAGTGGACCCCCGGGGTATGTTTATGACAAAAGCGTAGCAGGGCAGAGGGACACGGTGTTCTGTGCTTCCACAAATCGAATCACTTCTGCACCTATGTTTCACTTTTTTGATAAATGCCCCTCCCCACTTTACACATGGTAGGCCTGCAGTAAACACGTGTTGATTGAATTGAGCAAGTGAATGAGTGAACGGCTGCAACGGACCCCCGAACTCCCCCAACTCGAACCACCGCCGCAGGTAATTCCACCTGGCCCAGGTGCCACCCCAAGGCTGGGATTCTCCCCCATGGCACCACCTTCCCGTTTCAGTCCCAGGCGTCCAATGGCTTGGCTCCACAACAGTGGCGGGCGGGCAGACAGGTGGGGCTTGGCACCTTCTGCTCCCGGATCCCAGGGCTTCAGCCTCCAATCCAGGGCCAACCCCTGCCTTGAGGTAAAGGCCCGTCCCAAAGGCTGACACCAGATGGCGCGGAAGAAAGTGGCGCCCGCGCAGACCCAAAAGTGCGGGAGGAGCGGCGCACCTGGCGGGGTCGCGTGGGGGCGGCAGTCGCGGCCACTTGGGGTGCGCGCCCCCCGCTCGTCCCTCCCCGCTCGGCCTCTCTAGGGGCGCGGGCCCGGGGCTGGTGGCCGCTCGGCCCGGCCCATCCCGCCTGGCCGGCGCCGCGGCCTCACCTCGCTCACCAGCCCCTGCCAGTCGCTCTCGGTCCGGTCGCCGTTCATGGCCTCCTCCTCCATGCGCCGGCCGGCCTCCTAAACACCCGCCGCCTCCTCCTCCTCGCGACGTCGCGTCGCCGCCGCCGCCGCCGCCCGGGCCTCGCGCGGCCCCGAGAGGGCCCGGCGCCTCCGAGCCGCTGCGCCGCCGCCGCCTCCCGCGGCCGCCCGCGCTCTTGACTCCACGTCAGCCTCCGCCGGAGGAAAGGGAGGAGGGGCGCGGCCGCCGGGGCCGCAGACACAGCCTGGGCCGCAGCCGAGCCCCGCCGGGCCCGCCCCGCGCCCTCCGCCCACGAGCCCCGCGCCCTCAGCCGTGCGACCCCGGGCTCCGCGCCCCCTACCCGGCCTCTAGGCAAGGGGAAGCCGCGGTCTCAGCCTACAGGTCACTCCGTACCCCTCAGCGCTCTCCGCGCGGGAGGCGGGCCCCACGGACAGGCCTGTGTCCCCCGCAAGAAGCAAATCCCCAAATCCAGTCCTTCTCTGAACACCATCACGACTCCCACCCCTAGAATGCAAGCTCCCGGAGGGCAGGGGTTTCCTTGGTTCCCAGATACGCCTTTCGCAAGATCCTGGCCCATAGGAGATGCTCTACAAATATTTGTTGGACGCATATTTGTTGAGCGCAAGAATGAATGAACCACGTTTTATTATATACTTAGCATTGTTTTTTAAACTATTAATGTTTGCTTATATTTATTTTTTAACGTATCAGCTGTCATAAATAGAAAGCAAATGTAAAAATTGAAAATAAAGCATTATTCAATTCTAAATAGGGCCAAAAACTCTGAGGGGGATGGTTAGCATGGGTTGAGAGAGGTGTCAAAGACAAATTGGCAGTGGTGGCATTCCATGGCTCATGCCTATAATCCCAGCACCTTGGGAGGCTGAGGCAGGAGGATCCCTTGAGGGTAGGAGTTCAAGACCAGCCCGGGCCGCAAAGCGAGACACCTCCTCTTTACAAAAAATAAAATAATTAGCAAAAAGGGAAGGCATTGGCATTAAGCTGAGACTTCTCCAGAGAGGAAGGACTGAAAGAGAATGACAAGAGGGAAGGTGAATCACACACATAAATCAATCGTATTCAAGGTGGTGTTCCTGTGACACCTAAAATCCCCTCTTGGACCACCATCAATAGTGAGCCCTCTGTACTCTCAGAAACGCTGTGTGTGGAGATCAGCAAGTAGGTTGAGAAGTTGTGAACCCATTGTACAGTTGTGGAAGCATCATTGCCAACATTTATTTATAATTTTTAGCCCCTGTTGATCCTGGATCAACCCTGTGAAATGGATGTTATCCCCATTTATCAGATGGGGAAACTGAGGCCTGAAATGTGGAGAAACAGGGACTCAACTAGGACTTCTGGCTCCAGCATCTTGGAAATCTAAGAATGAAGTATTACCTTGAAAGTTTGTTCTTGGCCTTGTTTTGCACATGGTAGATTTTTTGCAAAGTGGCAGCAATCATTCCCCTTCTTTGTCCCTTGCCCTGCCAGTGTCTCTAACTTTCACTCTGTGCTCAGTCATGTAACTTGCTTTGGCCAAAGCAACGTTTGTACATGTGTTACCAGAAAAAAAAGAAAGAAAGAAAGAAAAAAAGGCTTTTAAAGCAATTCTGCATTGGGACTTAACTCTTGCTTCTGCTCTTGGAAACCTGTGATCACCACCATGTAAATAAGCTCAGAATAGCTTGCTGGTTAAAGTAGGATTCCCAAACAACAGTCAACCATCACCAGATGTGTGAGTGAGGCCGTTGCCTGCCGCCCACCCCCCCACCACGCCCCCATCCCCGACCCACACAGCTGATGACAAGCACATGAGTGAGCCCAGCTGAGACCAGCCAAAGAACCACCCAGCTGAGCCTTGCTCCACTAGCTGACTCACAGCGTCACATACTAAATAAGTAGTTGTAGTTTAAGGCACTAAGTTTTAGGGTGATTTGCTAGGTATCAACAGGTAACTGAAATGGATGGTGACACAACTGATGAAGGGTCTGAATGGCCTGAACTCTCCCTGGCAGCCCTTCAAAAAGCAATAGTCCCTGGCATCATAATCTAAAGAAAATTTTACAACAGACCAGCTGGCCAGGAGCTAAGAAAAGGAACCAGTATACTAGTCAGCACATTGGTTTTCTGCCTGTTGTATACAAGTGCAGCACTCATCCTGGGGAAGTTCAATAACATTGCACACCATGGTCCCTGTCCTAGGGGGCTTGCAAACTAATGTGCTAGAGAACAACAGAAAAAAAGGGGGGGCTAAAATGCAGCTAAAGTTTCTGGTCTTCTGACCATTCTAGGCTGCCTAACTCATTATCTTTTTAATCTAAGGAGGTAGAAAGAAGGTCATCTTTGAGCTGAATGTCTAGAGTTAATTAACTCAGTGCCAAGCACTTGTTCCTAAGCCTGACATCTCATGCGCAAAAAGCAAGGTGCTGTCTGCCAATATATTGCCCTCTGGCAAACCATCTGTTTTCATCCTGACCTGTGGATAAAATAGACTGTAGGAAAAGTGGGAAGAACTTGGTCCATCTGCCTTTTGAGGCTCCTTGTCTGCACCTCGCTCTCTGCCTGCATTCAGGTGGGAAAGCCCCTTCCAATTTCCACAGTTAGCTGAGCCCTTCATGATATACCACTGCTCCTTTGGCGCCCTCACTGGTATTTCAGGCAGCAGGACAGACAATCAATGAGCGTTGGGAGCCAAGAAATCTTCTCATTCCAGACTATGTGCCTTTAAGACCAGTCTCCCTGTGACTCCATTTCCCCTATTTGCTTTCCTTCTCCGAAATAAGTCAGACAGTTATTGCGGTATTTAAAAATAAAGCTGGGGAGCAAAATCAAAGTGTGGCAAGCCTCTACCCTCCCCAGCATGTGGAGAGACTTTCAACTCAGTTGAAACAGCATCTCTAGCTGCCTGGGTTTTCCTTAGAGGTTTCATGCCCCAAGTGCCGGCTCAAACCTGCTTCACTTGTGAGATGTGATGAAATCACAAACCAAGGCAATGTAGCTGCAAGCGATTCTTTTTTATCTCTTTTCATTTATGTAGCCTGACATTGAGTAATAATAATAATTAAATGCAGTTTAAGCTTTTAGGCACCTATACCAGAAGGCCTCTAGATACCTCATCAACAGCAGCCCAGACTGACAAAAAAGAGAGCTAATTATATTGTGGTTAACTTTTTACAAAGAAAAAATAAACCCATACACCAACTATCTTTATCCCTGATAAAAGCAGTACATTAAATGTCCCATCCGACAGTCCATTTGCACAGGACCATTTTAAAACCTGGTGCCCTTGTCTTAAATGTGCCACCCTGTTACAAAGTATTGAAACGTTTGCTTTAGCATCTATTTTCACATCCCCTTAGCTTTCTGAAAACTCATCTCTAGGGACCTAATTTTTCCATATATATTCATAGCCCCAGGACCAGTTTTATTGATTTATTTATGTGCACCTATAGTGTTAGAAGAAAGTACTTAGATGCTTTTGAGTGATGCTTTTCACTTTTAAAAGTTTGAGAGGGTTTTAGACATGGAAACTCCAAAATAGCTTAATCTAAAAACTTGAGACAGCACAAACTGATGAAAACAAACAAACAAAAAATCTCTGGAGAGATTGGGAAAGAAAGGATGATTTGAACTTATTGTTGGCAACCTAAGCTGTCATTGTGGGTTCTGTACTGACTTGCATGAAGACTCTGGCCAGGTCTCAGCAGCCCCAGACACGCGGGAAAGCCCTAAAGCTTTTGATGTGACTTCTCCAGACAGTATTTCAGTTCAGATTCTGGCTGCCCAAGCAAAATTCTGGCTGTTGGAGTTCTCATTAAAGGAAACTAAGCAAATCTCCAGTAGAGATTTTGGCCGAGCTTCTCTCTGAACTATATAGTCGGGGCAATATTCATGGCCATTTTTTTTTCCCCGGTGACTTTTCTCCTGCCTCAATTAAGAAACTCAATCTGGGCAGAAAATGATTCATAATGACTGTGGTTTATAATGGTGTGTGTGTGTGTGTGTGTGTGTACGTGTATATATTTATTAATTAGCTCTATATGAGCCAGGAGGGCCATTTTGACAGGTCTTGCCAGGAGCCCCCATAGCCTGGCTGCTGAACTACTTCATTTGCTCTTGGTTTTAACCAGGATCAGGATACTGCAGGTCCTGGTAAGTGCCACAGCCAGGCCTCCTGCAGAGGCCTGAGACCTGAGGTCCCCTGAACCACTGGCCTCAATTCTGTAGAAGATAAGCCTCTCTCTCCTCCCCCTACCTAGAGGTTCTCTGGGAAGGACCTCATCCATCATTTCCCTACAGAGGGCCAGCAGCCAGACACCAGAAGGGCAGATGGATTCTGGCCGGGTTCCTGACTCAGGGAATCCTCTGTGTCTCTTAGACCCCTGAGCTCCCAGGTCCTCTCACGGCCACCCCCACCAAGCCCTCCCTGCCCAGTGGCAAACAATCAGCGCCAGCTGCTCCCCTCCAGCCCCGCTGGCTGCCAATCAGCCGGGCAGCAGGGGGTGGAAGGAAGTTGCACTCCCTGCTGAACTGCTGCGCTCACAATGACTGAGTGGGGCTGATGACGGCCTGGCAGGCCGGGGACCCGCAGTTGTCATCCTAAGGGGGCACAGGCTTGGGCGTGATTGCCTTGGGCGTTATGGGAGACAAGGGGTGGGGAGGAGCAGAGGCGGAAAGGCCACTCCTTGGCTGTTGGAGGGGTTCCCAGAAGGGGGACTAAGATGTCAGGAGGAAAGGAGGATGACCGGAAAGGAGCTGAGAGACAGAGGGAGAGACAGGGCGCCGGAGGAGAGGCCCAAAGATAAAGAATCATGGGAGGACAGCCGAAAACCGTGGGTGCCACTTTCCTCCAGGCTGGTGGGGAAAGTGGATCGAGATGCAGCCCACGGAAGGAGTTAAATGGAAAAGAGACAGGAAAAGTCATCCGCTCTCAGATTATTCAAATTTGTTGTACTTATTGATAATGTATTTCATTTCTTCTGCGTGGGGGGGATATGATTCAGCACAAATTTGATGTAAATTTATGGAAATGGAAACGCAGAGAGGCAGCAGGGCCCGAGCTGCTGACGGGTTAGCAGCATGGCCCTTGGCGAGGTGGAGGTTACTGCACCCTGGACTTGGGGAGCTGAAAATAGAAACGTCTGACTTGGGGGCCACTGGCCTCTCCTGCAGGCCAGAAGAGGGACTGACCCTGTCGCTCTGGAAGCCTTACGAAAAAAAAAAATCTGATGAATGTCTAAAATAGGATCACCTACATTGCCCTCCTATCTAATTTTTGTCTTAGGGTGGGGGACAATCTTTAGCCAGTGGATATGGGTGGAAAAGGAGAAAAAAGAAGAGAATAAACATGGTCAAGGACCTACTGTGTACACAGAAATCGCTAGTGAAATGACAGAAATGATTTTTCTTCTGTACTGTAGAAGAATAACGGGGCTTGGGGAAGAGGAAAAAAAGAAAACAATTTGATCGAGAAGGTGAAAAGGTGGCATTTCATATAAATGGCCAGTGCTGGTAAAATATTTATTGTCCATTAGGCTGTCCTTCAGAACATCGGACGCTGATTTTTATCCACCTCCACCCCCACACCAGGTCATGGCATTTATCTAATGACATGCCTCTCCCAGTTGGTAGCAACCTCTCTAGCCTGGCTGTGACCAAGACAGCACATCAAACCTTTCACAGTAGGGGAATTGCCTCTCTGGGCCAGGCCTTGCTCTGCATCTTACAATTGCATTGAAACAGGAGATTCACGACTCTAAGGTGCAAAGCCAGACTAAAGAGTTTTACTGTTCCTCCATTCCTGTTAGAGACAGATTTTACCAGCACTGGTTCCTGCCTTTGGCCAAAGCTGCAATTCCTTTCTTTGTCCAAAACTTTCTGGGTTCCTGAGTTGCTGGGGCTCCCTTGGTCTGAGGGTAGAAAAGAGGAGTTGATCTGCAGCTCACAGCCATGGTGTGTCAGTGTATTGGGGCAACTATTTCAAAGTGGGAGTGATCTGATCACTTTTATTATATCGGTAGGGCAGAAATTGCCAGCCCTTGGTGACAGTCATTACATTGCTTTGTCCTCATTCAGTCAAATTTGTCTTTGTTCTCTAACAGAAACTCAAATGGCAAGTAAAATGATTTCTAGATTGACACTGTCAACAAAGGTGTTTGCCAATATATCATGTCCCCTGCTATTGCACCGAGCAGCTTACCTTTGGGAAAGAGGTACGTGGATGCCCCTTCTATATCCACATATGACACACTGGTTGCCACTTACTAGCCCCATTTGTTTCCATGATACAGGAAAAAAAATCTTAAGGTGCTGTAAGAGAGGCTTAGCAGGGTCTCCTTTAACATACTGGGTCATTAACTCAATAAGCCTTTCTTGAGCTTCTCTTATATGCTGAACTAGGCTGTGAGGATGACAACCAGGACCCAGATCTCTGTCCTCAAGGCTTTTGGAGTATGATAGCCATGTTCCCAAGAAGCTTAATACTGCAGAAACACAGAGAGACACCCCAGAATTGGACTCTAGCTGTGATGTGAGACATAAAAAGCCTTTTCAGCAACTGGAAATGAACCATAAAACTAGGTCCATTGGGTACACATAAAAATGGTTAAAATGGTAAATTTTATGTTATGTGTATTTTACTGTTAAACAACAATAACAACCTTGGTGGGCAGGGGGTGGGAACTGAAAGGAAAACCAGGTCTATTTGGAAAGCTCTGGGAGGGGCAGGATTGAAGACTACCAAGATGTGGGAAGCATGAATGGGTAATTATACTCACCAAATCTCAGAATATTTGAAAACAAGGAGCAATGAGCCTCTCCAAGGTGAAGGAAGTAGTAATTGGACAAAACATTTAAAAAGGGAGCAGTGGGTTGGAACAGCAAGCATAACACCTTAACCTTTCTGTGAATTAGTGTTGTCACCTCCACCATGGGCAGATTGGGCCAGATGATCTTGAAGGCCTGTGACTCTATGAAATTAATTTTACATTTGGGTGGGTACTTTGTATAAAAGGTTAGCGAAGGTGCTGTTACTATTATCCAAGAAAGATTGTAGTAACTTAGCACATAGAAATATTAAGAATCAGAGCTCTGGACCCCTTGCTATACAAGAGAAGTTATAGAGGCCCAGAGAGATAAAGCAATGTGCCCAAGATCACAAAGTATATTAAGGACAAGGCTGTGGCCACAGCCTGGAACTTTTGATTCCCATGTCCTGGCTCCCTCACAATGCTTAGGAGTTGAAGGTATTTGAAGTTCATGAAGAGCAGAATTCTGGTTGTCTATTGCTATACAACAAGCCACCCAAAACCTGTGGCTTAAACATTGGTTTATTAGCATCTCTTCTGGTTTTGTGACTGGGCTCTGCTGGGTGGTTTTCAGTGGAGTTTCCTGGGTGAATGTAAAGCATGGCCACAGCTGTGGTTATCTGAAGGCTCAACTACACTGGACATCCATTGGGTGGGAGCTTAGCTGGCTCCATTGGCTGGCCATTGGCTGGGAGCCTAGCTGAGGCTGTCAGCTGAAGCCCCACCTCATGTCTTGTCATGCTGGGCTCCCCACAACATGGCAGCTTACCAAGGGAGCTTCTCACAACATGACAGCTGGGTTCCCAGTAGGAGCTTCCCAACAGCTATATTCCAAGGGAGAGGAAACGGAAGTTACCAGTACTCTTAAAGTCTACCCTGGAACTGGCATAGAGTCACTTCCACCATATCCTATTGGTCAAAGCATTGAAAACCAGGTCAGCCCAGATGCAGGGGGTGGATGAATAGACTCCACCTCTAGATGGTCATAGAATGGAGCCATGTCTGTACAGGAAGGGAAGGATTTGATGACCTTCATCTTTGGAGACAAGCTGCCATAGCAGCAATTCTGATTTTTACCACGAATTATTCTTCCATGTCCTGTTTGGAAAAAAATATATATTAGACAAGTATTAACCAAGCCTGACATTGTTTATCTTAATGGAAACAAAATCAATTAAATTTAGGCCTCAATACCTATATTTTTTTATAACCTACCAGGTCAGGGGTCACTTAAGCCAAACCATGGCATAGGAGAGTTCCTAAAGAAATTGTCACTGAGGAATGCATGAGAATATCTAGCATGGAAAAGAAGGTGGGACTGTCAGCAACAGGTACTGAGACCCTGGAAGTGCCTCAGTTTCCCTTCATCAGGAAAAGCAGAGGAGTAGAAAAGAGTGTTTCAGCTTTGCTAAAAGTAAACTCCTTGAGAGCAGGGATTGTGCCTACAGTGCCTGGCACATAGTAGGTGCTTAATAAATGTTTGTTGAGCTCAATTTAGGTACTAGTCTTCACATCAATACTATAAATAGCATTTAATGAGGACTTGCCATACACCAGGCACTTTTCTAAGCATGTGACATGTCCCTGCATCTAATCTTTACAACACAGTATAATTATCTGTGATGATCCCAGGCCTGATACTCAGCAGGTAAAAACCAGGAAGGCCCTATTGGTCACTGAAATATCAAAATACTTCCATACAGATTAGTAAATTATGGCTATTCTGTGTCCCTTGAATGAACCCTATATCTACTTCTCTCCCGCATTCAACACCCCAGTCCAGGAGAGACCCAGTGGGCATGGCCCAGGAGCCTCCCTCATGACTGAGAGCTCTCTATGGCTCTCCTACAATGTCTCGCATTCCTGGATCAAGTTGACAAGACCTTAAAGAGGTAGGCAAAGCCCTGATGCAGGTGGTGCTGGTACCTCAGCATGTAAATGTTTGGTGCCCATCTAGCCATCCAAGCAAGACTGGACGGGGTCTTTCAGAACTAATGTACCTGCCATCACCCGCCAGTGCCCACATGTGGGAATGGCAGCCTCTAGCCTGCATTTCATGGGCTGTTGAATATCTGGAATCCTAATTACCCACGTATGTGAAGGAAAAGAAAGCTGAGGAGTTTAAAGAGTTTTTTTTAAAGATCTGATGAAATTCACATAGCTAGTAAGGGGTGGGTCCAGGGCTACACTGCCTCCAAAATCCACACCCCCTATTCCCCGCTCTTGTGCTGTGTTACAGTGTCAGTTTGCTAGGGCTGACAAAGGACCACAGACAGGGGTGTTTAAATAGCAGAACTTTATTGTCTCAAAGTTCTGGAGACTAGAAATCTGCATTTGAGGCATCGGCAGGGTTGGTCCCTTCCAAGGGCTTTGAGAGAAGGATCTGTTCCAGATGCTTTCAGTTTGTGTCTCTTCACATCATCTTTCCTTTATGCATATCTGTCTCTGTGTCTAAATTTCCCCTTTTTATAAGGACACCTGTCATATTGCATAAGAGACCCACCCAACTCCAGTATTTCATCTTAACTAATTACATCTGCAATGACCCTATTTCAGCATATGAATTTGGGAGGAGGGCACAATCCAGCCCTTATAGCGACTTTCTTTTCAATGAGACATCCCCCCCATTATAACAAAGTTAATTAGGCATTTACATAAGTCATCTAGAGAATGTTCACTTTGTGTAGGTCCACTATGTCCCAATGAATGCGTCACTGGGACTTATAACTTGAATAAGTTCCAAGACTTCCCCCCACCCCCACCAACTTCAGCCAAAGCGGTTTGAATTGGCACTCACTCAGTAATATTTGCTCTTCCTCCATGCAATCCACATCTTTCTATTGTGCCAAATCATTTTGATACCTAGTTGAAGGCTGCGAGATGGGGCATTTTGGACTCATTTTTATTCTTTTTCATGCTTCTCCAACGTCCCGAAGCTCACTGATATTCATACAATCAGTGGCTGGTATGTGAGTCAGCTCCTGTCCCTTCAGCAGTTTAGTGAACTCTGCAGCTGGCGAGATCCTGGAACTACTATTCTCAAATGATGAATCCCTTCTTAGTTCAAGGAGATACTACAAAGGCTTTCCCCAGTGAGTGCTATAGGAAGGTATTGCCTTTGGAACTTTTCTCTCGCTGGGGGCTTCTGCTATATTCCGAGTGTGTGAGATGGTTGTCTGGTTTTCTTGCGTACCTCTTTGAAACACACAGTAACCTTGGTCTCAGATGCAGTGTCCTCAGACTTGGAAAATCATTGGACCAAAAATGTCTACAACTTATTTTTCCCCTTAGATTTTCTTTTATTTATTGATTTTCCATTTTTAGCACAAGATTGATCACCAGCAAAATACCAATTTACATATAGATTCTGCTAAACTCAGCATCCTATATGCTTGGGACTTTTTCATCCATAAACCAATTTTTTAAAGAGAGAGAGTCTATTATCAGAAGCATCCCTGGTGACACTCAAGATGCTCTATAGGGAACAAGCTCAGGAGGGTCACAGCCTGGTGGGATGAGCTCAGCTGATTTGTGAGCATAATAACTAAGGGGACAAGGTCACAGGCTGATACTCACAGGGACAGGTTAATATTTTGCTTACTTCTGTGGCCACAAGCCTAAACTGCAAACCTTGGCCAGCTATCTTACAAGTTCATTAAATAACATTCAACAAATACTTTTTGAGTTCCTACTACGTTGAGTTGTTGCTATGCCAGGCATTGTTTAAGTAGGAAAGACAAGAAGGACATAAACTTTATCCACATGAGGTCTGTAGTATAGTGGGGAAGCAGATATCAAATGATTATGCAAAAGTTATTTAATTACCAAGGTGGTAAATGCTGTGAAAGAAAAAAAAAGGTTTTCTTTAAGAGATCTAATAGGGAATCTAAGTGAAGGGTCATTGAAAGGAAGACCTGAAGGATGTGTAAAAGTTAGGTAGGCAAGAAGATGGGCTGAGAAGGAGTAGCACGGGGGCAGAGAGAACAGGTGAAAACAAAAGAAATTGAATGAAGATTAGTGTGACCAGAGAATAGAGAGGAGGGAAGAGAGTGACAGGAGATCAGACTGGAGGGAGGAGCAGAGCCTTAGTCATGTGTTAAGGAAGTTAGAATTTATCACACAAGGGCTGGGAACCTTTGAAGTGTGTATTAGGATTAAAGCTAAGCTTCAGTAACAAAGACACCCAAATACACGGTGGCTTGACTAAGAAAGAATTTGATTTCTCCTTCACAAGACAGGTTGCCAGGGCAGCCCTGCTCCCCAAGGCCACTCTGAGCCCTAGATTCCTTACAAACTGTGATTCTCTCTTCACCTCAGATACTGCCCTCAGATGCAGGTTTGAAGTTGGGTTGCAGCTTAAGTGTGTTTTAGCATGTGGGAAGGGAAGAGGTCCAGGCAATATCCTTCTAAGCAAGTGACAGGGAAGTAGCATATGTGACTTCCACTCTTATTCCATTAGTGAGAACAGACATACGGCTACACACCACTGCAAAGGAAGCAGGGAAATGTATTCTCTAGCTGGGTAGCCATTTGCCAAGAAAGAGTAGCACCACTCTGACCCAAAAGATCTTAAGCCATAAAGTGATGAGATCAGATATTCAAGTCTTTATAGCTGAAAAAAAAAGGATCTTGGAAGTCACTTAATCCAAACTCTTCATCTTACACATGTGAAAACCAAATGAGGTCCATGACTTTAGATACTATTGCTGCATAACAAACCATCCAAAGTTTAGTGGTGTGAAACATCTCTTTATGTTCTTGGATTCCATGCTCAAGAATGCAGAAAGGCCACAGTAGGGTCAGCTGGCTCTGCTCCATGAAGCACGAGGCCTCAGCTGAGAAGATTCAAAGACAGAGGATGACTCAGTGGATGGAGGCTGGAGTTATCTGAAGGCTCATTCTTTTGCATGCCTGACACCTACTTTGGGAGGACCCAAAGACTAGGACTGCCAGCTAAAATGCCTTACATGTGGTCTCTCCATGTGGTGTTTCTCCCTCATAGCACAGCTGCTTCAGTGTAGTGAATTTTTCTCATGGCGCTGTGGAGTTGCAAGAATGACTATTCTAATTAACAAAGTGGAAACTATACTGCCTTTCATCGTCTATTCTTGGAAGTCATTCAGCTCATTTCTACCACATTATTTTTTGGTTATGAGAGAGTCAAAAACTTGTCCAGATGCCACCTCTTGAGTATGGATGAGTATCAAGATTTCATTTTAAAGAAGCTTGTGGGATGGAAGAAATTGTTGCAGTCACCTTTGGAAAATGCCGTCTACCACAGTGGCCACCTCCACTGGCTACAATAGCCATCTCATATACAAAATGAATAAGCTCTCTCCTAAGACACCCGAAGTTTTGTCCTGTTACTACATCAGTTATAAGTCCAGAATCTCAACTACATCTTGTCCAAGTGTAGTTGAGGCTCCTCAGGTACAGTTTTTTGGGTCAATCTTCCTCTTGTTCTGTAGATCTATGAACTAAAGAGATGAATTCTCTGTCCCTTATGCCAGCAGCATGCCACAGTAGAACAGGCATTGGATAACTGCTGTAGACATTCCTGTTCAAAAGCAGGGAAAATGAAAGGCATTGGTGGTCACTGGTCCGTAGCAATTCTGAAATGTAGGGGCAGCTTAGGACTCAGTCATACTCTCTGGGAGTTTTTCTTCATGGCTCTTGGTTCAGCCCTCTGAGTTATCCTTCATTTTCCATAAGAAATACTTCAGTATGCAATTGAATAGCCTTTTTAGCTTGGTTCTTGCCTTTAAAAGACTGGGGGTGGGGTAGGGTCAAAAGGATTCTTTTCATCTGGTACTGTCTCTGTTTCTGTCCATCAAAGCTAACATGCTTCCTTTTAAAAAAAACTTTGTGCTGTTTTGTTTTGTTTTATTTTGTTTTACTTTGTATCAATGTATAGTCAACTTTATAGACAAAAATCACACTTACAAATCTCTTTGAGTCAGGTCCTTCTCTATCTTGGGTCTTTGTGTCACTGTTGTGGGACAGTGCCCTCAAGATTCTTTGAAGTCTTATTGTTTAATAAAGAAGGTCTACAAGACAAACACTATAGATTCTTAAAGAAGGACTTTTATGTTCCTGGAAGCTTCTCTGAAGTAGCATGTAAGATATTTCTGAGGCTTAAACAAGGGATCTTACAGTCCCATTCTGAATTTATATTTTCCCAGAGCCTATTTCTTAATTTGGGACACTTTCCTGGCTAAGATGACTATTCTGAGACCTTATCTATCCTTCCAATTAGGCTTGAAGACTTAAGAATTCATTCTTGGCCGGGCACAGTGGCTCACACCTATAATCCCAGCACTCTGGGAGGCCGAGATGGGCAGATCACCTGAGGTCAGGAGTTCAAGACCAGCCTGGCCATGGTGAAACCCCGTCTCTACTAAAAAAATACAAAAAATCTAGCCAGGTATGGTGGTGTGCTCCTGTAATCCCAGCTACTCAGGAGGCTGTGGCAGGAGAATCGCTTGAACCCGGGAGGTGGAGGTTGCAGTGACCCAAGATGGTGCCTTTGCACTCCAGCCTGGGCAACAGGAACGAAACTCCACCTCAAAAAAAAAGAAAAAAAGGAATTCATTCTTGAGTTTCTCTCACTCCTCCCATTTTGTTACAGGGAACTGAAAGAAGTTAGTCAGCACCCTCAATGCTTTGCCTGGAAATCAAGTTTAATAAATATGCTTTCCATTCTATGCATTATTACAGAAAACAGTTTTGCTGAACTTTCTTCCACTACATAACAAGGATCTCCCTTTCCTGTGTTTCCAGATAACATATTCCTCAGTTTCCTTTAAACCCTCATCAACACTCCCCTTGAGGCCCTTCCAGCTTGTCCTACCTTCCCTCAGGGGCTTCCAGAACCCACTGCTGAGTGTCCCAGTGCTAATACTACATGTTTCCGTTTTTTGTTACGATTGCCTCCCACTTCCAGGTTCCAAATTTCTGTTTCAATGTTTCTGTTTCTATTGCTGCTGATTCTGTTCCTATTGCTTCCAAACGGTAACACAGAATAACCATTTTATTATTCTCACAGATTATGTCGGTCAGGAATTCAGAAATGCCATAACAGGGAAAGCTTGTCTCTGCCCTGTTTAGGGTCTCAGCTGGAAACACGTGAAGATTGGGAGCGATTCCCTGCTTGGGACTGTGGGTCGTCTGAAGGTTTCTTCAATCGCATGTCTGGCACCTGGGCTGGGAGAACTTGAAGACGAGGACTGTTAACTGGAGCAACTACACGGGGCCACTCCGTGCCACTTAGCTTGCTCGCAGCATGGCAGCCTCAGGACAGTCACACTCCTTACAGGCAGCACGACTCCTAGTGCGAATGTTGCAGTGGACAAAGCAGAAGTGTCATTGCCCTTAAGACCCCCAGCCTCGGAAGTCATGCATGGTCACTTCTGCTACATCCCATAGGTTACAAGGAAGTCCCAAGCTCATCTGGATTTGAGAGAAGAGGACATAGACTTCTCTCGATGAGAAAATATCAAGGTCATATTGTATAGAAGTACATGAGATGTGAGGTTCTTGCAGCCATCTTTCGAAAATACAATTTCCCACATCCAGGAAGGTCATTACTGATGAAGCAGAACTGAAACTCAGTTGTGTTTATGGCCAGACCCCTGTTCTTTCACTATACCATGCTGATGAGTCAATAGCATCATTTGCATGAATGAAAGATCTTATGTTATTAAAAAGAAAAGTTGAAACATAAGGCAAGAAGCCAAATTCAGTCTCAATTGAACATTCTCTGTATTACAAATGCAGCATAAATATATGTTTTCCATAGCTCTTGCAGAGCAAACAGCTGCATTTATTTGCGTCCAAAAACATGGAAAAATTCCAAACTATAAGCAAAGGGAAGGAACTCAAGAACATGACTCAAACTTCTGTAAATGTAAATCTTCATAAAAATAGTTGTAACGTTGATTAAAACAGGTGCTGAAACCTTCTCCTAGCCTGAAGTATTCCACTTACAAACAACCCCCTTCCCATATAATGATGTCGTTTTCTAGGAACTACTCGTATATTTGGCTAAGCAGTCAAATGCCTATTAAACTTCATTATATTAACTTGATCTACCACCTCCTCCTCCATCTCCAACATACACCAACTCTGGTTCTCTCTACACTCATGCAAACACACACACACACACACACACACACACACACACACACACACACACACTCTTTCCTGTATCACCCTGGAGTCCTTTAAGAGTTCCTTAGATCTTTTACAGGGGAGATAGATAGATGATAGATAGATAGATAGATAGATGATAGATGATAGATAGATAGATGATAGATAGATAGATAGATAGATAGATAGATAGATAGATAGATAGATAGATGATAGATAGATAGATAGATAGATGATAGATAGATAGATGCTTGGCTTGAAAAAAAGTCAGGGTACTTATAGCTGTGCACATCCATGAAATCTAAGTGAATTTCTTCCTTTTGCCCCATGAATAAAGATAGAGTCTAGAAGAAGGATAGAACCAAAAAAAAACCTCTATAAAATGGCTCACCCCTTTTCCTCCCCCTATCACATTCTATGTCTGGTCTGGGAATCTGAAAATGTCAGGCAATGCATTGGTTCCCTGTGATTGAGCATTAGCAAGAGATCTCTTTGAAAGGATTCTATTACATCTTTATGTCTTTGCACATAAACTTGGACTTCTCTAAAAACTCAGTTCAAATTTGATTTGCAGTGAAAATTCTTGAAGTTGTGGTAAGGATTTTAAGAGATAAAGAAGGAAAACACTATTCAGGGATTACTGTGTGCAAAGCAACATGCTACGTATTTTTCTAGAGACACGTACATTGGACTGTGGTAGCATAAAAGAGGTTAAGATTAATACTATGTGTAGATGATGCAGGTGCCCAGGAAAGAGAAGATGGCGAAGGGGAGGAGAGGGTAGGGCATTGTGAGGGAAAGTAGGTACAAGCTTTTCCTGAAGGATGCCTAGGAGTTCCAACAGAATGGATGGTATGCATAAAAGTTGAAGGCTTAACATGGACTGCCAGTATTTCTCATTTTCTTCATGAACTCACTGACTCCTTCTCATTGTCAAAATATGAATCTAACCATGACTGGGTGATCCAAGACTCCCCCTCTCAGCTCCTACTACTCTTGTTCTTGCTTTCTTTGCTCCAATCACACTCGCCTGGCCCTCTCCCACCTCAGGGACCCCCTGCTTTGAATGCTTTTCCAGAACTGTGAAAGAATAAATTTCTGTTGTTTTCAGCCACTGAGTTCATGGTAATTTGTTACAGCAACCCTAGAAAACTGATACAGGTGCTGTCATGGTCTTCACAGGGCAGAGGTGTCTTCCTGTCACTCCCTAATGTATCCAAAAGCTAAAATGAGTCCAGAAGGTCAGGAAGGCAAAGAACAAGAGGAATGGGGTGAACTTCATGTGACAGGTGGGGCAGCACACTTCCCCTTTTCAGGTGACATTTATGGTCAACTGAAATGATCTTGCATTATTGCTAAACCTCATCTGCCAGGTTGCTACAGTGTCATGCATTGAGCTATGTGTCCGCCTAATTTAAACAAAGAATCAGTGCCCTTTTTGCAGAGAGCTTTTATCCACTGGTTCTTTTATGAAAGGCTGAGGTATGGAAATCCAGCCTCTACACCAGGGGTTTACTGTCCCATGGTCTGGTGAAGATGCTTGGTCCCATTCCGAGCTGGCCTAAATGTGCTGGTTTATGACTTCTGTGTTCACAACTGTATTGAGACATGAGAATCATGCTGATTCTCAAAAACAGCCCGTCGTCTGCAGCACTTTTTCTCACGTGGGCTCCCAGGGAGTGGGAATCGGCTCTCAGCGGCTCATGAATCATGGTCTCAAGGATTCTTCTCAGAGTGAGGCAGAAAGATTTCTGGGTAGATGAGGAAATTTTACAAAATCTCTTCTCCCTCCTAATCATTAGCGCCACCACCGCTATCATTTCCATAATCAGCTTTATAATTATTTGAAGTGGAAAGGGGGCAGGGTACCTGCTTAACGAAAAATAGATGGGAAAAAATAGAAACTGTGGAGATAGGTGATTGAATAGCCTCTCTCAGAAATGCACATCGTGTGTGATTAGGGACAGTTTGAAAGATCAGACCACAACACTCTTTTCCAATGTAAACTCTGTCTCTCCTCTTCTTATACCCTTCACCGCAGTCCAAGTGAATCTCTGACTTTCTGTCATAAAGACTTCCTGATTTCCTCCCTCTGTGGCTCTGCTTATGTTTTGCCTAGAATACCCACTCACATCACAGAATCTTCCAGCCAGCCCTTCTTCTGAACTCCTGAAAAGTCTTATCTGAGCCTCTTTGGGAGCTCTTGTCATTTTCTGCTTTATATTTTATTGCTTATATACCTATTTTTTCCCTACCTGATTATGAACTTTAGACTGTCTCTGTGACTCTCTGACTCTCTGCCTCTCCCCCAATCAACCAACAAGCATGCACTTTGAATGCAGGTGCTCAACAAATGTCTATTGAAAGAATAAGAAACTAGAAGTTTACTATCATTCTTTTAATAGACAAGAATGTGTTGACAAGAAAAGTGTTTATCAAAGCCTGCTATGATTCTCCAAACACCTTTACACCTTTCCTCTTTTTCCTGGACATACAGACAAATGACATTTACTTGCCTGTTTTTCAGCTGGAGGAGACCCTGTGACTGGGTGAGTGGAAAGTGAACAGAAATGATGTGTGCCACTTTTAGACCTGCATTAAATCTCCATGCATGACCTTCCATTTTCTTTCCCCTCTGCCAGCTTGGTGCAGATAAGCATGGTGACCTTGGAAACCACAGCTAGGAGCTGGCAAAGCCACAAGACTGAAAGAGCTTGCATCCCTGAGTCATCACATGGAGGGAAGCCACCTACCATTCAGAGGCACCATTTTGGGATTCTGTGTAAGAAATAAATGCGTCCCATGTTTCAGCCATTGCACAATTTTGGGTTTGTGTGATTACATAAACAGAATGATTACAGCAGCTAGGATTACCTTAACCAGTGTAATAAATAGGCTTTACTATTGGTGAAAAAGTATAAAAACTACGATTCTTGGTTTTCTTAGGCAAATGATTTTTTTCTACTTTGGGCACAAGTATGTCCACTTTAAAATTTTAATTTTTGTTGTAGGGTATTTAAAGACGACTCCCATTTCCAGAAATGTTCTCACTCTGCCACTCCCCAACTCCCTGCCCCCTCAACGAGGGGAAGCAGAAAAGATTTTGGTTGTTCTTCCTAAAAGTTGTCATACTGAGACATTATTCCAGTTTCAACAGCAAACAAGAGGGTTCCTGCTACTCTAGACAGGGAGAGTTTATAGAGATAAGTTAGAAATCATGATAAAAAATTTCTGTCTTAGAGATCATAAAATTTAACTTTTTTGATATTAACTTATAAAACAAACTTCTAGTGTTCTGAGCTAGAGAAGGGAGGGACCCTCTGGCACAAACTCATACCTAAAATTATAGAAGGCTCTTGTTCTTCAAAGGATTCTCACTGGTACTACGTGCTTGGTGTAATTATTCCAGGTAACACATACTTAATGGTTTCCTGTTGCCTCGTGGAATAAAGTTTCAACTCTTTTGTCCGGAATTTAAAGCCTTCAGTGATGTAACCCTAGCTTTTCTTTCTAATCAAATATATGTTCAATAGGCTGTACTTTGTCCCATTTCTATTTTTTTAGGCTGTTCCACCACAATCATCATATATATATGTATATGTATACATACATAATGTATTATAAAATATTTGTATATATTGTATAATATGCATATGTATCTGTGTATGTATATGTGTGTGTATTTATATATATGTTTATTTATTTTATATTATTTATATATATATATCAGTACAGGCAAGGCTATGCCACAGTGCAAAATTAAGCCTAAACTCCCAGTGCCTTAGCACATGATAGGTTTATATTTTGCTCCTACTACATATCCATTGTGAGGTGTGTGTGTTTGGGTGGGGGGGATGTGTCTCTGCTCTACGCCACCACTCACGTACCCAGGCTGATGGGCTTTCTACCATCTTTAGCTGCAACACCTGGGGTTAGTGACCTTCTCATTCACTGCAGCAGAAGAGAAGAGAGGCCAAATGAGCCAGCACTTTTATACACATCGAATTGGCTAGAACTAGTCACAAGACCCTAATTGCAAAAGCACTGGGGAGCAAGCAGGTGGAGGTTATGCAGTGCATATTTTATGAGCATTATTGTCTTTGCCACTTATGCATCTTCCAGAAAGCCTTCCTGGTTTCCTCTGGCTACAAACAATGTCTCCTGCCTCTGAATTCTGGCCTCACTGTAATATGTTCCTCCCTTATATTGTATGGAGAGTATATATATATATATGTATGCATAATCCATATCCATGTCTATATAAAATAAAAATCACTTACTATGTCAGACACTCTTCTGTTTATATTTATTAACTCATTTAAATCCTCATAGTAACCCTATGAAGTAGCTACACTTTTTGTGTCCAACTTACAGGTGAGAAAACTGAGGCACAGAAAGGCTAAGTATTCTAACAGGATTCTAGCCCAGCCAGTTTAGTTCCACAGTGCTTGCTCTAAACTATTATATTATATTGTGGCTTCTCTTTTTAACTTCCTTGTTAGCAAAGACTAGAATATAAACTTGATTTGGTTCTGTATTTGTCATAATGCCAAGTACATTTTTAGGCACCTAACAGGTTTTCCAAAAGACACTGCATACAATTAGTACCTTTTCTAATGAAAATCTTCAACAGATCTGATCTTTTAGTAATTTAAGTTTCACACTGCCAGATTGCTCCAGCTGTACCACGAATCGCTTTAAGAGATGTGATTGTTTCTCCTTTAAAAGCTAGAGGTCTTCACAGAAGATAGAATGGGGACTTTGGGGACACCTAGGGGACAGCAAGACAGAAGACAGGAGAAGTTAAGACACTCAGGAAAGAGTCAAGCCACTTTATTTATATTGTGTTTGATTTTGTGCTTAAGAGACTGTTAAACTGAGGTAAGGAAGTGTGGCTGCTAAGTCTATTTGGTCTTCTTTTGAGTCCTCAAACTCTGTAAATAAATCCAGATCCCCAGAGACGATTTTCCCTTTCTTTAAATGTGGATTCCTGGTAAGCTGTAATCCCCTCCTATTGGCCATGAGCCTTCTACAGACTAAATTTAGAAAAATTAAATTGCAACCCAGCACTGGCTTCCAAAGTGAAATGAATAGGGCAGAATACCTGAAAACACCAGGGAAAACGTTAGTCAGAGGGAAGTGTCAGGGACCTGGTGATCAATCTCACATGTCCACAATCAGAAAAGCAAAGGTCCTGTTCATTTAGAAAGAAAATGGAGCTGTGCGAACCAATTTAGAGCCATCAGAGCAATGATCTGGGAGAGGAGCCTTGTTCTAATTATGACTCTGTGTTCCAACCAGGCATGAAAGAAATCACAGCAAACCTATTTCAGAGAAAGGCATTCCCAATGTGGCAGCATCTGATGTCTTATACATGGTGAGGGCCAGTGAGTCAGGGAGGAAAAAAACCAGAAAATGATCTTCTTCTATGACTAACAAAGAGGGGGCTGTTCTTGTGTTGCCCTGATGGAAAAATTGTTGGGATCTCAGGAATTAATCAGGAACTATCAGCCCCTGCTTGGATGTGCTATTCTAAAAGTGAGGACTTGTATGTACTTAAATGGGAGGGGCTGGGTGGCACTAGAAATCTATCCTGGGAAGATAGGATACTAAGTGGTACTTTGTCATTAACCTACCCACAAGATTATTCAGTGAATGGTAATAATGCCCAAGTCATCTTAAAGTGCACTGCAGATCTTGAACCAAAGTATTTTCTGGATTTAGAAAAAAATGCCTGGTAATTTTTTCTAGCAAACTGATAGAGAACTTTGATTTAAAAGGCAAAAGTAATTGGATGTCGAGATTAAAGAAAAAAAATGTGTCTATGAAGATGAGTATAATTTTTTGTGGAAAATTAAGGCTTATGTTAGGGTTCTTGGTATTTAATTTATTCAGCAAACATTTATTAAGTCCTGAAATAGGCGAGGCATTGTTCCAAGCACTGGGAAAACTGTGGTGAACAAGACAAAGTTCTTTTCCTCCTAGAGTTCATATTCTGGAGGGAGAGACAGTTAATAAGCTGTTGACAAATAAATGAATTGTGTAATTTCTTATTACGATAATCGCTATGAAGAAAAATAAACAGAATGAAGAGTTAGAGAGTATTTCATTTATCAATTGCCATGTAACAAACTATCCCAAAATGTAATGGCTTTGAACAATGACATTAATTTTTCAGGATTGTGGGTGAGAAATTTGGGGAGGGCTCAGCTGGATGGTTCTTCTGCTCCATGTGACACCAGTTGGAGTCAACCACTTGTTGGCATTCTGTTGCCACTGGACGATGCTGAAAGGTCCAATAAGTTATTCATATGTTTGATGCCTCAGGGCTCCTTCATGTGTACGCTGTCACCCTCCATGGTGTCATTCTCAGCATTCAGTAGTCTAGCTTGGTCTTCTTTGCAGCATGACAGCTGGCCTTTCCAAAGAAGACCAAAGTGGAATAGGCTTGCCTCTTAAAGGCTAATCCTAGGACTGTGATATCGTTTGGCTATGTCCCTACCCAAACCTCATCTTGAATTTTAGCTCCTATAATTCCCACATGTTGTGGGAGAGACCCAGTGGGAGGTAATTGAACCATGGGGGTGGTTTCCCCCATACTGTTCTCATGGTAGTGACTAAGTCTCGTGAAATGTGATAGTTTTATAAAGGGTTTCCCCTTTTGCTTGGTTTTCCTTCTCTCTCTTGCCTGCTGCTATATGAGATGCCTTTGCTTCTCCTTTGCTTTCCACCATTATTGTGAGGCCTCCCCAGCCATGTGGAACTGTAAGTCAATTAAACCTCTTTTTCTTTATAAATTACTCAGTCTTGGGTATGTATTAGCAACATGAGAACAGAATACAGATTGGCACACTGCTACCTCTTCTGCATTCTCTTGGTCAAAGCAGGTCACAAAACTGGCCCAGACTCAAGGGTGGGGATATGGACTCCACCTTCTAATGGCAGAATTAGTTATCTACTACAAAGAGTGACTGGGAGTAGTGGACCATGTTAGATATTGTAATCTCAGGAAATGACATTTGAACAGGGACTTGAATGAAGTGAGTGGTTGAGCCACAGCAAAGATGGTCTAGATGCACACTCTAGACAGAGGGAACCGTGAGGACAAAGGCCTTGAGATAGAAACACTTAGTGTATTTGAGGATTAATAAGAATGTCAAAGAGAACAAACATAGAAGATGTGGCTGAAGAAAGTCAACTGAGAATACCATAAGTAAGCGGTTGATGGAGACAGAGAGGTAGTCAGATTATCATGAGACTTGAAGGTCATGATTAGATCTTTATATTTTATTACAAATGTGATGAGAACCTCTCATAGAAGAGTAACATGAAATGGCTTATATATCCAAAGGATCCCACTGGCTTCCATGTAGAAAATGGATTAGAGGAAAGAAGGAGGATAGGTGGGATGAGGCAGACCAGATAGCAGGCTCCATCAGTCATCCTGATAAGAGATGATGGTGGCTTAGACCAGGGCAGTAGCAACAGAGATGCAAGAGTTTATCAGATTCTGGAAGTATTTTTAAGTTAGACCCAGCAATGCTTGCTGATAGATTGGATGTAGAAGTGAAAGAAAGCACATAATTCAAGCTTACTTCAAGATTTTAGGACTAGACAACTGTGTTAATCATGGTACCATTTTCTGGAATGGAAAAGACACAAGAAGAGCAAATTTGGGGTAAGGGGTAGTAAAAGTAAAGATGTATATTTTAAATAATTCAAGGGTGCTATTAGAAATCAAAATAAAGATTTTAGTTCAGCAGTATACTGTGATCTGAATGCTTGTGTCTCCCTTACATTTATGTTAAAACCTAACCCCCAATATGAAGGTATAAAGAAGTGAGGACTTTGGGACATTATTAGTCATGACAGCAGAACCCTCATGAGTGGGATTAGTACCCTTATAAAAGAGACCCCAGAAAGCTCCCTTGCCCCTTCCATCATGTGAGGACCCAGTGTGAAGGCACCATCTATGAACCAGAGAGCAAGCCCTTACCAGACACCAAATCTGCAGGGCATTGCCTGTGGATTTCCAGTCCCCAGAACTGTGAGAAATACATTTCTGTTGCTTATAAATCACCCAGTAAATGGCATTTTGTTATATCAGTCAGAAAAGACTAGACACAATGAATATATGAGTCTAACATTTAGGGGAGAGGGAGAACCAAAGTTATATATTTGGGAGTCATCCATATATAGCTGGTATTTAAAACCATGAAACTGAACGGAACCTAGAACTCTCAATTTTTAGAGATCAGGGATAGAAGAGACCAGCAAGAGGCAGAAAAGAGGTGGTCAGTGAGTAAGCAGAAGAAACAAGAAAAAGAATGATGTCCAGGAGGCCATGGAAAGTGGATGTGTCAAGAAAGAGGCAATGCTCACCCAAGTTGCTGGTATTAGTCAACTCAGATGAGAAGTGCTCATTGGTGCCAGAAGTCTTGGGCAACCTTGACAAAAGCAAGTTCAGTGGAGCAGTAGGGAAAAAAGAACTGATGAGAAAGTAGAGGCAGCTAATATGTACAACTCTTTCCAAGACTTTCGCTTAAAAAGGCAGGGGAGATATGGGTCAGTAGGGTCAGTGGAGGGTATGAATAAGAGAGGTTTTCAGTTTTGCTTTTTGAGTTTTTTTTTTAAGATGGGCAATATTGCCACATATTTTTATAATGATTGAAATATATCAATCATTATGTTATATATATAATCAAATATATGTTCTAGGATAATCAGGTTTTATTTAAATATTTTAAATTTATTTTTTAACTGTATAACTGACATAATTGTCCATATTTATAAGATATAATGTAATGTTTCAATGCATGTATATATAGTATCATGATCAAATCAAGGTCGTTACCATATCTATCACTTTAAACATAATTTCTTTGTGGTAGCAACAATCAAAATCTCCTCTTTCCGCTTTCTTGAAATATATAGTACATTGTTATTTTCTGTAGTCACCCTAGTATATAATAGGACACCAAAGTGTGTCCTTCCTGTCTAACTCTTTGTTCCCATTGATCAACCTCCACAGTCTCCCATTAGGGCAGTGGGGATGCTACCACTGGTGGAATGGGAGTTTTAGAGGCTCACTGGAAGAACCTGAGAGTGGGAAAAGTTGGCAGCTTGACTCGCATTAGGAGATGCCCAGAGCTGTGTGGGAATCAAATCAGCAAGGAATGGCCTGGGAGGCTGGCATGCTTTTGTGGTGTTGGAGATAGTGAGATCAGTCCTGAAGGTCTCTTAGGGGAGAGGGAAAATCAGTTTTAATTACAGACTCCTTTTTGGGCCTGGTTTCTGAGGTAATTTTTGGTGGTGCAGTGGGAAGTGCCCATGGCAGAAGAATGGTAAATCTCTTCAGGGACACAAGTGGACCTCTTTTACATCCCATTATTGGTGGTGCCAAGGCCAAGGAGAAGAGACACCTACCAAGGCCAACAGAAGCAGACTTTGGCCTAAATTAAGCAAGGGTGAATTTATTAGAAGGTTATCAAGAAAACCACAGAATTGACAAAAATCTGGAGAACTTGGCTGGGAAAGAGACAGGAATAAATGGAACTCAGGAGGGGTGGAAGGAGGTGCCGTGGTATTCATTTTGTAGCATAAATAGTCTGATGAGCACACTGTGGTCATGATGAATGTCCTCCAAGCATTTATTCATGAATTGAGGTGCTCACTCAAGACTTCAAGTCTTGGGAGAATAACCTATTGACCAAATTTAGATCAGCAGCTCTATTAGTCATGACTGACTAGGCTATGCTGCAATAGCATATTAAAAACCCACATTTCAATGGCTTAACAAATAGGTTATGGTGCAGTGACATATTAAAAACCCATATCTCAAAGGCCTAGCCAAAAAATATTTGGTTTTTGCTCAGTCTTTGTAGTTAAGCAGGAGGCTCTGCGCCATGTGGTCACTCAGAGACTCAGGCTGTTAAAGATCATACTGGTTGTCCTGCCACAGTTGATGGCTTCAAAGCTTGCTGAGGAAGAGGAGGAGAAAAGCTGGAGGGTTACACACTGTCCCTTTAATGCTCTGGCTTGTAAGTGATGTACATCACTTCTATTCACACCTATTGGCCAGAGTTAGCCACGTGACTCCTCCTAACTGTAAGGGGTTCAGGGACATACAGAAGAGCACATGGAAGTCGGTGAGGAGTAAATGTCCCTGCTTTTCTAGAACTGAAAAGGGAGGTTGGCAATACATCCGAGGTCTTCTGACACCAAATTCACACTCTTTCCTAAACTCTGTGCTGCTCCTTATGGATGATATGTTGGTGGTGGGGTGGGGGTGCAGAACGGTTGTGTAAGGGGCTATTTGACATTTCTGTATGTGCCTTCCTATTCCTCTCTAAAAATACTTAACACAGTGTTGGAGCACAGAGCATGTGCTTGAAATTTCTTCTCTGTTGATAGGTGGAGTAAAGTTTAATCACAGTGAAATCGCCATAGTTCATCAGAACCAAGATCTCCAAATAGTGTAAATTCATTTCAGCCAGACCCTGAGAATGAATCTGTGTCATGCATCAATTACGGGCATTAAAGAGAAATGACAGAGAGCCCTGATCAGGAGAAGCCTGAGGTTAGAAATCCTAAAAGAGGAATATTATTTTTTTTCCTTTGGCTATTAAGAAAAGCCTTAATTTCCCTGGGGAGAAAAGAAACAGCATTAAGAACTGAACCAAAAAATAGTTTAAAGTAATTAAATCTATTGGCAAGGTAGACGTATCATCATTTGACTCCAATAAATAAATTCTGAAGGTGGGGTGGGAGGCAAGGGGAGGGAGAGCATTAGGACAAATACCTAATGCATGCAGCGCTAAAACCTAGATGATGGGTTGATCGGTACAGCAAACCACCATGGCACATGTATACCTATGTAACAAACCTGCACGTTCAGCACATGTATCCCAGAACTTAAAGTAAAATAAAATAAAGTAGATTTTGAGAGCTTTTATGCAATGACTTGTTTTCTGTCATGTATGATTTGAAAGGATAGTGATGATGGTAGTTATTTTTGGCAACTGTAAGTGTAAGGGAGCTCACCACCACTGGTAAGGTCATCAGAGCTCAGGTGCAGGTTCATTCTGCTTCAGAGTCCAGCCCCTACTCCCACAAACCCTCCTTTCTCCTTAAATGGAAAACTACCTGCATGTTTTATATGGGAACTGAATGCTGAAGTTGGAAGATGCCTGTGCAGCCCCTTCTAGGACATTGGTCCTCATGCTTTAGAGGGTTCCAAATCCCCGAGTGGGCTTATTGAATCACAGTTTGCTGGGCTCCACTCCCAGGCTTGATGACCCAGTAGGTCTAGGGTGGGGGCTGAGAATTTGCATTACCCAGGTGTACTGAGTTGAATAGCATCCCATCCCCTCAAACCCAAATTGATGTCCACCAGGAATCTCCAGAAGTGACCTTATTTGGAAACAGAGGTTTTGCAGATGTAATTGGTGAAGATGAGGTCACACTGGCCCTAAATCCAGTATGACTGATGTCCTTATAAAGAGAGGAGAAGAGACACACAGATCCAGAGACACATAAGGAGGTGTCACGTAATGGTAACAGAGGCAGAGATTGGAGCGATGAATCTCTAAGCCAAGGAAAACCAATGAATTGCTGGCAACTCCAGGAACTAGGAAGAGGCAAGAAAGGAGTCCCCGTCAGAGCCTTCAAAGGGAGTATGGCCCTCCTGACACCTTGATTTCAGGCTTCTGGACTCCAGAACTGTGAGAACATAAATGTGGGTTGTTTTAAGCCACTCTGTTTATGATAATTTGTTATATACCCTAACTTTTTTTTTTTGAGATGAAGTCTTGTTCTGTCAGCCAGGCTGGAGTTCAGTGCTGTGATCT
Organism: Hylobates moloch; assembly: GCF_009828535.3. NCBI lineage: Eukaryota > Metazoa > Chordata > Mammalia > Primates > Hylobatidae > Hylobates > Hylobates moloch. Next base: position 60,845,086 of record NW_026652292.1, on the reverse strand, counting down.
TGGCTCACTGCAACCTCCGCCTCCCGGGTTTAAGCGATTCTCCTCCCTCAGCCTCCCAACTAGCTGGGATTACAGGGGCCTGCCACCATGCCCTGCTAATTTTTATATTTTTAGTAGAGACAGGGTTTCACCATGTTGGCCAGGCTGGTCTTGAACTCCTGACCTCAAGTGATCCACCCACCTGGGCCTCCAAAATGCCAGGATTACAGGTATGAGCCACTGTGCCTGGCAGCCCTAACAAACTAATATATCAAGTGATGCTGATGCTCTTGGTCTGGCCATCACAACTTGAGAACCATTGTTCTAGGAAAAAAGGAAAGAAGGCCAAGTACCTCTCCATAGGCAAAAATAGAAGAATTTGGGTGATAAGTATTCTTGAAAAACATACTTAACAGTCAGAGATAGACACGCAACCCTTGCTTGACCAATCACTCTCTCTTCTGGGACTTTAGGTTGTTAGCAAGAGATGCAGACTCAAACATACAGCATTTCTTCTTCCCAGTGCTGTGACCAGGCATCACTGTGGACAGGTGTCGTGGTTTAATTGCCTAGCCTGAATCCTGTCCACTTTCAGGCCAGTTCTCCAGCCTCCTTGAGATTTTGTGAGTCCCCAGTATCCTTCCAATAAATCCCTTTTTGTAAAATTGGTGAGTCCATTTCTGTTGCTTGCAAATCTCTTGTCTTCATACATGTCCTTGAAGTGGTCTGTACTTAGCCGGGTTAAAGAGGAATGAGAACTTATTTACTTCAATTTTTCTATCATTCAAACATAACACTTTTCAGTTAAAACATCTTGGTTTTTTTCCTAATTACAGAAGTAATGCAAACATTGTAACAAAGGGTGGGTACCCGCTAAAGATATTTTTAAAAATCTTTTTGATTGACTTTCCATTGGTTAAAACGCTGTTGCATAGCTAGTGAGAAAATAAAATGTTGATTAACTAAAGGATGTTCCTCTGAGAAAGGAATATATGTTAAATGGCAGTCTAAGGAGACCACAGTGAATATATGACCACTTTATCCTAGCGTGGGTAGGAGCTTCATCTCTGCCATCCTAGTGGGCAAGTTAATATTAAGGCCAGCTTTGTGGTTAGTCTAAAGATTTGCCTGAAAAATCTTATTTATGTTAACTACAGATGCACTTTTAGAGTTTAAGACTTAGGTTTTTAATACACAATTACTTGTGGTGTCCACATATTCATATGTACTCATAGATTTTCCTCTCCGAACTGTGAATTATTTCCTCTTTGTAATGCCATCTGCTTCCTCCACCCAAGCCACTTTACAATGCTTTCCTAAAGCCGATTTCAGTGGCTTCCTCTCTGCCCAGGAAAACAGGTTCCTGTGCAGGACAATAATAATATTTTTGCAATCTTTGGATAAATTATGTTAATTTTCCCTCTTTATTAATTTACTAATGCATTGAAAGAATCTCAGCTGAATTTTCCTCCTTGCTTTTTGCTTAGTGATATGGTTTGGGTGTGTCCCCACCCAAATCTCGTCTCGAATTTTTGTTCCCATAATCCCCACATGTCATGGGAGAGACGGGGTGGGAGGTAATTTAGTCATGGGGGCAGTTACCCTCATGCTGTTCTCATGATAGTGAGTGAGTTCTCATGAGATCTGATGGTTTTTTAAGGGGCTTTTCCTCTTTTTGCTTGCTGCTGCCATGTGAGGAAGGACATGTTTGCTTCCCCTTCTGCCATGATTGTAAGTTTCCTGAGGCTTCCCCGGCCATGCTGAACTGTGGGTCAATTAAATCTCTTTTCTTTATAAATTGCCCAGTCTCAGGTATGTCTTTATTAGCAGTGTGAGAATGGACTAATACACGTAGAGAATTCCTCCCTCCTAACCTACAAATAGTCACAGATGTCTATGTCAAACTGGACTCCCATGAAGTCCTCCCCATGTCTATCCTCCTCTTCCATGAAATCCAAGCCAGGGTTGCCTGAATCACCTCATCCTCAACAACCTTTCTCAGAATAGGAAATATTCAATATTTGCCACCACTCATCTTGTGGGCTTCATATAAAAAATACAAAATGCTACCTTTTAAAAATTAAAAAGCGAGTAAATTACCTTCCAAGGTTCAATCTGAGTTTAGAAAATTCATTACAATGAAAAGAGAAGGAGGATTTTTTTTTATTGCGGATAGTTAGTGGCATTGATGGATCATGGCAGAGCCATCCACAATATGGCCAAATAATTTCACTGGAGAGGATTTTATATAGCTACAGCTAAAATTCAATGAACTGATTCAGAAGACTCAGTATAAAATATAACAGTGACTTTGAGTGCCAAATCAATTTGGGGGATTGAAGGGATAGGGAGAGCCTTCGTTCCCTCCCCGTTCATGGACGTGACTTTAACTGGAACTGTAAATTCGCAGGCATAGGAGTGGCAGGCAGTGGGCTACGGCAGGTGATTTAGGAAACCTATCCTGAAAAATCAGCAAGTGGTTGCAAATAGCAGTCCTTAGAGAAGCGTGTGACTCTGAAGTACGTCCAAGAAAGAAAGTTCAAAGGATGTTCTTGAGGACAAATTAGGGATTTGCCATCAGGTGACAAGAGTTCTAGGTTTGCAAATGGATCAACTTGAGTCCTTGTTTTCTACCTCAGTCTCCTCCCTTGTGAAATAAAAGGGTTGAAGCAGAATAATGGCTTTCACAGTGTTGGTTGTCTTTGTCTCTGTAATAGTAGGAGGCTTTTTGCTCATGGATTCATCCTACTCTGCTGGACTTTCACGTTGCCTCTGCAGACCCATGCTCCAGCATTCTCACCCTGCTCTTGCTCCACAATGCTGAGGACTGCATTATTAAACTCCCTTGCCTGCCAGCTTCCACTCAGGTTCAGCCAGCAGGAGGTGCCCATAGGAGACTGGAGGATGAAATAAGACAGAGGATGGGATGTTGACACAACTTCCTCCCTGCCAGGCCACTGGTTGGCAGTGGCAGTGCTCCTGCCCAGTGTCCTCCTTCCACCATACCTCTCTTTTCCTCTCTCTGGGTTCCAGAATCATCCCTGATATGGTTTGGCTGTGTCCCCACCCAAATCTTGAATTGTAGTTCCCATAATTCCCACATATTATGGGAGGGACCTGGTGAGAGGTAATTGAATCATGAGAGCGGGTCTTTCTTGTGCTGTTCTTGTGATAGTGAATAAATCTCATGAGATCGGATGGTTTTATGAAGGGGAATTTCCCTGCACAAACTCTCTCTTTGCTGTCCACCATGTAAGATGTACCTTTGATCTTCATTCGTCTTCTGCCATGATTGTGAGGCCTCCCCAGCCACGTGAAACTGTGAGTCAACTAAACCTCTTTCTTTTATAAATTACCCAGTCTCTGGTATGTCTTTATCAGCAGTGTGAAAACAGACTAATAGAATCTCCTAACCCTGCCCATTCAGACAAGGGTAGCAACTGCTGTTGTTAGCCTCCAGGGCTTCATCACGCCTTTGGGGTTTCCTGGAACCCTGTCCATTCTGTTGGAAATAACCTCTTCATTAAACTCTCCTCAAAGACCCCACAGAAATGTGGCATCTCTCTCCTGCTGGGACAGATGCACTTGGAGACTTCTTAGGTAAAACAGACCAGAGAGGCTCTGCCCTGAATGTAGCTGGGGCTTCCGTGCACACAGTATGCCCCACCCTCATGCGCTTACGGGGACCTGATCCTGTGCAGAAAGACACTTCCAGCTTCTGAGATTCCTTCCAAATTGTCACCTGTAGAGAGGTGGTGGTGGCGGGGGGGGGGGGGGGGGGGACTCCCTCATCTGTCATTATTCAAATATATTGAGCTTGTATATTTGTTTATTCACTCATTCAGCTAACACCAGTGGAGCACCTATACTGACGCAGATCCTGTGCTAGGTTCTGAGGTTAAGGGGTAAATAAGATGGAATTCCTAGTCTCAAGGGGCTTACACACATTTGCAAACACACAAGCCAACTACGAAAACCTCAGAGCCAGAAAGAAAGGGCCCTAAGATACTTCTCATCCGCAGCAGCTCTGAGGCCAGGAAAGCAGGACCCGGGCTCTGTCAACCTGAGAGAAAACAGCAAGAACAGTGCATTGTGGATTTAGGATCTCATTCCCTGTGCGGGAAGGAAGTGGCAGGCAGGAGAATAAGACCAATGGGATCTTTCCCCAAGATGTTGTCAGGGATTCAGGTGTGGACTCCCCGGGGCCTGTGACTAAGGTGGGTGGTTGCTTTAGGAACCTGCAGGTGCACAGAGGGGACAGCAGAGGTGGCCGTGAAGAGAAGGATGGCGACAGAGGTGATAGGTTGTGCCAAGGATCAGAGAGTTTGGCTCATGCCAGAGGCACATGGCTGAAACCATCTGTGTGTAACAGCCATCTCTGCAGGGGTCACCCCTAACCTGGGAACTCAAGAGAGAAATTGTTGTCCTGGTAGAAACTGGTAAGGACAGCCCTGACATTCCTCTGCCTCATGAGGTGGCAGAGATAGTATGCCAGAGCCCCTGTCTATATCACAGTGAGAATGCAGAGGCTGTGAGCATGAACTCTGGAGCCAAACTGCCCAGGGCTGAATCCAGTCTTTGCCACTTGCTGCCAAGTGATACTATTTTTGTTTTCAGCCTTCTCATCTGTGAAGGGTGATTCTAACCCACCCTCATAGGAGGGTTGTGAAAATGTATTTAATTAGTATCTGCAAAGCACTTAGCACAGTGCCTGACACAGAGGAAGTGCAATGCAAATGTTAGTCGTTATTACTCAACATCACTTTACTATTTTCATTTCAGTATGGACCCCAAATCGAGTGGACTCGGGGGTGGGAATTTGGCTGATAGGAATGAGCACAACATTGGAAGGGGAGTGGAGAATCCCAGCCTTTGGAGTAAGACAAGGATTTAAATCTAAACCCTGCCATGAGCCAGCTCCGTAATCTTGGCAAGCACTTAGACCTTCTCCAATCCTCAGTGTTCTCATCTATAAAACAGGGATAATTATAGTACCTACCCCTTAGGGTGGTAGTGGGGGGTAATGACAAGTTCCTTTATTTTTCATTTACTCATTCATTCACGTATTCGATAAACACATTTTTTCCCCACCATACAAGCTATGTTTACTAAGGAAACAAACTTGTTTCCCAATTCAGGGGTCTGGGGCATGTGTAGCCACCATTCAGAGTCTCTAATAAGCAAGACCCGGCCAACGTGGCCACAGGAAGTTGACTTAATTCTCATGTCTTGACTGGCTGCTCCCTGTGTTCCTCAAATCTAGCATTTGGGACGCAGAGTCCCTCAACACCATAGCTCAGCATCTATGTATCTTCGGGGACCCCTTCAGGTTAAAAAGCAGGTGTTGTCAAGCTGGGGGAGCGGGGAAGGGGGGCCTCGGGCAGGGATACACAGGAAATCGCTACCTGCAGTGGGTGATCACCACATGTGTGGGTTCTGTGGGTGCCCAGGCTGTCACCGGGACTGCAGGCAGCAAGTGACAGATCCCATGCACGCCTCCTCATTTAAATTCACTCCACAGTCCAGATCTGCCTGCACCCAAGGAGGTTTCAGGGCAAGCTGCCCCGAATGTTTCCATTCAGAATGGTGCATCCCCTCTCATTTTTGGAAGCTTTTAAACTTCAGGGTGGACAGCGTGGCCCTTAGGAATGTGCTTTCATGCATTAGGAGTCGATCTTAAACAGCAAATGTGCCACAGTCAGTCATAGAAGGAAATAATAATACGACTTCAAAAGAGCAGAGCGCAAAAGAAAGGCTATTATTAATGGGAAAAATAATTTTAAAGTCATATTAAAGAGCCTCAAGTCTAGTGGAAAAAGCCAGGAAATGGGAACAAAATTAGCATTATTATAGCTTTTCATGGTAACTTACTCTGGGTTTTTCTGGTGGCTTAAAAAAAGCAGAAAAGAAGGGAAAAGCTGGCTGATAACAATTTATCCGACCAAATACATTTCCCATCCCAAATGCACCTGTGATAGTGACTGTATTTAAATTGTTTCCTTTTTATATTTGTTTTGTGGCCATTTATACCTCACAGTGTTAGTAGAGAAAGCAGCATTTTGTGTGGAATGGTAAACAGTAAAGCTCTTTGAGGCCTTTCAGAAAGAAGTGCAATTCGAGGGGCAGGAATTATGATTATTAATTTGCATGTTAATAATCCAAATCTTCACTAAAGCCCACACTGCAGATGCACCCTCTGAAACTCCACAGAGGTAAGTGCTGTATATTAATGTGGCACCTTCGGTCTTAGAAGAAAAGGAGTTTCTGTGAAGGACGAGACCTTTTTCCTTTCTCAATTTTGAAAGGAGAGTCCTCTTTTTGTTAGGTGCTCATTGCCTTTGCTTCAGTTAAACTGTTCCCCTCTCAGATCATCCTCTTTCTCATCATTTCAAAGTCCCCAACAATTTCTCTCAGTTAGGCTTTAGGACACTTACAACCCCACTCCTCTGGAAGCATGGTGAAGCATATGTGTACACATCTGTGTGCAGTGTGTGCTAACGTGCACGCCTCAAACCTTCGGCTTTGTTTATACATATATGTATTCTATTATTAATGGTTTGGAGCCACTTCGGTTCTGAAGTAGGTGAAATTTAAGTTACTTTGTAGGTGAAATTTAAATTACTTTTTAAAACATGTTTTTTGGCTGGGCAAAGTGGCTCATCCCTGTAATCCCAGCACTTTGGGAGGCCAAGGCAGGAGGATCACTTGAGGTCAGGAGTTCAAGACCAGTCTGGCCAACATGGTGAAACCCCATCTCTACTAAAAATACAACAATTAGCCAGGCATGGTTGCAGGTGCCTGTAATCCCAGCTGTTCAGGAGGCTGAGGCAGGAGAATTGCTTGAACCAGGGGGCTGGGCGGAGGTTGCAGTGAGCCAAGATCACACCACTGCACTCCAGCCTAGGCGAAAGATCAAAACTCCATCTCAAAAAAATAAAAATAAAAAATAAAAAAATAAAAAAATATATATATATAGTGGTAAAAGACACATAACAAAAAATTTACCATCTTAACTATTTTTAAGTGTGCAATTCAGTGGTATTAAGTACATTCACATTGTTGTGCAACCACCACCACCATCCGTCATTGGAACTCTTTTTATCTTACAAAACTGAAACTCTGTACCCCTTAAATAACTCACCTTTCCCCCCCTCTTCCCTGTCCCCTGGCAGCTACCATTCTACTTCCTGTTTCTATAAATTTAGCTACTTCAGATACCTCATGTAAGTGGAATCATAGAGTATCCGTCTTTTAGGAAGAGATTTTTTTATGAGAAGGCTAGATTTGAGAACATCTGTTAGAAGGTGATTGTGATGCCAGTGGAATGTGACTGACAATACTGGGCTGCTCTGTGAGAGCAACCTGACCCTCCAATAAAGTGCTCATTCCCCCAGTAACAGAACTTGCCCCCCTCCAATTGTTGCCTACTGTCTATTGGGTCCAGAGAAGACTGGCAAGTGGATGACATCTGAGAATTGAAGGGATACCACTTCTCTAGCATCTGGCTGGGGGCTCCACTGGAGTAGCAATCAGTGGTCAGAACACAGATTCCTGATTTTGAAGGATGGGGCCCTTTTTGCCCACCCTGGCTCTTGCAAGCTGTGTGCAGCTTCCTCCAGGAACATGTGCATTGTTACAAGTCCCTCCCTCTCCAGCTGAAATGACTTTCAGGAGATTAAAAGGGCTCCGCCTGCTTCATTTTTGTCTTTTCTGCCTTTTGAAACCCAAACATTAAAGACTAAGGCATTCAAAAACAACCACCTATACTAGCAAAATCAGAAAGTGACTGCGCATAGCCAGGAAAAGGCACATGCTCAGAAAAGACCCCAAAAGACCTCAAGTTTGTACCTCAACCCGATCCTTGGCAAACAGCAAACTCTAGAGAAGCAAGATGATCTGATTTCTAGTAGTACCAGATTATTATATACAAATGTCTAGTTTTCAACAAAAATACTTCAAAGCATGCAAAGTATGGCCTATTCAAAGGAAAAAATAATAATCAGCAGAAACTGTCCCTGAAAAAGACCTGATGCCAGCTCTACTTGCCAAAGACTTTAAAACAACAGCCTTAAAGATTCTCAAAGAACTAAAGGAAGATGTGGAGAAAGTCAAGAAAATGATGTCTGAACAAAAGGGAAATATCAAGAAGAGAGAAAAGCTAAAGAGAAACCAAAAAGAAATTACGGTACTGAAAAGTATAGTAACTGAAACAAAAACCTCACTAGAAAGATTCAAAGAGAGATTTGAACAGGCAGAAGAAAGAATCAGTGAACTTTACTTCTCAAATTTTATGAAAGGCATTAATATAAACATCCAAGAAGCTCAACAAGCTCCAAGTAGGATAAACTCAGAAAAGACCCATAGACAGCCTCAAGACAGCCCTGCCCCCATGGCTTTGCTGGGTACAGCCCAGGCTTCATGCATTGAAGTCATACGCTTGCAGATTTTCCAGGCAGGTGCTGCATGCTAGTGGTTCTACAGTTCTGAGGTCTCAGGGATGGCCCTGCCCCGAAGGATCCACTATGTTTTGTGCTAGTGAGGGCTCTCTGTAAGCTCTGCCTCCATGGTAGGTCTCTGCCTGGGCTCTGAGGTGATCCAAGATATCCTTTTAAATCCATGTGGAGGTAGCCATAACTCCACAGCTTGTACTCTCTGCATGCCTGCAGCATTAGCACCATGCGGATGCCACCAAAGTTCACCACTTGTGCTTTCCTGAGTGGTGGCTTGAGCTGCACCTAGGCCCACTTGAGGCAAGGCTGGATTTCTTCTAATGCAAGGAGTACTGCATTGGAATGCAGGGAGCAGAGATTCAAGATGGCCCTGAGCAGTGAGTCCTGAGGCCCCCTCCCTAGAAACAGTTCTGTCCCCAAGGTCCTAGCACTCTGGGCCTGTGATAAGCACGGCAGCACTGAAGAGCTCCAAAATGCCTTCAGTGTCATTCTCCCACTGTCTTGATGAATAGCACCTGGGTGCTTTCTATTCATACTGATTTTATCAAATGGTTGCTTGGTCATACTCTTGGTTTTCTCCCCTAAACATGCTTTTTAATTATTTACATGGTTAAACTGAGAATTTTTTAAATTTCTACATTCTGCTTCCCTTTTAATTATAAATTAATTAATTTCTCTACATTTTATTATAAGTAGTTAAGACATACAGTATCTCAAATGCTTTGCTGCTGGTATTTGTTATAGCAACACCCCGCTTCTGGTACCAACTTTTGTCTTACTCCATTTGTGTTTCTATAACAGAATATCTGAGACTTGGTGATTTATGGAGAAGAAAAGCTTATTTTTCTCATGGTTCTGGAGACTGGGAGGTCCAGGATCAAGGCACTAGCATTTGGTGTCTGGTGAGGGCCTTCTCTCTGCATCCTTCCAGAGGGGAGGAACCTTCTCTCCTCACATGGCAGAAGGCAGAAGGGCAAAAAGGGCAAACTACTCAAATGCTGCATTTGAGTAGCCTCTTTCATAGATCCTTAGTTCCATTAATGAAGAAGGAACCCTCAAGGCCTAGTCACTTCTTGTAGACCCTAACTCTTAATACTATCACATTGACAACACCTGAATTTTGGAGAGGACACATTAAAACCATAGCAATGTGGAAATAACCCAAGTATCCACCAACGAATGAGTAAGAAAAATGTGATATGTACATACAATGAAATATTATTCAGCCTTAATAAAGAAAGAAATACTGACACATACTACAACATGGATGAACCTTCAGGATATTGCATTAAGTAAAATAAGCCAGTCACAAAAAATATATATATATTGTATGATTCTACTTATGTGAGGTACTTAGAGCTGTCAAAATTATAGAGACAAAAAGCGTGGTTGCCAGAAACCAGGGGAGGAAGAAATAGAAAGTTGCTGTTCAATGGTAATAGAGTTTCAGTTTTTCAAGATGAAAAGAGTGATGGAGATGGATGGTGGCAATGGTATTAAACAATATTATGAATGTATTTAATGCCACTGAACTGTACTCTTAAGGTTACATGGTAAAGTTTATGTTGTGTGTTTTACCACAATAAGAAGTTTGAAGAAAATTCTTATAGGGACTTCAGTTGAGTAACACTATTCACACCCTTCCTACAACCCCAAATAGAGGAACACAATCTTTGCTTGAATCTCCATCTAAGGAGATGGCAGAAAGTTTAATGCATATATTAGACTCTAGCGGTGGTTCTGAAATAATTGGAGCCCAACTGTTAGACTACTGAGAGGCAAAAATATAGGCCTCAAGGTTTTCATGTATCATCTCCCAAATTAACTGGATGTATGCTGAGTCATTTCTCCTTTTGCTGCCTTAGAAGACAAAGTTCTTGTGAGATGACAGCAAACCTAGTTAACACAACCTGACCCCATAACAAGGATTTCTCTGAACTTGCCCCAGGCCTGATAGTTCCAACTCACCCTCTCGGTGATCCTCTATTAACATATGTAAAGACTTTCAAAGTGGCTTCTAAAGCTGTCTTATTCATTTAAAGGCTGCTGACAACCTTCTGACTCTGTTCTCCAGCCTGAACTTCTGAATTACTATATTGCCATTCCTGCGAGAGCTAAACCAGACCTAGGTAACTTCGGGCTATCAATATAAATTACTTTAGTGATCCATTACCTCAGCTCTCCCCAGCATGCACCCACAAGCATACCTTACCTGGGGCACTCCGTGCCTATTATATCAATGATATCATAGCAATTGGGCCCAGTGAGTGAGAAGTACTATGGATGCCACAGTAGGACACTGTAGGAGATGGGAAATAAACCCTATGAAGGATCTGGCGTCTACCACATTGATTAAATTTATAGGTGCTCAGTGGCCTGAGGCAGGCCATGACATTTCATCCAAAGTAAATAAATAAACAAATAAATTTATTGTATTTTGAATCGCCTACAACTAAGAAGGAAGCAGAAACTTGGCGGGTCTCTTTGGGTTCTGGAAGCAGCATACTTCACACTTGAGAAAGCGTATACAATCTAATTTATCAGCTGACCTGGAAGGCTTCTAGCTTGAATGGGGTCCAGAGCATGAAAGAGCTCCGTACTAGGCCTAGGCGATAGTATAAGCATCCCTGTTATTTGAGCTATGTGACCAAGAAATCCCATGATACTAAACACATCACAAAAAGATACTGTGTGGAATCTCTGGCTCCAACATTGGAGCTCAAATCCCTAGAATTATGGAACAAAGCCATGAAATCTATGGCAAAGAACTCTACTCAAAACACAGCTCCTGGCATACAACTGGGCTCTGGTAGAAACTGTCTGACCATGAAGTATCATGTGGCCAGAGCTGTCTTTTATAAGCTGAGAACTGTTAAATCCACCAAGCAACAAAATCAGGTACATCCAGGGACCTTCCATTGTTAGACAGAAATGGTACCTCTGGGGTTAGAAGGCATAAGTCATCTCCCCAAACCAGTAGCACAGATCCTCATGTAATCTACCAGTGTTTCATTGACTCTCCTCTTTCAGCTCACATGTATAACTTTATGAGAGGTTCTCTACAACTAGCTGAAGGAGGAGGATTAAGCCCAAACTCAGCCTACTGACTTATTGACTTGATATGAAGGTGTTGGCCTAAAAGGGACTACCACCATAGTACAATCCCATTCAGGGACAGCCCTAAAAGACTGGGGCCAATGTACCTGGTTGTCTATTTTCCATGGAGCAATAAGAAATTTAAGTCAATGGAATACATGTATTCATAAGCAATGAGCAATGCTTACATCACGGGTTAGCAAACTTTGGTCCATAGGCAAAATCCAGGCCAATGCCTATTTTTATAAATAAAGTTTTATGAGAACACAGCCATGTCTATTCATCTTCATATTGTTTGTGGCTGCATTTGCAAGAATGGCAGAGTTGCAACAGAAACTGGATTGCTTACAAAAGTGAAAATATTTACTATCTGGTCCTTTACAGAAAAAGTTTGCTGATTCCTGACTTACATAGTTAATAAGGGAATGGGAAGGAGCCAGATTGGAAGATTCAGAATGGGAAGGTCAAGGAAGGATGTGGGTGGACTCCTGAGAGTAGACATCAAGTATAGTATCTTCATATAGTACACCCAAGTTCACCAGAGAGTATCTGGTGCAAAAGAGACATTAAACAACCAAAGGGGCTGATGCCTCAGCCAGTAGACATCAGGAAATTTCTGTCCTTGGTCATCCCAGTTTTTATGCAATAGGTTCATGAATGAAGTAGTCAACAGTGGCAGATATAGAAGCTCTTTATGACTCAATGGCATAGGTTCTTTTTCACCAGGGCTCATTGACCTACTAATGCTGCTGAGTATGTGATTTGCCAACAGTAGAGACCAATACTTAGCCCTGCATATGGTAGCATTCCTTGAGGAGTCCAACTAGCCACATTGAAGCAAATTGATTATAGCAGAAGCCTTTCCTTTGGAAACGGCAGTGCTTTATCATGATCAGGATTGTTTCTTCTAGATGGTTTGCCTTTCTGCCTGCAGTGCCTCAGACAGCACCACTATTTAAAGCTCACAAAGTGTCTGATTACTAACATTGGGATCCTACATTACATTTCTTCAGACCAAAGACCCACTTTACAACAAAAGAGATGGGCACGTAACCTTGAGATCCACTAATTATATCAACTATTCCACCATCCAGATCTGAGAGTTGACAAGGACATTAAAAGTCATTATAATCATTTTTATATGTTGTAAGATATCTTAAAAGACTCAACTCTAACTTCCTGAGATTAAAACTATAATACTTGAGGTAAAAAAAAATTCACTATATACAATTCATGGATGATTAGATATTGCCAAATTAGTGAAGATCAAGGCATAGCTATAGAAATTATCCAAAATGAAAAACAGAGAAGAAAAAAAAGCCAGGTGCAGAGGCTCTAACCTGTAGTCCCAGCATTTTGGGAGACTGAGGCAGGCAGATCCCTTGAGGCCAGAAGTTTGAGACCTGCCTGGCCAACATGGCAAAAACCTGTCTCTACTAAAAATATAGCCAGGCGTGGTGGCACACACCTGTAATCTCAGCTACTCATGAGGCTGAGGCACAAGAATCACTTGAATCCAGGATGCGGAGGTTGCAGTGAGCTGCGATCACGAAGGCAGAGCCACAGCTCTGTCGCCCAGGCTGGACTACAGTGGCACGATCTCGGCTCACTGCAAGCTCTGCCTCCCGGGTTCATGCCATTCTCCTGCCTCAGCCTCCCGAGTAGCTGGGACTACAGGCACCCGCCACCACGCCCAGCTAATTTTTTTATATTTTTAGTAGAGATGGGGTTCCACCGTATTAGCCAGGATGGTCTCTATCTCCTGACCTTGTGATCCACCCGCCTCAGCCTCCCAAAGTGATGGGATTACAGGCGTGAGCCACTGTGCCTGGCCAAAAAAAATTTTTTTAATATAAAGAACATCAGTGACCTGTGGTACAAATGTGTTTATCTGCTAATCCTAATATCTAACTCAGTTCTGGGTTGGTCTCTATTGATTGATCATTCTCCTTGATATGAGTTGTGTTGTTTCCCTGTTACTTGGCATGCTTGGTAACCTTTGATTCGATACCAACCTAGTTGGAGTTCCCAAAGGAGAGGAGGAAGCAGCACAGAAAAAAAAAATTGAATAAATGATGGCAAAAATTTGTCCAAATTTGACAAAAATTATAAACCTGCAGACCCAAAAAGCTTAAGAAACACAAGAAACATAAGAAACCCATACCAAGGCATAGCATAATCAAATTGATCAAAATCAGGGTTAAAGAGAAAATCCTAAAAGCAACCAGAGAAAAAGACATTTTTATACATGTTATGGACAGAGGAATAAAGATAGAGATGACAACAGCTTTTTCATCCGAAAAAAATGCAAATGAGAAGACAATGGGACATCTTTAAAGGACTGGAAGAAGAAACCTATCAGTCTAGAATTCTATCCCAAGCAAAAATATCATTTAAAAACAAATGCAAAATAAAGATGTTTTCAGACATACAGAAGCTGAAAGAATTCACCACCAGTAGACCTGCACTACAACAAATATTAAAGAAAGTCCTTCCGGCAGAAGGAAAATGATACCAGATGGAAATATGGGTCTTCACAAAGGAATGAGGAACATCAGAAACATTAACTACATGGGTAAATATGTTATTTTCCTCTGTATATCTTTTAATAGATAATATTTCAAACAAAATAATCACAATGAATTGTAGAGTTTATAACACATGTAAAAGTAAGATATATACAATAGCATGTAGGCCAGGAAGGGAATCATACTACTGAGAAGATTTTCCCTTACTATACATAAGGTGATATAATGCCACTTGAAGATAGATTGTATAAGTCAACGATATACACTATAACCCTAATAGAACTCCTAAAACAACAAAGATAATATAATTCTTTATTATATTGTTATCTAACAATTGTTAATTGTTAGCTGTAATTCTTTGTTTTGTTGTTTTAAAAGTTCTATTGGGTTATAGAAAATACAGTTCTATTGAAATCACAGAAAATACTCAGTCCCAAAGAAGGCAGAAACCAATAGCATATCAATAATCACATTAAATGCAAATGTTCTATATATCCCAAATAAAATCAGATTGTTGGATTGGATTAAAAACCAAGATACAATTATATTCTGCCTACAAAAGAAGTACATTTAATATAGACACAAATAGAATAAAAGTAAAGGGATGGGAAAATGTATGCCATGTTAACAATAATTTTTTAAAGCTGGAGTGACTATACGAGTATCACACAAAATATATTTCAGAGCAAATAATATTAACAGGGATAAAATAGCTATTTCATTACAAAAAAGGGTCAATTAGCCAAAAGGATATAAAAATCCTAAATGTTTAAGCCTCAAATAACAGAGCTTAAAAATACATAAAACAAAAACTGATGGGATTGCAAGGAGAAATAGACAAATCCAAAATTATAGCTGGAAATATCAATACTCCTCACTCAATAATTGGTAGAATAAATAGAAAATCAGCAGGGATGCAAGAGGTTTGAACAGCACTAAAACCAATTTGACCAAATTGAAATTTTTAGACTAGAATTACCAATTATCCAAGTCTGCATGAGACAGGACAGTTTCCCAGAAGGTAGACTTTTCAGTGCTAAAACCAAAAGAATCCTAGGCAAAGTAGAATAGTTGGTCACCCTACATAGATCTGAACAGCAATAGAATACACATTCTTCTCAATTGCATGCAGAACATGTACCAAAATAGACCATATTTTGGGCCTTGAAAATAAATTTTAATACATTTAAAAGGATTCCAGTTCATTGGAAGATGCTGAAGGACAGAAAGAAGAAGGTGGATAGCCTAGGATCACAGGACTTGAGAAATGACATGGTGGTGGTGAGTTTCCTCCATATATTCTGAACAGGGTGCCCCAGATGCCTCCAACCAGAACCACAAACAGACACTGACAAAAAATAATAATAATAATAACCTTTAAGAAAAGCATGCTCTCCTTAGCCAAAAAATTGAGAAAGAGGTGGACTAACACCTGAAAACCTTGTGGCAATACTTTCATTACTCCAGCCAAACATCAATACAAAAACACCCACAATCAAGCAGAGAGTTGATCTTCCACCCCAGAGAAGCAGGAAGCACTTTTTAATTCTTCTGCTGGGTGGTGTTAGCAAGGCCAAGTGTGGATCTAATTTACTGTCTTCTGCCTGGTGGGAGTAGGAACACCAATTTCTCTGCCAAGGTAGGGTCAGCAAGACTGAACAGAGAGTTGATCTTCCATTCCCCACCTGGCCAAAGTAGGTCATTTTTCAATCGCCAAAGCCAGGGTAGTGGCAGCGGCATTTATGGGTGAACAGAGCCTCCACCCCCATCCAGCAGCAACGAAACTTAACAAGGCAGTTTGGGTAGTCGCCACTAGGATTCACACACACTCTCAGTGTCAGCAGAACCACACAGGGAGGTGAGCCTCCACCCTCATCCAACATAAACAAGGTGGTGCAAAGTAAGGTAGTTGACACTCTACTTCCTCTCTTCCCTGAAGTCAGTGGACCCAATGGGGATCTGAGTTTATGTTCCCACTCACTCAATGGCAACAAGGTGGTACAAGGCAATGTCTCACTTTTTCTGGGAAGGTGTTAGTGGAGCCCAGTAGGGAGTTGCATGCATACCTACCTAGTCATCAATTTATATCTCAACAAAAGACAATAGATACCAGTACTGAAATGAATGAGATGTTGGGGTTATCTGGCAAAGATTTTAAGGCATTCATCATGAAAATGCTTTAACAAGCAATTACAGTTTATCTTGAAACAAGTAAAGAATATAACATTTCAGCAAAGAAATGAGTTATAAAATAGAGCCAAGCCAGGCACAGTGGCTCATGCCTATAATCCTAGCACTTTGGGAGGCCAAGGTAGAAGGATCCCCAGCACTTTGGGAGGCCAAGGCAGGAGGATGGCTTGAGCCTAGGAGTTCAAGGCCAGCCTGGGAAATATAGTGAGATTCTAGGCGCTAGTTGTGGTGGCATATGTCTGTAGTTCCAACTACTCAGAAGTGAGATGGGAGGATCACTTGAGCCCAGGAGGTGGAGGCTGGCATGAGAAGTGATCACACTACTTACTGTACTCTAGCCTGGGCAACAGAGTGAGACCTTATCTCAAAAACAAACAAACAAACAAACAAACAAAAACAGATAAAAAGAGCCAAATGGAAATTATAGAATTAAGAAATACAATAACCAAAATAAAAAGTCCACTGTATGGCCTCAGTAGTAGAATGGAGATGACAGGATAGAATCAATGAACCCAAGAACAGAATTTCCCCAGTCCAAACAATGGACAAAAAATAAACTGACAAAAATGAACAGAACCAAGTGTGTTCTCTGGCTACTGTATACGAAATTTGAAACCAATGACAGAAAAATCTGTAGAAAACTCCTCAGTGTTTGAAACTAAATAACATGGTTCTAAATAACACGGGTCAATTAAGTTAGAAAATATTTTGAACTGAATGAGACTGAAAACACAACTTATCAGAATTTGAGATACCCCTAAAGCAATATTGACCTGTGGGACAATAACTATAGAATTGTTATTTGTATCACCAAGAGACCCAGAAGGAGAGAATAGTGAAAGTGGAATTGAAAAAGTGTTTGAAATACGAATGGCTGAAAACTCCTCAAATTTAGCAAAAGACACGAAGTTACAGATTCGTGAAGCTAAGGGAATCCCAAATACAATAAACTCAAAGAAATTCATGCCAAAACACATCATAATTATTCTTCTGAAAACCAAAGACAAATTTTAAAATCTTGAAGACAGCTAAAGATAAATGACACAATACTAATAGAACACCAATTCAAAGACAGCAGGTTTCTCATCTGAAATCACAGAAGTCAGAAAGAACTGTACTTTCTTCAAGTCTGGAAAAAAAGACTGCAAATTTTGTCTGATGAAAAAATCCTTAAGGAATAAAGGAAAAATTAAAACATTTTCAGATAAAAGAATTTGTCCCTGACTATCCTTAAAAAATGGTAAAAGGAAGTTCTCTAAGCAGAAAGAAAATGATAATAGAAGACAGTTTTGAACTTCAGAAGGGAAAAAACATTGGAATTTGGAATGGGTAAAATTGGGGGTAAATAAAACATAGTACTATATTAGAAGCAATAGATTACTTCTTATGAATTTCTTAAATTATATTTGATGGTTGAAGCAAAAATTATAACATTTTATGTGTTAATTAGTGTATGTAGAGAAATACATAGCACAATTTTTTTTTTAAGTGGAGAGGATAAAGGGACCTAAATGCAAGTAAATTTTCTACGCTCAATGGGAAAACACCTATAGCAGCAGACTGTGATAAGCTACATATATATTGTAATATCTAGAACAACTACTAAAAATCTATAAAAAGATTCAAGTCATACCAAATATGTTCTCTGACCATAGTGGAATTAAATTTGAAATTAACAACAGAAAAATCTCTGGAAAATTCCCCAATGTTTGAAATTAAATAACACACTTGTAAATAACATGGATCAAAATTAACAATTAAATTAGAAAGATTTTGAACTGAATATAACTGAAAACAGAACATATAAGAATTTGAGATATTCCTTAAGCAATAATTAGGGAAAAATTTGTAACACTAAACACGTACTTTAGACAAGAAGAAAGAAGATCTCAAATCAGTGACTTCAGCTTCTACCTTGAGAAACTAGAAAAACAAGGGCCAATTAACTCAAAGTAATCCAGGACTACCTCCCTGTAAAGCTGCACTCTAGTCAGGAGTAGGCTGAGGTGGCCTTCTGACACAGCATGACTCAGCAGGTTTGGAGCGCAGGCTCACAGCCCCGCATGTTATGTAACCATGCCATGTGAGGTGCATTAGGTGATCACCCATGTGAGCTCATGCTTGGCTTGGAGCCACTATTGTCTGTAAATTTATAATTACCCTGCTAATACTGTACATACGGATCAATTGCACGGAGAGAGAGAGTAAAGCCATGTCAAAACTGTCTACGATTCCTCAAGTGTTTTTCCAGCTACCCACCACTTGCCCACTGACTCTGCTCAGACCTCAGTTGGAACCTGACAATTGGCATCACGAACAGGATCCCCAGCGGTTGCAGGTGAGTATGTGGTTGGCACAAGGGCAATGTGACCATACCCTGGTTGAGTGGCTGTGGACAGCTATATGGACTGTGTGGAACGACACTGGTGAAATACCCAAAATCATGAGTAAATGGCAGTTATATGCCAAATTGGTGTAAGTCATCCAGGAAATGAGTATGTGGCAGGCTATGTTTGACCTGAATACCCAGGGGCCAGATGATGAAAGTGTCACCTTCCACAGGAGGGATCTCGTGTGGGGTTCTGTGTCCCCAAGTGCCTTTGGCTCCCTAGCTGTTGTCCTTACCACATATATAGGGCACCACATACATGAAGTGACCACTGCTATGGTGGCTCTTGGGCAAGCAGAAGGCTGTCGGTGGGACTGAGGGGTCTGTGATGTAAAGAAGGGGAAGGTGCTCCACCCACAGTGGCCCCCTGACAGGAGAAAAGAGGGCCCCAATGAGTGACACACTCACAGATGTGGATAGATTTGATTTTTGTCAGGGTTGACCAAGAGAAAATCGGTAAGCAGCTCAATGAAGTACTCTTAAATTTGTGGAGACAGTTGTCTCTGGAGCAGCAATTTCAGAAAATGCCCAAGGGGGAGAAGGACATTGCTGCATGACCTGGTCCTTCCCAGGCACTTCAGTTCAAAGACTACTTGCTGCACCCAGGTAGAAATGTAGAGCCTTTTCTGTTTGATTAGAGAACAGGCCAAAGTGCCTAGCTTGGGGGAAACACTGGGCGACTGGAGGCCACAAGAGGAATTAGCAATCCACTGGTCCCCCACCAATGTACAGTGGGTGCTGGTGCTGGTGGATACTGGTGAAGATTGCAGCCTCATTTATGGGAACCCAGATAAGTTTCCGGGAAAACCTGCTTTCATTGACAGTTATTGAGGTCAGTCAGTGAAAGTGAAACCTCTACCTCAGCACCTTGACATCGGTTGTTTGGCTGCCCGTTTATATACTCTGTATGTCTCTCCCATATCAAAATACATTCTGGAGGTGGATATTTTGCATGACCTGGCATTACAAGCCATGGCCAGGGAATTCAGACTGAGTGCATGTGATGGACATATGCATCACCAGCCTCAGGTCCTGCCACAACCCCGATGGGTTTCTTCCACCCATCAATACCATTTGCTGGGTGAGTATACAGAGATAACTGAGACAATTAAAAAGCTGGAGGAGGTGCAGCAAATGTGTGGCACCCACAGCCCCTACAATTATCTGGTGTGGGCAGTTAGAAATCCTGATGGAACTTGGCAGATGACGGTGGACTATCAGGAACTGAATACAGTAACACCCCCTTTGCATGCAGCTGTACCATCAATCATGGATTTGATGGACCATTTGATGACAGAACTGGGACAGTACCACTATGTAGTGGACTTGGCCAGTGCATTTTTCTCCATAGACATCAGTCCAGAGAGCCAGGAACAGTTCACCTTCATGTGAGATGGGCAACAATGGACTTTTACAGTGTTGCTGCAGGGCTACGTGCATAGCCCCACCATATGTCATGATCTAGTTGCCACAGATTTAGCCACCTGGCAATGTCCAGAAGGGGTCTAGCTATTCCATTATATTGATGATATTATGTTAACCTCTGATTCTCTTGCTGATTTAGAAGTGATGGCGCCCCTCTTGCAGCAACATTTGGCAGCATGTGGTTGGGCTGTCAATGAATCCAAGGTCCAAGGCCCTGGATTATCTGCCAAATTCTTGGGAGTTATCTGGTAGGGTAAGACAAAGGCCATCCCAGAGGCTATCATTGATAAGATTCAGGCATATCCCTGGCCCACCGTGGTGAAGCAGCTGCAAACTTTTGTGGGCCTCCTGGGTTATTGACGGTCATTTGTGCCCCATTTAGACCAGATGATAAAACCATTGTATTGGTTAACAAAGAAGGGAGTTATCTGGGATTGGGATGATGCAGCTGAGACTGCCTTCCTGGCAACCAAGCGGGCTATTCAGCAGGCATGAGCCCTACAGGTCATTGACCAGGGGCTCCCATTTGAGCTGGATGTGCATGTGACCACAGATGATTTTGGTTGAGGCCTGTGGCAGCGCACAGAGTGCTTGAGAATGCTAGGAGGCTTTTGGTCCCAACTATGGAAGGGAGCTGAGCTCCAGTATTCCTTGAAAGAGAAATAGCTAGCACCTGTATATGCCACCCTTGAGGCTTGTGAGACTGTGACAGGATGGGCTGCAGTCATCATGCAGACGACTTACCCAATAGCAGGATGGATGCATTCATGGGTAACAAACCCCCAGACTGGGACATTGCAGACATCCCCTTTGGCAAAGTGGGGTACCTACTTGGAGCAGCAGAGTACGCTGAGTACAAGTCCCTTAGCAACAGAGTTGTAAGAGGTCTTGGGACTTGTAGTCCTAATGCAAGATAAGGCCATGGGGTCCGAGGCACCCCTAGAGCCTGAGCCTTCACCATTTAAGGAATGGAGTCCCCTCATTCCCAGTGGGTCATGGTACAAAGATGGGTCTAGCCAAGGTGTTACTGCTGCCTAGACTGCTGTTGCAGTCCAGCCTAGTACTAACACCATATGGTTTGAAACCGGGTGTGGACAAAGTAGCCCACTGGACAGTATGGATGGTGATCACCAAGGAGGTGACACCTATGGTAATCTGTACCGATAGCTGGGTGGTCTATTGGGGCTTAACCTTGTGGTTAACTACCTGGAAAATACAGAAGTGGCTAGTTGGCCACCGACCCATTCGGGGGCAACCTATGTGGTACAACCTCTGGGAAATGAGTCATCAGAAAGAGATAACTATTTATCATGTGTCAAGCCATATGCCTTTGGCCACCTCTGGCAATGATGAGGTAGATGCCTCGGCGAAGTTCCGATAGTTAGAATCGGCACCTACGTGAGATGCGGCCTTGTGGCTACACTGGAAACTGGGACATGCAAGGGGTAAACTGATGCAACAGATCAATAAGAATTGGAGCCTGTCCCTGCCCACACAAGACATTTGGGAAGCTTGTTAGAAATGCCTGGGGTGTGCTCAGGCATACCCTAAACAGTGGCAGCTGCCCAGTGTTACACAACAAGTAACGATAGGGTGAGTGCCCTTGACCAGGTGGTAAGTAGACTACATCAGGCTACTGCTGAAGTCACAAGGGTATATGCAGGCACTAACAGCTGTGGACACAGGCCTGTTGTTCACTTACCCTTGCAGGGTGGCCAACCAACAGAACACCATCTGGGCCCTGTGACATTTATGTGTCCTGTATAGTTGCCTTCTGGCCATTGAGAGTGATAGGGGAACACATTTCACTGGAAAACAGGTACAATAATGGGCACAACAAATGGACATAAAATGGGGATTCCATGTGCCATACAACCTACAAGCCCGAGTATGATTGAGCGATATAACAAACTCTTGAATAATGGGTTACGCTTGTATGTCACACTCCTGTCTTTGCAGGGCTGGAGTTCCAGGCTGGACCTGGTGCTCCTAACCTTGAATGAACAGCCACAGCAAGGCAGCCAGACCGCAGTGGAGGCTTTGTTACACCAGGGTGCCACCCCTACTCAGTTGCAGATACATTCCAAGGATGACCTCCTTCGGCCAGGTATGGGGACGAATAGTAACCTGCTGTTGCCTGCCCCAGCTCCCCTGAAAGCAGGGGAACAGAAAACCTGGCTGTGGCCATGTACCCTCCAAGCCCCTACAGCCAGTGGTTGGCCATTGTAGCTCACTGAGGGGAGGGCCTACAGTATGACTTGCATTTCACTCCTTGGGTGTTCAATACATGGCCCCTGCAGTTGACTGTTTATAGGGGAAAGGCCAGGGAAAGAACCCCGCTCTGGGGGACATATGTACTGTCTGTGCCGCCTATTATGAGTTCCCCCGTGACTTTGGAACAGATATAGGACTCAAAGGAACTATGGGGAGCTGAGAAGGTGTGGTACCATTGCCCATGGCAAAAGCCCTTGGTGGCTGCATGGTTATCCAGAGATGAAAGGTTAGCCTGTATTTTGCCTGAGGGACGTGCTTTAACTCCATTAGTATCTGTGCCTACTCAGTCATTTCCACCATAGGTTAACATGCTCCAACTGCATTGTGGACTGAGCTCACACCTACGCTGAGATGACCAGTGTTTCCAGCTGTTGGATCTGCACCACCCTTCCAGCAACAGCTGTGGATGGCTTGCCTTGGCACATATATTCAGCATCTGCAGAGAACTGCACATGGCTGGAGACTTCAACACCCATGGCTGATGCCTGGAATGCAATGAGGCAAGTTTTGGACAAAGGACACCTCAAGACCTGCAGTGCACCCACCCCCTGGCTAGCCTGTAGCATTTATGATGGGTGGGGCTGGCTAGTGGGGGAACATGTAGTACCCCCAGCCCAGGCATCACGGTGCACTGAGCAACACTGGGGTAACACCACTGTGGGATGGGTACCTGTCATGGCCTGTGTTAACATAACACATGTCACTACACCAGTTATAGTGACAAGGTGGTGGAACAAGCAGCCCCACCAACGTCAGGCCCTGATGGATTTTGTGCCCCTTGGGAGTTTATGGGTCTGTAGTGACACAGGGTGGCCTTACCTACCAGTGGATTGGACTGGACGTTGTACCTGGGGGTGGCCTCATGTACCTGGCACTGTTCTCCCCATGTTGTCCAGACTCCCACATACCTGGGAGGCACTACACTCTTGGTTTTTGTGAGTGCGATGAGCCCCCTGGTGGTCCTACCCCTTGGCAACGACTATCCCTGGAGTGGGTGTCATAACTGTAGAAGCACAAGTTACTGCTCTTGCAGAGCACACCACCAGGGCTCTGAATTACACCCGAGTGGCCCTCGTCCTGTTACGAATGAGGCTGATCAGATGAGAAAGGTGGTGTTGCAAAACTGAATGGCCTTCGACATAATAACTGCTGCCCAAGGAAACACCTGTGCCCTTTTAGGAACACAATGTTGTACCTTTATCCCTGACAATTGGCAGAATATAACAGCAGCCATGCAAGGGGTCTCATGGGAGATTAAGGCGGTCAAGAGCCTTACTGACGACCCTCTACAGAGATGGTGGGCATCCCTAGGCTCTGGCCTATGCTGGTCCCTAATAGTCATAAGTAGCATAGCTGGGATCCTAGTAGTGAGTTGTTGCTCTCTGTGTTATTGTTGTGGGTTATGAATTCAGGGCTCCGCCCTGTGGGCATGTGTCCTTCCCTGGGGGATGCCCTCGGCCTGGGAGGTGGAATATGAGGGAGATAGCTGCACTTCGGTCAGGAGTAGGCCAAGGCGGCCTTCCAGTGCAGCATGATTCAGAAGGTTTGGAGCACAGGTGCACAACCCTGCACATTACGCAACCATGCCACATGAGGCACGTTAGGTGGTCACCCACATGAGCTTGTGCTTGGCTTGGAGCCACTATTGTCTGTAAAAGGTATAATTACCCTGCTAATGCTGTACATACAGCCCTCTCCTTCCCAGAGAGAGAGTACAGCCATGTAGAAACTGTCTACGATTCCTCGAATGTTTTCCCAGCTATCTGCCACTCACCCACCAACTCCCTTCCTCTTGGCAAGGACATTCTAAAGTTAACCTGAAAAACAAACTAGTTCAGCCCATGATGGGAAGGGGGTGCCAGATATGCCTCATTATACCATCCTCTCTTTTAGAATTACTGGTAGAACAGACTCTTTAAGTCTGATAAGAAACATTTACAATCCATTGTCTTTGAAACCTACTACCTAGAGGCTTCATCTGCATAATAAAACCTTGGTCTCCACAACCCCTTATCATATCCAGACATTTCTTTCTATTGAAAATAAATCAACCAGTTGCTGATCAAAAAATCTTTAAATCTTCATGACCTGGAAGCTCTGACTTCCAGTTGTCCCACCTTTCCAGAACAAACCAAGGTACATCTTACACATATCAATCGGTCCCTTATGTCTCCCTAAAATATATAAAACCAAGTTGTGGCCCAACCACCTTGGGCACATTCTCAGAATCTGTAGAAGACTGGTCACTCATCTTTCACTCAGAATAAATCTCTTCAAACATTTCACAGAGTTTGAATATTTTCACAGACAGAGGGAAGGATGACAAAGGGACACAGGAAAAGCCTGGCTGTCATGAACCTGTTTGCTGTGTTGATTGTGGTTGAGGACTAAATTCTGACCTTTTTCTTTTCTTTTCTTTTTTGAGACAAGTTCTCCCTGTCACCCAGGCTGGAGTGCAGTGGTGCCATCTCAGCTCACTGCAGCCTCAACCTCCCTTGCTCAAGCCATCCTCCCACCTCAGCCTCCCAAGTAGCTGGGACTACAAGCACGCACCACCACACCCAGATAATTTTTGTATTTTTTGTAGAGATGGGGTTTTTCCATGTTGCCCAGTCTGGTCTCAAACCCCTAAGCTAAAGCAAGCCACTCCCCTCGGCCTCCCAAAGTGCTAGAATTACAGGCATGAGCCACCACACCCAGCCTTTTGTCCTCTCTTGCCCAAATTCCTAAGAGGCCTGGGGAATCACACACTACAAACCCTAAAATCTCATCTGAGAGATTTTATTTAATCCTATCTAACCGACTGATTTTCCAATCTGACCCTGGCATAACATCACATGACAGATAAAGAAGGAAATCAAAACATTTTACCCCAAAGTATGTTTATTTGCCATACTTTGAAATATCCTGCAACATTGTTTTTGTGGTGGAATTGCATCTGTAACGAATCTCTGTTAACTAGATATTTCCCCTTCCAGGCCCTCCCAATCCTGAAGAGTCTAACTGAGGGTCTAGCACTTTTTAAGGGTTTGAATAGGAAACATTCGCCATCTTTTGCCTATAAGGGTGGGCACCCATGAAGCTTCATCTATGTAACAAGAACCTTGGTTTCCACAACCCCTTATCTTGACCTAGACAGTCTTCTATTGATTCCAGGTCTTTAGATAATAACTTAACTCTTTTCATCAATTGCCAATCAGAAAATCTTGGAATCCACCTGTGACCTGTAACCTTCCCCTTCAAGTTGTCCCACCTTTTCAGACCAATCCAATATATACTTCACATGTATTGACTGAAGTCTTATGTCTCCCTAACACATATAAAAACCAAGCTATAACCCAACCACCTTGGGCACATGTTCTCAGCACCTCTTGGGACTGTGCATCAGGCCTTAGTCACTCATATTTGGCTCAGAATAAACCTCTTTAAAAATGTTATGGAGTCTGACTCTTTGTGTCAACATGGTGATGGTCCCATGGGTGTACACATATGTCAAAACTTATCCAATTGTACACTTTAAGCATATGGAGTTTACTGTATATCAATTGTACCTCAATAAAGTGCATTAAAAAAAAGTCTCAAGAAAAAGAAGTCCTCTTTTGTTTGCACTTGGAGCTGTGACCCATACATGCCTGAAGATACTGGCAGCTTTCTTGAGATTGTGAGGAGAAAAAATGCTTGAAAGTGAGGCCAACGCAGAGGAAAAAAAGAACTGAAAAAGGCCAGAGTAAGACCAGATTCCAGCCATCCATTGGTACTGGATCCAGCTGTGCCTACAACAGTCTCTGGAATTTTTGCTCATTGAGACAATACATCTGTGTGTGTGTATGATTAACCCAGTCTGAACTGAGTTTTGCTGGTTACAACTGAAGAGTTCTGTGCAACATCATCCACAGTCCACCAGGCAGGCTGAGAGCTGCCTCTTAATCAGCAAGTGCCTCATGGAGGGATTGGGTTTGGGGTTATGGAAGTGAATAGAGCTGCCTGCCTTAAGGCAAGTAGGCCTTGCTCTGTCCCCCTTGCAGTCCCCGAGCTGGGGAAGCCCGAGAGAGAGCCCTTCAGTGCTTGTGCACTCAGCTGTTTCGCAAGAGTAACGGTCAGTTGCGCCTCTGCTTCAGAGGAGGATTTTTAGTGGCAAATAAAGTGGTGTGCAAATAAACAAATGCCTGGAACAAATCCTGCAAAGGAGAGTGCCTGTGTGCGGCCCACTGTCTAACTAGGTCAGCCTCGGGCACAACTCCTTTTGACAGTTTGCTCCCCAGGGTGGAAGGTGACCCGCAGGTGCCGGCTGCTTTTCCCCCCAGTCAGCCATCTGTGGTTTGAGACTCACAGGCCTAGGAGAGACTCGGGAGGCATCAGCTCTGCATCCCACACTCCCACGTGAATTTGCCCCCGCCCTGAGCCAGAACCCTAGGGGGTGAAATCCCTGAATTCTGCAGAGGAAACCCGTACTTCTTTGCTTTTTCAGCAATTCCAGGAGATGTCGTTTTTCAAGTGGCAAATGTGTGGCTCTAGAGGACAGAGTAACCACCTTGCAGCCAAGAAGCCCTGATGTCAACTCCCAGCTCTGCTGCAGCACCCAGAAATCACCGGACCTTTCTGCATCTTTCTGGGTGGCTCTGTCATGAGGATTTCATAATGTAATTCCCTAGCACATAAGAATTTCTCAACCAATGTGGCTTTCTTTTTTCCTTCTCACTAGTCTTTGAGCTTCTTAAAGGGAAGCCATGCCCTGTCCATCTCTACATCCCCCACACCAGTCTGCATTCAGTAAGTGCTCAATAAATGTCTGCTGAATCACATCTTCCCACTCAACTGCATGGCCTCGGATGATCCAATTCTGTGGGACTCAGGGTCTCCCTGATTCTGAAGATCTCCATTTCAGCCACCCCATCCTGGTGCTTTTTCTGGAGAGACTGGGAAAAAGGTGAGCAGAAGAGAATAGAACAAGGAGAGGGAGTGAAAGAGGGGTTGAAAGGGGGTTGGGGGAAGGAAGGGGAGGGAAGGGAAATGCTATAGTTTGAATGTGTCCCCTCCACAATTCAGATGATGCTAATGTGATAGTAGGAAGAGGTGGTGTCTGTAAGAGGCGATGAGGGTTCCTTCCTTATTAATGGGATTAAAGGTCTTATAAAATAGGCTTTGTGCGGCATTGCACCAGCTTGCTCTCTTGCCTTATGCCATGTGAGGTTGCAGCAAGAAGCCCCTCATGACATGCCAGTACCTTGATCTTGGACTTTCCAGCCTCCATAGCTATGAGAAATAAATTTCTGTTCTTTATTAATTACCCAGTCTCAGGTATTCTATGATAACTATTCTGTTACAGCAGCACAAAACAGACTAAAACAGGAAGGGAAGGGAGGAAGATAAAACAGTAGATAGGAGAGAAAGGGAAAAAAAGGGAGGCAAGACAAAAGGAGAAGGGGGAAGGAGAGGGAGGGGAGGGGAGGAGAAGGCAGAGAAGAGGAAGGGAACTTGAGGGGAGGGGAGAGAATATAAGAGGGGACGGCAGGAGAAGGAAGGGGGAGGAGAGGGGACAGGAGAGGGAAAGGAAGGAAAAGTAGGATAGGGAAGGGGAGGAGAGAAAAGATAAAAAGGAGAGGAGAGGGGAGGGGAAGAGATGAGAGGGAAGGGGAGGAGAGAGGAAGCATACGTCCTGGGGAAGGAGCTCACTGATGGGCTTGGGTCCATGCCCATCCCTGAACCAGTCACTGTGCACCATCACTAAGTCCCGTGTCTACCCCTGCAACCATGAAAGTAAACACAGTGTCAAGGATGGTCCCCAAAGGAGAAGTAACCGGTCCCAGGCAAGCAGAAACCACAGATGTCTTCTCTGCCAATCCCGCATGTCTGTCTTTGAATTTTGTAATTAGAAATGAGTTTTTTTTCTGATCAGGTCCATCATTTAACTCAAGCCTGGTTGGGGGTCCTGGGAAGGGCAGAGTCTGTGTTCCAGTGTGGTCCATGCGTACAAGGAAGAGAAAAGAAGAGAAAAGGAGGGTAGAGGAAGAGAGGGGACAGGAAAAAGAAGGAGAAGGGAGAGGGAAAAGAGGGGAAGGGAGGGAAGGAGAGGGAGGGGGAAGGGAGGGAAGTGGAAAAGAGAGGAAAGATCTGGTGGCAATCATTTAAGCCCCGTGTTTAGCTGTGCCTACTTTAGATTTTTCAGTTATTTGAGCCAATAATTACCTTTTTCCTTAAATGAGTTTAATTCTTTTTAAGAGTACTTGGAGCTCAAAGAGATCCTTACTAATCTATCTGGGCCCTTTAGAGTAATTCCAGGGCCCATTTATCAAGGAAAGCAACATGCGGCACAGGCAGAGTCCCCCACTTGAGGCCATCTGCAGGTATCCTCCTTGCTTGGGCACTGTGTGGCCCTGGAACCAGGCCTGTGTCAGGGTGAAGGGCTGGAGAAGGTGGAAATGGGTGTAGAGGTATCACCAGGACATTTATCCAAAGTGTGTCATCAGGCCGGGTGCGGTGGCTCATGCCTGTAATCCCAGCACTTTGGGAGGCTGAGGCTGGCGAATCGCCTGAGGTCAGGAGTTCGAGACCAGCCTGGCCAACATGGTGACACTCCGTCTCTACCAAAAATACAAAAATTAGCTGGGCATGGTGGTGCATGCCTGTAGTCCCAGCTACTCAGGAGGCTGAGGCAGGACAATCGCTTGAACCCGGGAGGCAGAGGCTGCAGTAAGCCGAGATCATGCCACTGCACTGCAGCCGTCTGGGTAACAGAGCGAGACTGACTCCCTCTCAAAAAAACAAAAAACAAAAAGTGTGCCATCATCTGGCCTGCGCTGGTATAGTGTCCTTTCTGAAGGATGTTCCCAGAAGTGTTGTCAGGTGTGTGCAATGGACTCCGGCTCTGGAGCCAAGCGGGGATTTGGAAGCTGTGTGCGATTGTGGAGAACATCTGGCCGCTAGAGGAGTGTGCATGGACCACACTGGAACACAGGCTCTGCGCTTCCCAGGACGCCTGTCCAGGCTTGATTAAAGGATGGACCTGATCAGGAAAAAACAAACAAACAAACCTCATTTCTAATTACAAAATCCAAAGACAGGCATGCAGGATCAGCAGGGAGGACATCTGTGGTTTCTGCTTGCCCAGGATCCATTATTTCCCCTTTCTTTGGGGGACCACCCTTGATACTGTGTTGCTTTCATGGTTGCAGGGGTGGACACACATCATTAGTGATGATGCACAATGACTGGTTCAGGGATGGGCACGGACCCAAGCCCCATCAATGAGCTCCTTCCCCAGGACATTGGCTGGAGCTTTGGGAAAGAGGTATTCTTTTTCCATCAAGGACTCCAAGCTGGCAGGATGGAGATCCTCTTAGCCATCTTGTGTGGAGACCCTGCCTAAGATCTACTAAGCACAGACAAAAGCAGAGCCATGAGTCAAGAAACATCCATTTCCCCCTTGATCCAGCCATTCCTGAAACCTGCATTCATGAAATGTGCATTCATTAAATGTGCATTCATTTTACAAATCAACATTTCACTCCCCAACACCTCTGTTATTTATGGTTAAGCTAGTTTGAATCAAGTCTCTGTCATTTGTGGCCAAATAAATCCTAACTAATGTTATCTGTGAATCAACAAACCTGTCTAGCTAATACCAGATGTTGAAGAATATAAAAAAGTTGATGCTGTGGACCCAAATGAAATACCTAAGGCATGGTAGAAGGTGCCCAGCACTGGAGTCCAGCTCTAGTCCCAGCCCTGCTACCCCTAAAGAGGATAAAATAGCTTAACCTCCCCTAAGGCATTACCAATGGGGGGATGATAATACCACATAGGTCTGCCTCTTAGGAATATTGACCAGATGATAATATGCATGTGAAAGCATTTTGAAATTCAAAAGCTCAATGCAAACATAGTAACAAGGTATGCTATAAACCTATGCTACCTGGCTGGGCACAATGGCTCATGCCTGTAATCCCAGCAGTTTAATAGGCCGAGGTAGGAGGATTGCTTGAGGTCAGAAGTTCAAGTCCAGCCTGGGTAACATAACCACAATCCCATCTCTACAAAAAATAAAAAATTAACTGGACTTGATGGTGCACACCTTTAGTCCCAGCTACTCAGGAAGCCAAGGCAGGAGGATTGCTTGAGCCTAAGACTTGGGGGCTGCACTGACCTATATTTGCACCACTGACTCAAGCCTCGGTGACAGGGCAAGACTCTGTCTCAAAAATAAATAAATCAATGAATAAATAAATCTGTGCTGTCCAACACAGTAGCCACTACCAGCTGTTACTGAGCATGTAAAATGTGGCTAGTCTGAGATGAAATGTGCTGTAAGTGTAAAACACACATCAGTTTTCACAGACTTGATATTTTTTTAAAATAATGTAAATATCCTATTAATAATTTTTATATTAATTTCAGGTTGAAAGGATATTTGTGATCTACTGAGTTAAAGTACACTGTTAAAATTAATTTCGCCCGTTTCTTTCCCCTCGTTTAATGTAGACACTAGGAAATTGTAAGTTGCATGTGGTAGTTTGCATATGTGGTTCACGTTCTATTTCTGTTGGCACCACTCGTCTAAATTGTAAGGGATGGTGTGTTGTTGGCGTGGGAGGTCAGTGAATTCTGGAGTAGTCAGAAAAATCAGAAAAACCTCAGATGAAGCGACACGGATAGGGTAGGATGGCATTTGGAACCCATTCTCCCGTGGTTGTTGTCTCCAATTTTCCCTGTGAATAAAATGAACTGTCTTCCCTTTCCCCATCATTCCTCCCACCATTCGCCACCCACCGCCCACCAGAGAATGAAATCATTTTAGCATCCTGTGTGCTTTTCACAGCTGAAATGCTGGCAATTTTGCCACAGATTCAGATCTACTCGGACTCACTGGTTTCCTTTGGTAAAATGCCCCATATCCAGAAGGGAAGTCTGCTGGCTTCTCTGACTTGGGCGTGTCTTTAGGATTTCTCAATAGGATGACATCTGTGGCTGGTTGTCCAACACTTATGGCTCCCTTCTGGAAGTGGTGCACTTTGTTCTTACCCTGGGTTACCCCCAAAAGGAGACCCTGAGAAGGACTGCGTGCAAATGGTTTGGGGGCAGAGGAATTGCAGGGAACACTTTGAGAGAGTAGGGAAGTGAGACAGGGAACAAATGGAAGCCAATAAAGTGTGAATTAATGAGGCCACCATGGGGGACGTGGACTCAGTGTCTTGGGAAATACCTTGAGAAATACTGTGGAGCATATCTCCTTACTGTCCCTGGATAAGGAACCTGGGAGACTTATTAACTAACTTTTATTCCTTAGTATTGAGGGTCAATCTTGGGGTGTTAACTTTCTGGTATTTCCAGCTTGGGTGTACACCACCAGGAACAGAGAATGCCCTCAGACAGAAAGATGCAGGCAATCCTTGAAGTATACAGGAAATGTCTGCAAGTGATCTTCATGATAGGCTGCAGGGAAATGGTCAGAGCACAGACAGTGTCTGCTATACCTTAGAAGAAAGAGAGAAGACATGGAGAGAAGTGGGGTCCTTGGCGATAGTCTTGATCTACTGGATCAAGCCTTACCTGAAGCCTACCTCTAGATTTGTCATTTACCTGTACCTATAAATTCCACATGCTATTTAAACTGGTTTGAGTTTTCCGTTATTCACAATGTAATGATTCCTAACTCAGTCTTTTCCTAACCTGGTTCCTACAATTGAGCAGATTCCCTGTGGTTTCAAAATCAGGAAACAGGGCTGATGGGTAAGTCATGTCATCATTTCCTTCCTGAAACCAGAGTGCAAGGGAAAGAAAAGGAGGAGTTGCATGGGATGGTGGCCAAGTTCTCATTGTGACCCAGGGACCATTACAGTAAGAGGAACCTGCCTAGGGAACTTGCTCAACTCTCTCTAAACACAGTCAGCTCCATGTTCCCAACTGAATGTCACGTCAATGCATTGATGTTAATTCCGGTAAACTGAATTCACCCGAGAATCTTGTTGTGGAAGCAAAATGAGCTTAAAAGGCTTCTTTGATGCACAAGGAATTCTCACAAGCAATAAATTAAAAATAATCAAGGAGTTATTTTATAAAATCTGCATATAATATAAAGTAATTGTGTCCATAAATAACGAGGAAGTTAAACAGGAAAAGAAAGGATTTTTTCCTGACGTTCACATCGCTTCACAAGGTTTCGTGGATTCAGAAGGACATCTGGACTCCAGGAAAATTTAAGCGTAGCATTTGAGACTTCCCAAAGGCCCCACTCTCTAGTACGCAATTGCGGATTCACCAGCTTGAGTCAGCTGGCCTCAGTTTTTCTTTTGGAGGTTAAGTGGGGTGGTGGGAAGAGATACATTTCCATTCCTGATATGGCCACAAGAGGGAGCTCCCAATGGTCGGCTGTACCTGAATGTCCTGTCCGTGAAAACTGACAAAGAAAACTTGATTTAAAAGGCGTCTTCTGATAAACCTCAGCATCTCCTTACTAACATACTAACAGCAATCACTGAACACTTTTCGTCTGTTCAATGCGTCCTCGCGGGATCTGAGAAGCACCGTCCTATTAAACCTCAGTCGTCTGATTTTCAGCATCAATTTATCTTGGGAGCTGCTCCTGCGTTTTATAAGGTGAATTCTGGAGCAACCAGATTAAAGATTCAGAAAGTGAGTAAAGTTAACACTGAGCCCTTGGGCCTGGTAAATTGACAACGGAAGCAGAATAAGTATTTACCATTGTAAAGTTCTGATCCTCATGGCACAATTGTTTCTGAAGAATGCTACCAGCACTTCCCTGCCCTGCATTTTTCTGGCTTTTTCCATTCATATTTGAATCGATTCTCTCTCTCTCTCTTTTTTTTATTATTATTATCATTTTCCAGGGACTTCGGATCATTATAAGATTGCGGGTAATGACAGACTGTAATTAAGCGTAAAACGGATTTTTCTTTTAGGAGACCGAAGAATCCACTCTAGCTGAGACTCCAGATTGCCCGGGCTATAATTTACGGTGCTGTCACAAAGGGGTCCTTTTTCCGCGTGGTGCTCCGCGGTGATGAGCCAGAAACTGAAGCCGAGGGGTGTGTGACTCTCCCGCACACTCTCTGGAGTGAGCAGAATGGACGCTTAAATGGCTAAGTATAGCTTGAAACTGATTACGGGCCAGATCCCGCTATTGTGCATCATCAGTTGTCATTGTTGAGACTGAAATTGCACTGGGATGTTTCTCTTTGTCACCGGCTCCAAGCTCATTTCTAGGACAGGAGTGAAACCGTATAGTGAGCCTCGGGCCCAAGCACAGGGAGAAGTGTTCTTCTGGTGTGTTGCCCACAGAAGGGGTTTGGCAGGTCTTTGGCAGTGGAAGATGGGCTGGCCTCACTCATGATACCTATAACCTTGGTATTGCTAGGGCTTCCAGATTTATGGATAGTAACCTCTAATCTTTAGCAAAGAAGGTTGAAGTTGTGGCTCTTCCTCAGTTGCTGTGTGAACTTAAGCAAGCAGCTTAACTTCTCTGGCCTTAGTTTTCTTATCTGTACAACAGAACTAATTATAGTTACTCTCCGATATGGTTTGGCTGTGTCCCCACTCAAATCTCATCTTGAATTGTAGCTCCTATGATTTCCATGTGTTGTGGGAGGGACCTGGTGGGAGGTAATTGAATCACGGGAGCAGGTCTTTCCTGTGCTGTTCTCATGATAGCAGACAGGTCTCACAAGATCTGATGGTTTTATAAAGGGGAGTTTCCCAGCACAAGTTCTCTTGTCTGCCACCATATAAGACGTGCCTTTCACCTCCCACCATGATTGTGAGGCCTCTCCAGCCACATGGAATTGTGTGTCCATTAAACCTCTTTTTTTGTAAATTGCCCAGTCTTAGGTATGTCTTTATCATCAGTGTAAAAATGGACTAATACACTCTCCTATTCTCAAGGTAGATTTACAGAGCAATGAAATGAGATATATGAAGACCCCAAGATATATATATATATATACACATATATACATATATATGTATATATATATAAACACACACACACACTCAGGCACTGCACACACACATGCACAAACATAATATGCATAGAAGATATGGAAACTACCCATATGTATTATTATGGGTGTGTGTGTGTGTGTGTGTGTGTGTGTGTAGTTTCTTGGCAAAAGCACTGGGGTAAGATTATGGAGGGTTTATATGCTAGAAGATGAAATCTGGACCTGACTGCATAGTAATGATAATAATAATAATCTTGCATTCCGTGCTTATTGTGAGCCAGGCACTGTTCTAAGCTCTTTGCATGTATGAAAGCAGCGGTTTTCAATAGAAGCATTATCAGCATTTAGGCAGAACAATTCTTCATTGTCAATGGGGCTGTCCTAAGCCTCGTGTGATTACCAAAGGTCTCTCAGGACCCTCATCATCTCTGCTGACGAAAGGCAGCCTAACTCCCCTGCACTTTTAAAAACACCCAGCTGAGAACCAATTGCCTAAGTATAGATATGTACTCTCCAATATGGAAGCTACTGGCCACGGGTGGCTATGAATGGCTTGAAATGAAGTTAGTGTGAACTGGAGTGTGCTGCAAGTGGAAAAAAAACAAACACTGGGTTTTGAAGATTTGGCATAAAAAAATCGTATTAATATTTTAAAAGATTGATTACATGATGAAATGATAATATTTTGGATAGATTATAGTAAATGAGATATTTAAATTCATTTCACCTATCCTTGCTGCTTTTTTTTTTCTGAGATGGAGTCTCACTCTGTTGCCCAGGCTGGAGTGCAGTGGCACAATCTTGGCTCACTGCAACCTCCACCTCCCAGGTTCAAGCGATTCTCCTGCCTCAGCCTCCTGAGTAGCTGGGACTACAGGCACCTGCCATCATGCCCGGCTAATTTTTATATTTTTATAGAGATGAGGTTTCACCATGTTGGCCAGGCTGGTCTTGAACTCCTGACCTCACGTGATCCACCTGCCTCAGCTTCCCAAAGTGCTGAGATTACAGGCATGAGCCACTGCACCCTGCCTCTTGTTGCTTTTTTGATGTGGCTACCAGAGAATGTTAAAGGACAGCCAGAGCTTGCACTTATGGTTTGTGTTCTATTTTTATTAGACAGTGCTGGAATGGACAGTGGGATGCTGGCGAGGGCTTTTGAGCCAAAATGGTGTCAGAGTGACTGTGGGGGACACTGCTTGACCAGCCCAGCCAATATTCATTTCTGTTTCTTCTATACTAGCAAAATCCTGATTGTATTTGTGATGGTCTTGTGTTCAAATACTCTTCTCCTTAGATCCCATGTAACCAAGTTTTTGTCAAAAAGCATAAATGGAAGTCAACTGGGTGGGCCATCTGGGGAAGCTGTTGTTAACATGAGAAAAAGAAGACTTGGCTGACATGTGCCTTTTGCCCTTTGCCCTTCCCTCCTTTTGCTGCTTGGAATGCAGACACAATGCCTGAAGGTAGAGCAGCCTCTTTGGGACCATGAGGTTGACAGTCACGTTATAGGAATGGTGAAAGGA
Source organism: Hylobates moloch (assembly GCF_009828535.3). Lineage (NCBI taxonomy): Eukaryota > Metazoa > Chordata > Mammalia > Primates > Hylobatidae > Hylobates > Hylobates moloch. The sequence goes on along the minus strand of NW_026652292.1, from coordinate 60,809,275 downwards.
GGGACGAGATTAGTTCCTTAAGCAGCTTCACAGGCCCAGCACTGCCCACCCAGGACTCTTCATTATGTGAGCAGAATAAACACCTCATTTGATTAGGCCACAGTAGTCAGATTTCTGTTACAAGAGTTGAACATGAGCCTCACTGATCATTATGGTTTCATTTTGAAGTCAATGCACTGGATGTTTTTGCTTTTCAGTCTGTCTCAAGCATTTGAGCACCTTTGCTAAGTCTGGGGAAATTCTGACATTAAGAGTTGGGCCTCCACATGGCAGAACTCAGAAACCACCAACGGCCAAGTCCCTTATGGCATGAGGCTCTGCCAGTCAGTGTTCGATTCTGAGAAACTGGAGAAGAGGATCTAGTGTTTAGCCCCTATAGCCTTTTAATAAACTCCTTGTCTGCTTAGCCAGCCCAAGCCAGCATCAATTGCCTGCAACCTAGAGCACTGACGGCTGCAGCTGGGGGTTAGTTAAGGCCCTGCTCCTCAATAGTCTCTTATTAAAATCCTATTCCCCAGGAAAAGACACATGAATCCTTAACTTCTCAGCAGGAAACACTGCTCTGAGATCAGGCACGTCCTTACACTGGAAGCGCATTGTAATCTGTGCCGCTGGCAAAATGCAAGACAACTCTTATTATCCCCACTTACCTCTGTCTCTGGAGGCTGCTGCAGTGCTGGGTTTACAGAGCGTATTGACAATCACTTTTTGAATTCAAGTTGCTCGCGAGGAATCTGGGTAGACCAAACCTGGGTAGGGAAACAAAACGAGTGAGGAGTTGCTGGAATACCAGTCATCTGCCTCTGGATGGAGTGTACTTCCCAGCACACCCCTCTGCTTCAGCCCAAGAATGTTTATGTAGAAGTGAGACTACCTGGATTCAAATCATGGCACTAATACTTACCCGCTGTGCGTGATCTTAGGGAGGTTACTTAAGGTCTCTGAGCTTTGGTTTCCTCCTCTCCAGGGTTAGTTTCAAGAGTCTGTGAACCGTGTAGACACTTAGGGTCTCCTCCACTTGGAACGGTTCCCTACTTAGTTTCATGCTTTGCTGCTACCATCTTAAAATTCGTAATAATTTTTAACAGGGGGCCCTGCATTTTCATTTTGTCCTGGGACAGGTCAGTTATGTAGCCAGTCTTGCTTCTCTATAAATTGAGAATACTATCTACCACAAATATTTGCAGTGAGAAGTAAATGAGAAAATGTCTTTTATGTGCTTTGCCAAGTGTCTGAAACTAGTATGTTCTCAGTGAATGATGGCTGTTCCATGTCATTGCAGCTAATTTTCTCACAGCATCCTACCTGGCAGGCTAAGCTCCCTGCACCCCCTTTACTAACCTCCGTGTACTCAGGGCCCATGTGAGGACAAATTGGATACCCGCTGCAGCATCAAGAAGTGGGAGACCTTAAGGAGCCAAGAATTCCCAGAAGTGAGATTTTTGTTTTGGTTCTTTCCAAATATAAAGGCATTTGAACTTCCCCTGTGACTTTGATGCTGCAGATGGAGTTTCCTAGAGGATTCTAAGATGAGAAATCCAGGTCATGTGATTAGACAGAAACGCCACAGGCTCATAGCAGAAGCTCCCAGATGCTTCCTTCTAAAGCACTGACACTTGTCTGCACTGTGAGGTTTGGGGATTAGACAGACCTTTCCTGAATACTCCTTAAAATCTTCTGGGCCCCACCTCTTATTCCAGCCACTACTGCAGTGACCAGTTCCAGGCTGACTTTGACCAGCTTTGTGCAGGTGCGACTGGACCTATTTACTGGGATTCACCACACACCTCTGTCCTCCTGTCTTGGGTGAACATGCATCCTGATGCTGTCATACGGGGCACCCCTAGAGCCTGCCCAACCCAGAAGAGGGGGAGAGTAAATGCCTGCAAGGCCACCCCTGGCCAATGGGGGATGAATACTAATGGATAAATGCTTCCTTTTTCATCCCTTTGCCATGCAGCTCCGAAACACGTCAAATACAGCCTCTTAGAAGGTCCCAGTGGGATGCTGAGGAAGCAGCCCCTGTAGCACAGGCCAACTTGTTCCTCCTCCTGTTTCTCACTCCAGCTCCCCCAGATCCTCCTCTCCAATAGCCAACCCCATGCAACAAAGCCTTTGCGTAAGGCCCTGCTTTCCTGGGATCCCAGGCTAAGATGATCCCCTAATCTTCTGAAATGAAATACATTTACAATATAACATAACCTACCTCCACACAATGTAATGTCATAACTGAATTTTGATAGAGAAATAAAAAGGAAATAATCTTAAAAATAATTAAAATGTCCCAGCAGAACTCTACCAGAAAACCAAGAGAGCAGTCAAAGACACTGACCCCTTTGCATGGAATCCCCATGAAAGTGACTTCGTGGCAGGAACCCTAGAAGGAAGGTCAGAGGACCTGGTTGGAGTAACCAGCTCTACCATTAGCCTCCTGTATCATTTGAGTCCTTTTTTTCTGGGCATCCATTTTCTCAAGGATGATGTGGCATTGAACTGTATGCTCTCTAAGGACCCTTCCAGATTGATTTCTATAGGATTTTCTGATCTTCTGACCTTTTCAGGACACTTGTTATCTTGTTCTGGCCTCCCTCCAGCTGTTAGCCCAGCCATCAACAGCTGAAATACTGAAGTTTTTATTGAGGATCCATACCTGCCAGGTGATGAGAAAAGAGGCAGAATTCTCCATTGTAGAGTTTACGTTTTGGGAGATGGTGGTGATGGGGAACAGACAGTAAGCAAACAAGCAACTAAACATATAGTATGCCAGAGAGTGGTAAGAGCAATGGAGAAAAATAAACAAGTAAGAGGTTAGGGAATATGGGTGGTAGGAGGCAGGAGAGGCTGCTAAATAAATTCCCTGTGATGCTCGTCCCATAGAGTTATCAATACAAGGAGTGATGTCCCATTTGGAATGCCTGCTGTTCTGGTTACTATTGCTGCATAATGAATGACCCCAAAAAGTAGTGGCTTAAAACCATAGTTATTTCATTAGCTCTCATTGTTTCTATTGGCCAGGAATTTGGGAAGAGCTTGGCAGGTTTGCTTCAAGTCTCTCAGGCACCATGGTCAGACCATAGCTGGATCAGTAGAGGCTGCCCAGGAATCTCCCTCTCTCTTTATTTAGTCTCAGGGCCCCTCCTTGAGGTCTCTGTATGGGCTATCTTGGGCTTCCTCACATCATAGAGGCCTCAGGACAGTAAGACCACTGACATGGGTAGCACAGAGCTCCAGGCGAGTGCTCCAGGAAACAAAACTGAAGTTGCAACATCTTTTGTGGTAGACACTCCCCAGGGAGGCCCCCATGATTTCTCCCCCTTAGTGTCTGCACTCTGTATAACCGCCTCACCTTGAGGTTGGCAGGAACTGTGACTTGATTCTAACCAATCAAATATGGCAAGGGAATGGGATGTCACACTTGTGATTATGTGTATGTGATACGGCAGTGGCGTAAGGGGGTCGCAGTTGTAATTAAGGCCCCTACTCAGTTAATGTGAGTTAATCAAAAGGGAGATAATCCTGAATGGGCCTGAGCTAATCATATGGCCTCAAAAGAAGATCTAGATCTTCCCTGTAGTGAAAGAATCCAAGCAGCAGAAATTCAATCTCTCCCTCTCTCTCTCTCTATCTCTCTCTCTGTCTCTCTCAATCTCTCTCTCTCTCAATCTCTCTCTCTCTCTCTCCATTGCTTGCTATTATGGGCTGGATTGCTCCCCCACCACCACCAAATTCATATGTTGAAGACCTAACCTCCAGTACCTCAGAATATGACCGTATTTGGAGATAGGACTTTAAAAGTGGTGATTATGTTAAAAGGAGACTGTCAGAGTGGATCTTAATCCAATCTGATTGGTGTCCTTATAACAGAAGAGGGAGAGACACCAGGGATGTGCGCACACAGAGGAAAGACCATGTGAGGACATAGTGAGAAAACAACCATCTGTAAGCCAGGGAGACAGGCTTACAAAAGAACTGAATCTGCCAACACTTTGATCTCAGACTTCTAGCCTCTGGAACTGTGAGAAAATAAATGTCTGTTGTTTAAGCCACCCCAAAAGTGTGATATTTTGTTATGGAAGCCTTAGAAAAATAATACACTTGTCTTGAAGAAATCAGCTGCCACAAATTCTACAGTCATAAGGCAATAAATTCCGGCCAAAACCTGAGGGAACATGAAAATGGCTTCTTCCCTAGTTGAGCCTTCAGATAAGAACACAGCCCAGACCACACCTGGATTCTGTCCTTGGGAGAGCCTGAGCAGAGAATGCAGCTAAGCTATACCCAGACTTCTGACCCACAGAGAGTGTGATGTACTAATGTTTGTGATACACTAAATTTGTGGTCATTTGTCATGCCACAAAAAGACCTAATTCATCTGTAATAACCCAGCTTAGGAAGTCACAGCACCACTTTTGTTGCATCTTATTGGTTACAAATGAGCCACAAGCCCACCCAGATTTAAGCACTGGGATGGGAGGTGTTGCTGGGGCCAAATTTGGAAAATACAGCCTGTGACACCTGCATAATTGAATTTTAATTTGTAGCTCATATTTGAAACTGCAGCTGGCTTTCTGCATCTACATCAGCTTAATCAACTTGGCATGTTTCCTCCAACTGGTCTTCACATGGGCTTCGGAAACTCTCTGAAGGATGTCTGCCTCTGCTTGTCCCTTTGAGGAGCCCCCAAAGTGCACAATACCAGCACAGAGTATAAAACAGGCTTTTTGTAACGTTCCCTCCTTGTTTGATGACTGTTCATTCGGGCATTTTTACATGATGCCTTAATAGATAGAAACATTTATTTATTTGTATAGGTTTTTCTTCACCCCACCTTTGCACCTGCTGGCTGGTTCCAGTTTCCAACCTGGGAAAGCATAAGCATGACTAGCCAACTGAAAGTGTGTATCTCAGCACCTTGTGAAGTGGGCCCTGAAACAGGGGCATTCAGCCACTTCTCAGGGCTGTACCTGAACTTAGAAGCCCCTAGACTGGACCTGCACTATTCCTGGGGGTAATAGAAAAACCAGAGTTCAGAGTCCTGCCCCAGGCTGGAAAGCCAGAAGCACCCTTGGCTCTCCATAAGTCATAACACTGGCTCATGTGCCCTCAGCTAGGAAGGACCTTGGAGGACATTTAGGCCAGACATCTGCTACTCAGTTCCCTTCTACAACATCCCCACCTAGTGGATCTGCCAGAGTGCTTCTCCAGTGGGGATAATCATTCCCAGTTGCCCCAGGGAAGAAAAGGGCAAGTTCTACCCAGAAGAAAGAGGCCATTAACCAGCTGGAGTCTCTAGGCTGCCTTCCTTGACCTCTTTAACAAGACAATGGTCTTGATAGCTGGGCACTGTCAACAGAGGATTTTCTAAATTCCCTTCCTCTCATTACTACATTAGAGCCTGGCTGCCTAGATCATAGAGTTTTACTATGACACAGAGGAGAAAGAAGCCATGGTATGATGACAAGGAAATGAGAAGTCTATTCCTTCCAGTCCAAGAGATTGTGAGAGGAAGAGGAGCCAGGCTGAGAAAGCAGAGAAAGAATGGCCAAGGCTCTGGATGTGGGAGGTGTGTTCCAGAGGGAAGGGGAGGGCCAGAAGCTCTGCAGAGCCAGAGACATGCTTCCCTGTGAGTCCATGGATGTGCAGAATGTCCAGGAGAAGCCCACTAAGCAGCCCCTTTCAACATGACACAATGTAGGGGCAATGACTGTGGCAGACGCAGCTCTTTTGGCCGCATAGGATCTCATTTACATGCCCCGCTGAGGAGACCTGGAGGGGCTGAAAGGGTTGGCAGAGGGTCCCGCCAGGGGACAGAGTCCACTCAGTCATTTCCTACGACGAGAGCAAATGGCCAAGATCCAGTGATGGGTACTGGCCAACAACAATGATATTGACCCGTATTGAACACTTATTAAATGTCATGCTTGTCTAAGTGCTTTCCATTTATTATCTCATATTTAATTTTTGAATTAGCCTTGGGAGGTAAGCACTGTTATGATCCCCACTTTTCAGATGAGAAGTTCCTGGCCAAAGTTACTCAGCAAGATTAGATAGGATCAACCAGACCTCAGTGGTCCTGAGGTCAGAGACCAAACCAGAACAGGGCAGAAGATGGAGTGTGTCCAGAAGATACTATATGCACGTGAAAACCCTTCGCCATCCCACCCTATCCCCACTGCCACCAGGACCCTAAAAGTTCTCTTGCAAGAGAGGCTGAAGAGGGTGGAAATCTGAAAAACTGACCATTTAACTCAAAACAGCCTGAATGATCTAACGGGAATACTGAAATTGTTAGATTAGATTGACATCACTGGGTTGGTCTATGCATGGTTTACTTACTATCCAGTGCTGGGGGTCCAGAAAAAAATTAGGTCAGTTAGACAAAAAAATACAGAAGCTTAATTTTTTGCATGTTTGAGTGGAGTGTGAGTAAACTTATGGTTTGACTTCATTTCCTAGTCTGGTATATCTAAGACACTATTTGCTCTGAATAGGAAAGTCTGACAGTTCTGGGTTTGAACCCAGATGAGCCACTCACTTGCTGTTTGACTCTTGCTTACTTAGCTTTTGAGGGCTTCATTTTCTTCACATGAAAAATAATAATAACAGATTTATATCGTTTAGAAGAGAAGCCAGCAAATATTTTCTATGAAAAGCTAGAGAATAAATATTTTAGGCCTTGGAGTCTTAAAATCTCTATTGTACCTGCTCAACTCTGCCACTGAAGCACAAAAGCAGCCACAGATGATAGATAAGTGGATGTGCAATACTGAATTCCAATAAAACTTTATTTACAAAGCATATGGAGAGACAGATTTGGCTCAAGAGCCTTTGTTTGCCATCCTTTGGGTTGAATATAGACTACACAATGACAAAGAGATCCCAAAATATATTGCCTTAAATAAGACAGAAGTGGCCAGGTGCGGTGGCTTACACCTGTAACCCCAGCACTTTGGGAGGCCAAGTTGGATGGATCAGGAGGTCAAGAGATGGAGACCATCCTGGTCAACATGGTGAAACCCCGTCTCTACTAAAAATAAAAAAAATTAGCTGGGCGTGGTGGCGCGTGCCTGTAGTCCCAGTTATTTGGGAGGCTGAGGCAGGAGAATCACTTGAACCCAGGAGGTGGAGGTTGCAGTGAGCCAAGATATTGCACCACTGCACTCCAACCTGGGAGACACAGCAAGACTCCATCTCAAAAAAAAGACAGACATGTATTTCTCTCTCCTGTTAACAGTCTAAAGGTGACCATCAGGATTGGTGGGGCAGCTCTGCTCCATGTGGTCATTTGGGATCCAGGTTCTTTCCATCTTTTGCTCTTCTATGCCTAAGGAACATTCAAGGAATAGCAAAGACAAGGCTGGAGTGGCTAGAGCCAAGCAAGCAAAGGAAATAGTTTAGGAGATGAGGTCAGAGAGGATGTGTGTGTGTGTGTGTGTGTGTGTGTGTGTGTGTGTGTGTGTGTGTGTGTGTGTGAAACAAAGACAGAAAGAGCAGTTTACATTCTTGTAAGCTATTGTAGAAATTTGGCTCTTGCTCTGTGAATGATGGGAAGCCCTGACTTTTCCCGAACCATCTGATCAGACTTACACTTTAACAGGATCCCTCCAGCCACTAAGAGGAAAACAGACAAGGAGTCAGGGAGGCAGCAGGGGGCCTAGTGTGGCGGCCACAACAATAATCAAGGTGGGAAACCATAGTGACTTGGGCCATAGTGGACGTGGTCAGACTCTAGACTTACCTTTAAATGCAAATACGCTTTTAATTTTTTCTGCTGAGAAAGTTTATGACTTTGTTTGGCTTATCAAAAGTTGACCCTTTAAAAACTTACAAATCACTGTGTAGGCCAGTCACATTTAGATATGACCAAAGTCTTTGAGGAACCACTTAATGTCTGAGTATCATGGTAAATAGCTTCACATGAGAAGGAACTGTGTCTTTTTTGTGAAACACGGAATACTCACTGCTTGGCACAGTGCATAACATATAGCTGGGCACCACCACACCCAGCTAATTTTTGCATTTTTAGTAGAGACAGGGTTTCACCATGTTGACAAGGATAGTCCCCATCTCTTGATCTCGTGATCCGCCTGCCTCAGCCTCCCAGAGTGCTGGGATTACAGGTGTAAGTGCAGGAAAGTGCAGGTATATCAATGAACACAGAGTCTGCCATAAACTCAACCTTTGTGTCACCTTCATATGGTGCACAGCTTTCACTTTACCGTTTCTACCGTGTAGAGAACAAGAGCCCCAAGGAGAGATGGAGGTGTTCAAACGGGCTAGCCCATCCCCATTCAAGAAGCCACTGCCTCACAGGTCTCCTAGTTGTGCTTCTGTAAATCACAAGGTCATGGGCTTTTACAGTCTTCATTACTTGAGACTCAGATGGTTCAAGCTGCAGATTTCAAGGTGGTACCATGTTCATCATCTTCCACTGTGAAAACAAAGCACACACAGGAAAGTGCTAGCTCTCCCTCCCTTAGGCAAGACACGTCATCTCTGGGTCTCCGCTTCCTACCTAGAACACAAGGGGGTCGGAGTGAGAGGCTCCAAAGGATTTCAAGCCCCCTAAACTATTCCCAGACTCAGGCCTGGTCCCACCGCCCCCCACCGTGTCATAAACTCCAGAGAGAGTGGCTGGCTGGTGGCACACGAGAGGGCTCCACATCAGTGACCACCGGCTACTCATGGGTAAGTGGGTGGTCAGCAGAAAAGGCTGGGCTTAGAGCCAGGTGTGGTGGCTCACACCTGTAATCCCAGCACTTTGGGGGGCTGAGGCAGGTAGATTGCCTGAGGTCAGGAGTTTGAGACCAGCCTGGCCAATATAATGAAACCCCATCTCTACTAAAAATAAAAAATAATAATAATAGCTGGGTGTGGTGGCAGGCACCTGTAGTCCCAGCTACTAGGGAGGCTGAGGCAGAAGAATCGCTTGAACTCGGGAGGCGGAGGTTGCAGTGAGCCAAGATCATGCCATTGCACTCCAGCCTGGGCAACAAGAGCAAAACTCTGTCTCGAAAAAAAAGAAAAAAAAAAAAAAGGCTGGGATTAGACAGCCCTTCATGAAGAATGGCCTATCCAGCTTCTCATATGACCCACGCAGCAAAATAGACCCCCTCACCCTCTGTGTCCCCTCACCCCTCACCCCACTGCCAAATCTACATGCCCTCCTGGGAATGGGATTACAGAACAAAACATGGGCTCTAGAGTCAAACACATCTGGATCAGCACTTGGCACTTACAACGCTGAGGCTTTTTGCATATTTATGGATTAAAAATGGACGGTAGCCCAGTGGATAAGGGCACATCTTCTGGTGCCAGAGTTTCCTGGGTTTAAACCCAAGCTCCTCTTCCTGCTGGCTGTGTGACTCCAGACAAGTTCCTTAACTTCTCTGTGCCTCTGTTGATTCATCTGTAAAATGGGGATAATGATTGGAACTGCCTCACAGAATTTGTGAGGACCAACTGAGATAATAGCTATAAAGCCTTTAGAATAGCACCTGGCACTGGGCTAGGGCTACAGAAGGGTTAGATATGATTATTGTTTTCTCCATTTCAGGTCTTAGTGGCTGTGCAAACTTGAGGGAGTTGCCTAACCACTCTGGGCCCTGTTTTCCTGGCTTTGCCACTCTTCAGCTGTGTGACCCGGGGAAGCTCTCAACCTCTTTGTGCCTCCATTTCCACATCTGTAAAATGGGGATATGAAAGTGGCTACTTTGTGAAGAGTCCTGAGAATAAATGAGTTAAGGTATGTAACACTCTGCCTGGTGCCCGGTACCCTGCAAATGTCAACCAATCATTTAATCAGCATCCTTTTAGAAAATATTAATTGAGGTACACTTTGGGACTAGGCGTGCTGGGAAAAGAGTGGTGACCCCCACAGACACAGCCTCTGGAATGAGAGCTTCCTCCTGCCTTGCCTCCCACCCCAACCCATGACTTTAATGGTCATAGAAAATCTCATGTTAATTTCACATCTTTAATTTTCTCAAAGTTCAGCTAGCGTTTGTTTGAACTCACTTATTTTTCCTTTACAAATGTCCACTCTTTTCCATCCTCTGGGCCAGCATGACTATAAATCATTGTCTATGATTCCATGCTTAGAAAGAGCCAGGCTAGAACCTACCACTGGAGGGTTTTACTGGGTTATTTATTGTGACAGAAAATGCAAATGCATTGGCAGTAAACATAAGGAAGAAAAAGCTACTTCAGCAATATGTGCAGAACGTAAATGCAGATGGAAATGGGGGGTTGGAGTGTCATTTTTAGTAAGTAGAGCAGATACTCCACTTCGCTGAAAATATGAAATACCAGAAAATTCTCCTGACTTTCATGTTAATGAAAGAAATGTAAAGTTGACCTGCTTCCTTTTTCAGGAGCCCAGAATGACATTATATTTCAATATAGTTAGTGCTATTCAATGTGAAAAGCTGACAAAATAGCAAATAAAAAACCTAAAAGGGAGTGTGCGGAGAACAGGGCTTTGCTGAACAACATCAAGTCCTTTCTCATCACCTGCACTGCAGAAAGAGCCTCTCTTGGCGCTGCCAAATTTCCTTTTTCTGGTCTGTTTCATACCAGAAAGATCTTTTCCAAGTGGTTAAAAATATATTGTCCTGGTCTCTGTGCATAACTTGCAGACAGAGTTAGGGAACAGGGAGCCCGAGCTCCCCAGATCCACTCAAGGATAAGAAGCACTGCCTTGTCCTGAATAGTTGACATTAGACAAAAGGCTTGATTCCTACTCCTGATGTTTCCTTCCCTGTGGAGGGAGCCCGGGAGCACAGTACTCTTGGCACAAGTCTGCAGACCTCACTCTTCAGTCCCAATGAGGTGCAATAGGTGCAACGAGGTGAATTAGGACCAGAAACTGAACACGCTAAAACCAATCTCACCCTCTCCCTCTGGTCTGCCTGCCAAGTGCAAATGTTCATCTGCTCCTCCACACTGCAAATATGTGACCAGATATGTCAAAATGTGTGTTTCAGGGGTTGGTGTAAGGAAACCCATCTACATGCAGATAATAAGCTGTGGTCTCCAATGTAACCCTTATCAGTCATAAAGGGTGTTATTCTGGCATATTCCCTACTTCTCAAGGGCTGCAGTACTCAGGCAGAGAATCGGGGCTTGTGACAGGGCCATCCCAAACTCCAAGAGGTGACAAAGATGTCTCTGAGGTATCATGGATAGTCTTCAGAGCATCGTCATCTTCCTTGGGGTCAGCCACAACCCACGAAATGCAGCCTAGGAGACCTTATTGTCACTAAGAAGTCTTCTTGGCCATGGTTAAGGAAGTTAAGGTGACTACATTCCTCTTCAACATTCAATTCCCAGTCAAGACTCTGCTGAAATGCCTTCAAGAAATCTCCCTTGGTTTTTTAGCTAAATTGATTGTTTCTTCTTTTTAATTTCAATACAACTGTTTACTCACCTGGGTGCACAAATTATTTGTAGAAATGACTTCTCTCCCTTAAACAGCATGTGTGTTGTGGAAATGATGTCTCTCTCTTAAACATTGTGTATGTGTGTGTGGTGACACGTCATAGTGTGGCATGTGGATGTGTTGGTTCTTTCTTAAATTAATAGACCCATTTGGCAGCAAGCTCATTCCTATAAGCCAATAAAAATGGTGGTGTGTTAGTTATTCATTACTGCAAAACAAATTACTCCAAAACACAGCCGCTTAAAACAATAAATGCTTATTGTCTCACATAGTTTCTATGGATCAGGAATCCAGGAGTGGCATAAGTTTCTCAGGAAGTTGCAGTCAAGACATTGGCCAGGTCTGTAATCATCTGAAGGCTTGACTGGGGCCGACAGATCCACCTCCAAGTTGGTTCACTCCCATGGTGCAGACTGTTGGCAGAAGAACTCAATGTCTCCCACATGGGCCTCTCAACAGGCTGCTTGAGTATGTTCACAGCATGGTGGCTGGCCTCCCTCCAAGTGAGCAGTCCAAGACCTATTCTGAGATGTCATACACCGACACTTTTGCCACATTCTACTCCTTAGAAGCAAGTCCCTAAGCAAAGCTCATACTCCAGGGGAGGGAAACCAGGCTCCACCTCTTGAAGGGAGGGGCACCAAATAATTTGCAAGTATATTTCAAAACCACTGCAGGTCACATGGTGCAGAAAGACAGGAGCAGAGCAGAAGAATATTAAAACCTATTGAATTTATAATAGTAAGAATAAAATACATGAATGTTGGAACCTTTGGAGCTCCTTTCTCTCTATTGTCTGCCCAGGAAAACTGATATGGATAAATGTGGAAGAGAGCTGGCCAGTGGATGAAATGGTGATGTAAAGGTGAGCTTTGTGGAAGAGTGGAGAAAAGAGATTGGCACTGAAGTGGGCAGTGAAAGAGCAAGAGGCTTGTGGGAGACTTGATCTCAGAGGCAGCATTTGGATGGTTATGAACAGGCTTTCCTCTTCTTTCAGGGGCACCATAAAGATCAGAATTAATGGTATGATTATTTGGTTTGGAGGCTGTTTCATGAAGTATTACACTGTGGAGAGACTGGATCACATGGGTCCTATTATTTATTCAGGTTACATTCACACTCCCTGTGAATTCTCACCCTATGCAAACTGGCAAGAAAACGCTATTTTAAAAGATTCTTGGACGCTTTTATATCTTTCTTAAGACCTTTGTATACAGCAGTGTTCACATAGTAGGTAGTTAAAATTAGTGAGAAAGACTCAGGCAAAAAGTTTATTTGGATTTCCATATGATTTATAAGCCAAGACACTATAATCCAAAGAGGCAGGAAAATGATGTAAACTAGAAATAAAAATATTTGTAAGTGACAATGTGTCCAGAATTCTTTGACAGGTTAAGAGAAACAAAAGCAGGAGACGAGGAGAGAGTCACACCAGGGTGAGCAGAGAGTTGAGCCGGGGCCCGGGACAAGCATCAAAAGTGTCACTTCCTCTGAGGTCCCAACCCTACTTCCATAGGCTCCACAGCCCACACCACCTTTGGAAGCAAACAGGGAGATGGCAGAACTGATGGGCTGGCCACACCATCTCAAATCTCTTAGCTCCAAAACTGGAGGTGCTCATTAGGACCCTGCATTGTTTCTGCGGGTGATGGATGGTGTAAGGTAAGGCACAGTGATCTAGACTTGTTTCTCCTTCCATAACAATTGTTTCTTGGAAGAGTAAGAAAACTTAGCTGGATTTTATCTCTTTGTGTGGATTTCTGGGGTAGACACCCAGAGGTGTGTGCAGGAGCATGCTCTTTGGGGCCCACATAGAGATTCCAGCAGGTGCTGGAGATTGTGGGGTAGCCTTTCCATGACTGCTGGCCTCTTTTCCCGTGTTGCTTTGGTTTGCTGTCTGGCTAAAGGCAGGAGTGGGAGAAACTCACATTCCGCAAGAGGCTGCCTGGAGCAGAGGCCAAGAGGGTAAGGTTTGTCCAAGGCCTTCCATCTCAGCTTTGCTACCAATTTGTCAGAAAAAAAAAATCATTTGTGCCAATTAGACCCTGGTTAGGAAAGTGTTGTCCTGTCTGGGAGGCAGGTACAGAAGCCAGTTGCAAGGATAGGAGATCAATGAAAGTGACACATTACTTATGCATCCAATTCTTCTCAGGCCTCAATTTACTCTCTGAGACACAGAGAAAATAAGTGTACTTGCCTTGCTAATGGGTACATGGTTGGCTCTGGGCAATTTATATAGAGCACTTTAGTTCCAAGATGAAATGCACTGAGATATTAGGATTAGTCTCTGCTTTAATGAGTTTCTGACTTGCAGGTTTGAAAAAAATTAGTTCTTTTCTGTATTTCTCCACAAACACAAAACAGTGATTTAATGGTAAAACAACAATGAAAAGAAACCAAGCCATTCTCTCCAAAGTGATTAAAAGGGTACTCCTCCTAACCTGACATAACCTTTCCTCATATGAATTTATTATCTGTATTCACACTCATATTCCACTGGAATGCCTTGGGTCCAGGTGGATGGTTGCTTATGGTTAGTATCTATTCTGAGCAGGTAGGCATTCATACTGTTTGGTTGACGCCTGTGGTGGACAGACCTTAAGGTGACTTCTCGCAACCCTGAGTCATATTCTTGTATAATCTCCTCTCTTTGAGGACAAAAACTGTGACCTGCTTCAAACCAGTGTAATAGAGACCAGGTGATGAGATCTTTGGTTATTGCATCTAACTGCTTCATTCATTGCACAATTAGTCACACACTGTTTTGTGATGCAGAACATTTTTTTTTTAAGAGATGGGAGTCTCACTCTGACACCCAGGTTGGAGTGCAGTGACCTGATCAGAGCTCACTGCAGCCTCAAACTCTTGGGCTCAAGGGATCCTCCTGCCTCAGCCTCCTGAGTAGCTGGGACTAGAGGTGCATGCCACCACACCCAGCTATTTTTTATTTTTTGTAGAAATGGAGTCTCACTTTGTGGCCCAAGCTGGTTTCCAACTCCGGGGCTCAAGTGGTCCTCCCACCTTGACTTATCAAATTGCTGGGATCACAGGTTTGAGCCACTGTGCTTGGACTGTGATGCAAAATTTTATCCAAACCTTGTATTGTTGACTATAGCACCATGCAGTTACTATTTTCCCTCTTAACTAGATTTTAAGTCTCTTGAGGGCAAGAACTCTGTTCTTGAAGATTTTCAAAAGCCTGACAGCATATGGAAGTACTTGACACACAGTAAGCACACAGCCATATGTGATTTGGTTTCTGAGCCTTCATTTGTCCAACTAAACCAGATGGGTCTTAGATGAAGATATACCTGGCAAACACTGCATGCCTACTGTGGGCCAGGTTAGCTCCCAGACATGCAGAGAACAAGACAAAAGCTCTGTCCTCAGGAGTTCATGATGGTTCAACCCAATCAACGAAGTCTTGCAATCTCACTTCCTCCTTACCTTGTAGAATTGGAAGATATCCAAAGATTCCTAGAGTTCTTTGTCAATCTGTCAGGATTATAATTCCACAGATCAGGCAGAGTGTAACCATGAAGCTCTTCAGTGAATTTTTAGTGACTTTTGGGTGATGTTTTAGTTTCCAAATAGAAGAAGCAAAAGACCCTTGTGGTGGTTACCTTCCATCTAAACAAAGAGTGAGCTACAAAGATACTGCTGTCCCTCGGTGGTCCATGGGTGTCCCTGCAAATCTGTGACTCAAGTGGCCATATTCATATTAAGCAGACCAGAGATCAAAACCATATTAGGCATGAACCACTTTTTATTCATAGGCTTACTGAATATATTGAATTAAGAGGCATATAGTTTGTACACCCTATTTACCAAAAAGAGCTAAATATGTATACAGCCTAAAATACATCCACTGTAGTCTGCATACTGTAAAACTTGCTTCTTTACACATAGAAACTATTCTGATTTTACCTAGGTTATGCATTTAAAATACATACAAATGGTACCAAATAGCATATTGGCCTATTTTATCACAATTCTTATACATTCCTGATAATCAAAGGGACTGATAGGGAATGCATAGTTTCCTACTAGAAAAAAAGTAGATTTTGATACAAGCAATGGAATACAGTAAGGATAATAATAACTTGGTTTAGATATCAGTAGCTTTACAATATGCTTCTTATTTGAATGACATTACAGTTGGTTCTCTTCATTAATAATTGAGATGTTGTTGATTTTCCTGGTCATTCTACCCTCTGCTTGCCTGGCTGAGGCAAAGGAAATCATTATCCTTTTTTCCTTTTCTTCCAGTTTGTTTTTACTTTCCCAAGTTTCCTCCAGAGCCATCTGCCCACTTTGCCATTCCCCTTCCATTGCCACCCAAATCCGGACCACTTTCTAATTGCGTCATTGCATACAACTAGATTATTGTATTCCACTCCAGGAAGCTGTTGCACAGAATCTTTGGCCACTGCCTAATTAAAGAACTTCCTTCCTTCCGCAGCTGCAAAGGAGAGGCTGATACCTCTGCGGAAGAATCAGGAAGCCAGCTTAAGAGATTTTCTTTAGGTGGCAGGCAAATAGACTCCCCTCCTGCAGATCTTCATATACCCTTCATTATACCCCAGGCCAGAGAAATTTCCATCATGAGCACTCCTGACCGCCAAACCTCTGGCATCCCACGCTGATTTCTTTCCTAAAAATACACGGACTCTCACTCCATGGGGAAGAAAAATGCAACTCTGCCATTTCCAGTGTGCTCCCTGAAGGCTGATGATGGCCGAGAGCAATTCATCACCACTCGTGCGTTCAGGTTTTGAATTTTTCCTTCACAGATCTCTTCTTGTTTATCTGGTGGACAATGTGACAAGAACCAGATGTGTCTCAACCTCAACATCCTTCCCATAGCTATGCAGGGGGAGAAATAACCAGACCAGCTAGATATCCTCCTTACAACAACAGAAAACTATTCAAAATTTCTGGACCACTTTCAAGAGTGGGGCCTTGCATGTAAAAAGAGTGGGGCATGTAATTGCATGTTTGTTCATTGTTAAATGGACCAGTTGATTGAATGGTGTCTATTCAGTGTGATTTTTCCTCTGGCTATGCATTTTTTTTTTTTTTTTTTTTGTGACGGAGTCTCGCTGTGTCGCCCAGGCTGGAGTGCAGTGGCGCGATCTCGGCTCACTGCAAGCTCCGCCTCCCGGGTTCACGCCATTCTCCTGCCTCAGCCTCTCCGAGTAGCTGGGACTACAGGCGCCCACCACCACGCCCGGCTAATTTTTTTTGTATTTTTAGTAGAGACGGGGTTTCACCGTGGTCTCGATCTCCTGACCTCGTGATCTGCCCGCCTCGGCCTCCCAAAGTGCTGGGATTACAAGCGTGAGCCACCGCGCCCGGCCCTGGCTATGCATATTTTATTGCACTTTTTACTTTGTCTCAAGGTGCTGCCAAATTCAAAATCATGCTAGAAATGAAAGTCTTTCTCTGGGAGAGTATAGCAGGGTGTCTTAGAAAGAAAATACAATGTCTGCCCATCAGAGGGAAAGTTCTTGCTTTGCCGTCCCTATTGGATAACCATGGCAGGCAATTTATGTAGTTTTCATGTCTATTTCCTTCTCTCTGAAATTAGAATAATACCTGCCCTGCAATAAACTTCAGAGCTATTTATGAACAAATGAGGTGAATACTAATATGCATTGGAAAAACATAAAGCTTTGCTAAATGTAAGGTGGCCTTACCATCCACTGTCCAATAACACAGTGCTCTTCATGTCTAAGATTTATTTTTAGAGTCTTGATAACAGACTCATTCCCGACCCTATGGAGTATGGGGACAAGCCCCCTTTAAGGAAAGGCCTTAAAGCCACATGGCTGCACAGAGGGTTCAGTCCAGGAGCCTAGCCACAGAGTTCATAAAGAAGAAACAAGCTGAGCAGACGACCACCCAATGGGTGATGGGAGGGAAAGTAGAAGAAAGATCTGCCCCCTCCTTCAAGCTGATCTCCACTGGGGACGGTCCACATATTTTTCTGCTTTGCATTTTTGCTGTTGCTTGGTTGGTTTTTTGTTTTACATTATTACTGGAATAATGCTTCTTGCAGAAATTGTTTAAAACTTCAGGGATTCTTGGGATGGAGCAGTAAGATTAATGAAGCAAAGATTTCGCCACCCCGTGCCAAGAACATCTATGCTCCTTTAGTAAGTTGGCCAGAACAAATATCTCCTCCCACAGCATAGGCGCTCTGTAGACTGCAGGCTTTAGTCTTGTATAAAATAACATTATAAAAAAGGAAAACCTGATTGCAGTTGAGTGGGTCACCCACTTCTCACACCCCACCCATCACCTGTTTAGGTCGTTCTTTCACCTCCTAATTCCTCATCTGGGCTCAACAGCTCTCCCCATCCTAAGCCCGGCGTCCTGTGTTTCCTGGTTTCCCAGAATCTGGCAATGTGACCAGAATAGTGAGTGCAGGGGGTCAGTCGCTCATTTACCCTCAGAGGTACAGCTGGGAATGTGATACCTCTCTGCAGTGGCAACACTGTGAAGAGATGCCACCTTGCCATCCCTACAGGTGGCTGGAATTGGGAACATCACTTTGATCTGGCATAGTTGCTGGGACTGTCTAAATATCTCCCACAGTTTGCCAAGTACCCATTTTCCTGCCCAGGTTTGTCTGAGGGGTTCCATGCAACAGAAAGAATAGCTTGCCATCTTTAGGGCTGGAGGAATGGCAGAGCTCTTCCCCTTTCAGCTTCCAATGGGGGGACCTGGGCATTTGTAGCCTGTTCAAAGAAACCAAGAAGGCAAAAAAAAAAAAAAAAAAAAAAATGCAGAAGAAAAGTAATTTGCACTTAAAAATGAAAACAAACCACTTTTCTCCTGTTTGCTTGGTATTTTGTAGAAGTTTCAAGTAACAACACTACTATGTGTGGGTGAGTTCGTTCATTAAAATCCGTGGTTTCTGAGGCTGGAAGCCTCAGCCTACAGTCCCAGAATGTACCCAAGAGTGCTGATGTAACATCAATGCTTCATTCTCTGAGCGCTATTTATTGTCTCAGTCTTCATTGCTTAAAGTCAGGAAACAACAAACACATTCATATTTGTGGCAAAACATCTACCTACTCATGACATGGCAAATACTCATTTTACAATAACAATACAGTGCAATATGATCGTGCTACTTTCATGGCTAGGAATGAAGTTGTTGGGTATCTCTTTCAGAGCTACCCCTAAAGGCATTCACTTTGTATTCTCTGAAGAGAACCAGCTAACCAGGCGGAACATCCACTAAGAATCTTCCACACAACCAGACCCCAGGAGCTTCCCTATTGCCCATACCAGAGAGGCCCATTTGGAAATACACCGTCTGGTCTCTTGAGCACAGACCTGGAGTGTGGGGTTCAGCTTGGCTGGCTCCAAAGCTGGCCCCTACTGATTCGCCTGAGATCCCCAGCCTGCACAGGCTGATTCCACTGCCAACACATGGCCCCCAGTGAGCATGTGGGTCCTGGGGGGGTTTCCTTTGGTAAAGTACTGGGAGAGGAAGGAGTCTTCCTATCTGAGTATCTTGGGTTGTGATTTGGTGTGGGCTGCACTGGCAGCTGCAATAGCAGCAACTCAACAAAACGGGACTGTTACACAAGCGGGGCGGAAGGCAGGTGGGCTGGCAGGGAAGTTGGTATTCGATTACTTGAAATATTAAGTTGTCCAGAGGGCAAGGACATGCACAAATCAAAGGGCCACCTCTAGGTTTCAAAGCACGTTGATATCTGTATAAAGTCCCCTTTGACTTCGTAAAATCTCACTTCAAAAATTCTACCGAATGCTCATCAGACGGAAATAACTGTTTCATCCCTCTAAAGGATGAAATGAAAAGCACCATTCAGTCTTTGGCCTATCTGCTGGTTACCCACAAACTCAATGGGTGGGTTCCGAGAAGCAGATGAGCCATGAAGAGCATCAAACAAGCATTACTGCTCTGGCCACCACCAGGGTCAGCTTTGAACCATAAGAAAGAGGGAAAAACTCCTTTGAGTCGCTCCTGGGCCTACAGCCTGTGCTGGGTCTAGACATGTGTCACCAGAATATTGTCTTTGTGGTAGAGGAAGCAATGTCAAACATTAAATTGTTAACATATCCATGACAAGCATTCATATGAGCCAACAAAATCACCAAGGTTCTGCTATTAAGGAGGATTCAGGAAGACTGGGCATTACTGTCAGGAAACTGGGATGACTCAAAATAGCACTGCTGAGTGTTACAAGATTTTTAAACTAATAATCAGCAAATCTTTTCAGCTGACTTTTGGCTTTAAGAGTTCTTACCAAAAAGATTGCTAAGATGGAATGAGAGGGGCTCAAAGTTTGTTTTTTTATTTCATTATAAGAGCTGTCCCATCTTATCCAATTTTCTTCTCCCTCATTAAAAAGGGGGAAAAAAAGCATATTACATTTCTAGATGATAAGAGTAAATGCTGTACTCTTTTCTCAGAAATTACAGGCTTTAAGATTTTTTTTAAATGGTAGAATGGGCATGTCATGCAGTTAGCCAATAAATGCAATCCCTGATTAAAATGTGAGTTCTAAAAGTTTGAAAACCTCTAACTATTTCAGTGCTTTTTAATTTCAGAGCTCTGAGCCTGACTTTGATTTGTTTGTTGATTTTTCTTGGTCCTCTCTTGCAAGAGCTAATGCTGCATGTCTTTTAGTTTCACCCACCACACCTTCACAAACTTAAGTCAACAATGATATGTTCAAAAATCTTTGTTTTCCCTTTGAAACTGGATGCAAAAAAGAAATCTCTCCTGTCGGTGGAGACAGCTGTGAATGAACGAGGCGCCTGCACATAAATCTCCTTAAACTTTTTGAATAGCTGCTTCTCTTTATCCCACTGGTATATCTGAGAGAATGTATAGTCACTCCCCAGGGCCAGGTAGTGATTATCTTTAAAAGAAAAGGGCTGTAAGGTCATGGCCCCTCGGGATGGAAGAGCTTGGATCTCCACAAACTGCTTACTGTTCCACTTCATGACCCGGGAGTCCCCGATGAAGCGTGTAAGGGAAAGGTAGAGGGTATTGTGCATTCGGAAGCTCTTCACAGCCAGTACGTCCTCCATGTTGGGGATGTCACCATGGGGGACAAACTTCTTAGAGCTTTTATTCCACTGGAGGATGATGGGGACCTGGGAGCGGCTGGACAGGATGAGATGCGATTTTCCATCGATATCAACAAACTCCGCATCTGTGTCCCTGAACCACTCGTGCAGTGACTGGTAAGAATAGAATCCTTTGCTGTTCCATTTATAAACTGTGGACAGACCAGCCTTCGAGCTGTCTGCGATGACAAAGAACGTCTCGTCGTCGATCTGAAACAGCTCGATGTCATTGGGCTTGGAAATGCGAGAGACCTCTATGTCTTGGAATTTGACAAACTTGGTCCAGCTCTCATCGTATTTGTAAATGTGAGAGCCGCCGAAGAGCTGGGCTACCACCACAAAGACCTGATCATCGATGAGAATGGCCTTACAGCCCACGATGGACTGACCTGTGCTCCAAAATAAAGGAGAGGAGATTAGTGCAACTACAGCTAAAAACACATCTCCACTTGTACTCTTATACACTGCTGGTGGGAGTGTGAAATGGCACAGCCACTATGGAAAACAGTATGGTGATTCCTTGAAAAATTAAACATGGAATTACCCTATGAACCAGCAATTCCACTTCTTGGTGTATACCCAAAATAATTGAAAGGAGTGACTCAAAGAGATATCTGTACACCTAATGCTATAGACCAAATGTTTGTGCCCTCTCCATATGCATATGATGAAACCTCATCTCCAGTGTGATGGTATTTGGTAGTGGGGCATTTGCGAGGTGATTAGGTCATGGGAGCAGAGTCCTCAGGAATGGGATTAGTGCCCTTCCAACTCCCTCTGCCCTTTCACCACATAGACACAGCAAAGAGGTGGCCAGCTATGCAGTGGGTTCTTGCCACATACCAACTCTGCCAGTGTCTTGATCTTGGACTTTCCAGCCCCAGAACTATGAGAAATAAATTTCTGTTGCTTATAAGCCACTCGGTCTATGGTATTCTGTTGCAGCAGCCCAAACAGACTAAGACACTTACAACATCATCCTTCACAATAGCCCAAAGGTGGAAGCAACCCAAGTTGCTTCAATGGATGAAGAGATAGACAAAATGTGGCATATACATAAAATGGAATATTATTCAGCCCTAAAAAGGAAGAAAATTCTGACATATGCTACAACATGGATGGACTTTGAGGGCATTAGGCTAAGTGAAATAGCCAGTCACAAAAAGAGGAATACTATATGATTCCACTTATATGAGGTACCTAGAGCAGTCACATGCATAGAGACAGAAAGGAAAGGAGTGGTTTTCAGGGGCTGTGGGATGGGGGAAATGAGGAGTTGTCATTTAATGGCACAGAGTTTCAGTTTTTCAAGATGAAAAGCATTTGGAGGTTAGTTGTACAACAATGTGAATGTACCTAACGCTACTGACCAGTATACTAAAACATGGTTAAGATAGTACATTTTGTGCTATGTGTATTTTGCCACAATTAAAACAATTTTTTTTTTAATTGTTTAAAAATGTGCTTCCATAGAAATGGCCGCGTGAGGTCATCAGGGCCTCTGGAGTCCTCAGAGGCAGGCATACAATTCAGGAAACTCACTAATGTACCAAGGGAATTATCATCATGCTTTTAAATAAAGCTACATTAATTAGCTTGATTTAGCCATTCCACAATGTATATATATTTCAAAACAACATTTTATACACAAATAAATAGATACAATTTTCATTTGTCAGTTAAAAAAATGTGTATCCTTGAAAAAAAAAGTATTTCCTGACTCCATATGGCAGAAGGAGGCAATTAAACAGGCTTCTCCTGGGGCGGTGGGGGGTCGGGGGGGTAAGGGATGGTGAAAAAGGCAGGAATGAGGTCTCAGAGGGAGGAGAAAAAGATTTCTGAGTGTTCTTGAAGACATTTGGGCTCTTTTGATTTCCAGAGCCAAAGGAAGCCAAGTGGAGGCAGAAAGAGTAGGGTTAAACCTTATGACACAGACCAGGTGGCCCCGCACCTTGTAAGCTTTCTGACCCTGTGCCGGTTAACCCAACTCTCTGTGCTCAAGTTCCTCATTCGTAAAATGAGATTGAAGATGCTGCCAGCACTGATCTTACAAGTGACTGTAAGGATGAAATGAGATCATTCATGGCAAGCGTTTTTAGCATGGAGCACTGGCACCTAGGGGGTGATTGATCATTAGTGGCTATCATTATTGGACAATTGAAGCAATTGTCACGATAATCACAAGCCCTTGCCCCTTAGTGCTTGCCCATAGTGGGCATGCATAAATATCTAAAGGAGCGATAGTCTGATCTAGCTCAGGCGTCATAAAACTAAGACTTTGCAGAGACAGGGGATCATTTTCCGTGGTGACTCTCCTCTCTGGCTCACCTCCCACCATCTCTTCTCACCCTGCACCCAGATGCCCCCCAGACCTCCCCATTCCAGAAGACCAATCACTAAGCAAAGGACCACCTACAAGACCACTGATCCTCCATCTAGATCATTCGATTAAGGGTTATTTCTTTCCTTTAATTTTCTAGGCAATTTGGACCAAAGTGAATTTGGCCAGAATCCCAAATTCTAAGGATGATTCCATTTCTATCCTAAGGATTGGCCTTGGGGGCTGACACTGGGTGGTTTTCAGAGTGGCATTTACTTTTCTCTTTCACCATTCTGGCCTTCCTGCAAGGACCTAATCCCTTTTCCATGTTTAAAACTAATTATTGCATTGTTTTTCCCTGAGGATATGTGTGTTAAATGTTTACCAGAGCAAATTTTGAAAATACTAAGAGGTAAAACTTAAAAAGTGTGTAGGTATGACCAGGCACTATTCTAAGCACTTTACATGCATTTACTTATTTAATCCTTACAACAACTATATGAGGCATATACTATTCTTAGCGTCATCATCATCCCCATTTTATAAAGGGTAAAACTGAGGCACAGAGAAGTTAAGTAATTTATTAAAAGTCACACAGCTAGTATGTGGTAGAGACTGAGATTTAAATTCAGATAATTTGGCCTCAGTCTATACTCTGCTACCAAAGAACCAAAAAGCACAAAGAAGAAAATACAAACCAGTTGTACTATAAAAGTGAAGTAACACTTAAGATCTTGATATATTATTTAATTTTTAATCTATGCACATATTCAAATATTCTTTTTTTTAAAACTGGGGTTTATGTTATCCATAGATATTTTATAATCTACTTTTTTTTCACTTGGCGCCCATGCTGTGAACATTTCCTCATGTTGATGATTCTTCAACAACTTGATATTGACACTACACAGTATCCCATTGCATGGATGCACCATATTTTACTTAATTAATGCTCTACTGTTGGGCATTGCTATTATTTCTAGCTTTTCCTTATTGTAAAATAACATTTCCTTTAAAATATTGTTAAATAACGTTTTGATACCATCTGGCAGTGTTCTCAAGTGTAAGAATTGCTGGGGCAAATGTTGTGCCCATTTTTAAGCTTTTGGGTTTTAACTGCCAAGCTGCTCTTCAAAAGCGGCATTGATTTCCACCCTGCCAGCACTAATTGAGAGTGCAGGCTCCTCGTCCCCTTCTTGAGCACCTGGCTATGGAGGCCACCGCCCCCCAGAAGCATCCTAGAGATTTGTCTGTCACAGGCAAAGGACTGTGTGAAACAGAAGGAATTCCTTTCCTGTAGATGCTCTGTAACATACTCTGTCCAGGTTAGCATGGAGTTGTCAGTAGCAGACAAATCACTGTGTGTGTGTGTGTGTGTGTGTGTGCGCGCGCGCGCGCGTATGTGTATGTGTACGTAGGAAGAGGGATTACAGGTTGGAACATACTTAGCCTGCAGAAATCAAAAGGCGAACAAAATAAACCAAAATTGAGAAAGCCAAGATGAGGCGTAGAGAGAATAAGGGGAAGCGAACTTCAGGGTGAACATGACCATGGGTTCCTCTCTCTCCCCTGAGGCACAGGGAGAGCTGGAGCCGTCCCTTTGGCAACATGGTCACCAGGCCTGCAAAGGAGGAAGTGCATGGATTGAGAAAATCCTGCCCTGCCCTTGTCAACTTGGGGGCCACCCCATGGCCAAACAAGATGTCAAATGAGGTATGCACAGCACAGGGACGGAGAATGGTCCACATTTACCTCGTGCTTCTTGTAGGCAAGTAGCACCTAGGGCAGTGTCCTTGCCTACCCACGTGTGCTATCGGCCTTTCCCTCATGCCAGGCTCAATGCCAGCTACCGAGAGACAGCTCCTCTCCTCCCTCCATGGAGCGATCCCCCTTCCTTCTGTAGCACCACCTTCTACCTCCTTCAGGGAAGTCTGCTGGTCTCTGCATTCCCTACGCTCATGCAAGTTGTGGGGCAGTTTTAATGGAAATCAAAAAGGTAGAGTCTGTGGGGGGAAAAGGAGGCTTGCTCCTATTTTACCCCCATTAAATCCTTATAGTATTGGCCAGACACGTTGTCTCACACCTGTAATCCTAACACTTTGGGAGGCCAAGGTGGGTGAATCACCTGAGGTCAGGAGTTCAAGAACTCCATGGCCAACATGGTGAAACCCCGTCTCTACTAAAAATACAAAAATTATCCAGGCATGGTGGTGTGTGCCTGTAATCCCAGATACTCAGGAGGCTGAGGCCAGAAAATCGCTTGAATCTGGGAGGTGGAGGTTGCAGTGAGCTGAGATCACACCACTGCACTCCAGCCTGGGCAACAAGAGTGAGACTCTGTCTCAAAAAAAAAAAAAAAAATCCTTATAGTATTTCCCTAAGTCCAGTACTATGCTGATCCCATTTTGCAGATAAAGTGGAAATTCCTAAAATCTCCACTTTACAGATGAAAGGGGCTCATGCACATTAAATCACTTGGCCACCGCCACCAGCTAGTAAGGGCTGGAGCCAGGATGGTCAAAAGCCAGTCTGATGTTGGAACTCATTTCTTGGGCTTGGTGGTGAAAAGAGGAGCTGGGTGGGCTTCATGTCATGGCTGCCGAGCTATGGGATGATTCAGACTTGGAGACTGAGGGGCTGAGGAATCTTTGGAAACTAACAAGGTCCAGCAGGGCTCTGGCCCCAGCCACACCCACTCGGATCGCACTGACTTCCTCCCCACCAGCTCTGTGGCCTCCGTTGGGTCCAGGCCATGCTCGCTTGCCTGGATTCTGGATTCTTGCCACAGCCTCTTAGCTAGCCACTGTGCTTCGACCTTTGTGCCCTCACTCCAAAAGGCTATGTTTGACCCGGTAGCTGGACACAATCCAGCCTCTTAGCCAGGTACCTGCATCCTCCTGCCGCTGTACAAAACCCTCCATGGCTTTGCAGGACATTCAGAGGAAAAGCCAAGTCCTTCCTAGGACCTGTGAGACTCCATGATCAGCCTTTCTGACTTTGGACTCATCAACTGCAACTCCCCGCTGGCTCATCTGGCTCATCCCAAACCATCCCCCTGGATGTTCTTCAAACAGGAAAGATGCTCTCCTGCCTCTACCTTTGGACTTGCTGCTCCCTTTGCCTGGAATGCTCTCCCCCCTCTTCATGGGAACCAATCCCTGCAATCCCACAGGTCTTATTCAAGTAGCACCTTCTTGATGAGCCCTCTCCTGGACCCTCTACCCAAGCCTTCAAATCCTCCCACACACAGTACTCCACATCTTCCTTCTTCACTTTATTTCCCCTCCTTAGTACATTTCTGTCTGATGTGTTTTTTTAAATACTACAACTAATTTTACAATAATTATTACAATACAAATATTCTTTCTTATTGTCTCTTTCTCCCACTAGAATGGGAACTCCTGAGGGCAGAGGTTTTTTTGTTTTGTTTTGTTTTTTTGAGATGGAGTCTCACTCTGTCGCCCAGGCTGGAGTGCAGTGGCACGATCTTGGCTTGCTGCAACCTCTGCCTCCCGGGTTCAAGCAATTCTTCTGCCTCAGCCTCCTGAGTAGCTGGGACTACAGGCGCCTGCCACCACGCCCAGCTAATTTTTGTATTATTAGTAGAGACGGGGTTTCACCATATTGGCCAGGTTGATCTCAAACTCCTGACCTCGTGATCCACTTGCCTTGGCCTCCCAAACTGCTGGGATAACAGGCATGAGCCACCATGCCTGGCCAGAGTTTTACCTAGTTTATTCACTGCTGTTTCCCCAGCACCAAGAACATGCCTGGCTCAGAGTAAGTGTTCAAAAAATCTCTGAGAACGAATGAATAGATTTAAGAATGCCACCAGCTGCAGTATATCAGAAGGGCAGGAGTTCAAGACCAGCCTGGCCAACATAGTGAAACCCCGTCTCTACTAAAAATTAAAAAATTAGCTGGGTGTGGTAGCAGGTGCCTGTAGTTCCAACTACTCAGGAGGCTGAGGCAGGAGAATCGCTTGAACCCAGGAGGTGGAGGTTGCAGTGAGCCGAGACTGTGCCACTGCATTCTAGCCTAGGCAACAGAGCGAGACTCCATCTCGAAAAAAAAAAAAGAAAAGAAAAAAGAAAGACAGGGCTGTCCTACCAAGGTCAGCCTGGGACAGAAAACCAGTAGGGTACAACCATGGGAAAACCTGGGCTCAGCCCTGAATAAACAGTGGGTGACTGGACACGCCTAAGCCTTGACCTCATCATTTGTAAGGTTTTGAAAAGGATGGCAGCTTTGAGAAGCGCCCACTCTGTGCACTCAATCCTCATAGCATCCACCTGAGGCACATCCACTCCCCATTTCCCAGATGAGAAAACCAAGCCTCAAAGGCACGTTCTTCCTCGACCACAGCAGAGCTGGGAGTACAATCCATGTGCATCAGTTTTCAAAACCTGAACTCTTTCTAGTATGTATGCCTCCTCTCTCTAAAGAAGAGAGCTTTTGTCCTCTAACCTATGGGCAGGTGTAACTCCAAGGGCTGTTATGAGCTTCCAATGGCATAAACTAGGCCCTGGCGCCTCAGAGGCTCACCGTCAACATCGGCATTGGAACTTGTTCAAGAGCAAAGTTCAGCCAGGAACGGTGGCTCAAGCCTATAATCCCGCACTTTGGGAGGCCAAGGCAGGAGGATTCCTTGAGCTCAAGAGTTTGAGACCAGCCTGGGCATCATTGTGAGACCCTGTCTCTCCAAAAAATAAAAAATTAGCTGGGGGCAGTGGTGTGTGCCTGTAGTCCCAGCTACTTGGGAGGCTGGGGCAGAAGGATCCCTTGAGCCCGGAATTCCAGGTTGCAATGAGGCAAGATTACATCACTGCACTCCAGCCTGGGTGACAGAGTAAGAGGCTGTCTCAAAAAAAAAAAAAAAAAATCAAAAAAAAAACAAAAACAAAAAACAGCAAAGCTTCACTCTGTTCCCACCTCCTACCAGAGAGGAGGAGAAAAGGCAGAGAGGCCAGCTCATCCTCCCCTCTCCTATCTTCCATGTCAGGATAAAGGGGGAAGCACAAAACCACGTGGACAGGGACTCACTTCCTCATCTCTCTTGTTCTTGGCTTTCACAGCAGGTTCACCTGTGCTACTCTGTGCTGAGTCTGCACTTCCAAGAGTGTTACTCTCCGGAAGGTGAGCTCAGCACAGGGAGGCCAGATGGACCGACGGTGGCCAGCTCATCTGAAATGGCATCCTCGGAGCATCCGATGTACATCTCACACCGAGATACACTGTGAGATAAGGCTCATTAGCAGCTCTCCCTGCCTCCCCACACCCCTGTACCTTCTGGGAAGCCACTTGGTGCTTGGGAGACTCTTAGGAGCCTCCCAACCCAGAAATTCTGGCTTCTTGCTACAACAGTAAAAAGCTGCTCTAAGGCCACTTCAGGAACCTCTCAAGGAAACCCTCTCTTGGGGTGATAATCAGACCTTTGTGGTACTGTTTACACAGTATTGTTATCAGATTGCACGTTGATAAATGAGGAGTCGTTCAAAGGTTATTTCAAAAGCAAGTAGACAGTCCACATTCAGTAGGGCTAAGGCACTGGGATCCCATGATGGCACTGAAAGAAGCGTTAACTAATTCATATCCCAAATGCCTAATTTAGGGATCCATTTATTCTTATTTCGCATGTACTTACTAAAAGAAAGCAGTGATCACTAGGACTTAGCAAAGGGCACTAGGAACAAACTATAGGGTATGTGTGTGTGTGTGTTTGTTAGCATATTAGTTAACAATCAGCTTAATGAAAGTCAAAGCATCATTTAGCTGCTACAAAGCTGGTGCGGATTTGGGCTCCCATACTGCTCAGGACAAGGGATTCTCAGTGTGACTTCTCACCACTACTAGAAAATGCCTCCCACCACATGCAACCCATAAATGATCATCAATGATAAGCAGGATCACTACCTGAGGTTTCCACTCTCCCAGCAATGGACCACACCAATACAAAGACTGGAGAGACCCAGAGGGTAGGCTGGGACGTGTTCCCCAGCTCTAACCAGGTTAGAGAGCCGAGCTCTCCCTCAATACAGAGGACATTCCTCCTCCCACGGGCTTGCGGCAATGCTGAAATTAGTTCAACACATCTGATCAAAGCCACAACACACCTGTAATGTTGTCATAGCTCCGGAAATTCATTTCGATGTGGTCCCACTCCAGCACCATGCAGTTCTCCATGCTGGGCTGCGCGATGGCCACGTACACATCGTTCTTGGAGTTGAACGTATCCACTGAAACCGACTGGTAGGGTAAAGTCTGATGAACAACAAAATCTGGGAATGGGGTTTAAAAAGAAAAGGGTTCATAAAATCTCCTGCAGGGATTATCAACCACTATCACCTTTCCGTCATCCCATCAGCTCTGAAAAGGACTGGGGAGGAGGAGGAGGACAGGAGAGATGCAACACAAACATCACAGCGTATTTTACTCTGGGACATTCCAGAAAGAGTCCTGGCGTGCACAGGATTATCAGACAGAATGCACAGCTTCTAGTACAGCTTCCTGTGGAGAAACAGCTTCCCGAGTTTGGCTAAAGGATCTCAGAGTTTTAAACATATTTGGTGAGACTTGGCTTTCAAAGTGGTGAGACGGACAGGACGCCGCACAGCAACATTCTCAAAACTGCCATGCAAATCACTCTGTGACAAGCGGGGGCCGCGGTCCAGTGAGTTTGGAAAATGCTGTACTTCCAGCTCTCTCAGAACAGCCCCTGTAGGGAAGAAGTCTGTTTTTTGTTTGATGTGGTGCTTCTCAAACTTACCTGACCCTTTACCTGCAGTTCTTATAAACCCAAGCTTAGGATTACCTGTCAGCAGACAACCCCACTGCACGTTCAGAATGAACGGTACACTCCCCAAATGGCACACTGAACATTGGAAACCAAATCAAACCCTCTGCTACAGTCTCAAGGGTATTATGGTTCCTACCCACTTAGCCTAGCACAAAGTGAGTGCTCAATACATGTTACCTTTTAGAGGTGCCCCTCCCTTCATTCTGGGGGCAGAGTAGGTACTTACTGAATACTGATTGGCTAAACCAGTGTGAGTGGACTGGCCTTGCTTCTCAGCCCACTCTAAAGACTACAGGGGAGGGGACGGAGGCTGAGTGGTGCATGAAGATGTGGGGAGAAGGAGAAGAAAAGAAGAGGCTGCCTCTGCAGCCCAACAGGCAGGAGGTGACTGAGGGAGAGCGTGGACAAGTGGCTCTAGTGGACGGGGTACCTTCCCATCCCCAAGTCCAGAGCAGGACATCCTGGTGAAGGGCTGGGGCTCGGAGATAAGACAAACTGGCCTTCTGATTCAGGATTATTTCAAAAGCAAGTAGACTGTCCATATTTAGTAGGGCTAAGGCACTGGGATCCCATGACGGCACTGAAAGAAGCACTTTTAGTTACATGACCTTTGACAAGACAATTGAGCCTCAGGTTCTTTTTTCACCTGTAAAATGAAGGTGGTGTCTATTTCAGGAGGTTGCCGTAAAGACTAAATGCAAGAGTACATGTAAGTATATACTGCAGTGCTATGGTGATCACTCAGTACTTGACGTACGCAACAATGATAGTATTCAGTTGCCTACTTGAAGACTTAGGGAAGAGTCACAGCTCTCCCTCAATCCCCTCCCACCACCAAAATAATAGTTGCTTGGTCAAAGATAAATAAACAGAAAAAAGTGAACCTCTGTTCACTCCTGTTGGCACTGGCAGTGCCAACAGTGTAAAAGCCAGAAAGCATGTGTTCACTGCACAAGACTCTGCTGGTTTCTGTGTTCACACGTAGACAGAGAAAGGGGAAATGGCAGCAGTCATCATGTGCTCCCTCTTCTGGGGATATAAAAGGACTTGGAGAATACAGCTGCTTTCTTTTAATTACAACCAAGATGGCTATAAACTCCTCTCCTACATCTCCGGTTGCATTCGACTAATCCGAGTCTGCCAAAGGTTCTAAGCACTCCCGTGATGCCCATAACTCACTCACCTCCTCCCTCCCATTAGCCTCCCTACTGCACTCTGAATTCTCAGAAACATGAGCATTTGCTTAAAAAGGCAGGCTGTTTAAAGTGTACACTAGAAAGTTTCTGTTTTTATTGAAGAATCCCAGGATGAAAAGAAGCTGTCACAGTGCAGAGCATTTTATAAATCTAGCATTTCATGGCCCTGTTTTAATCTATTTTCCCCATACAGTGGTTTCACAATATTTTCTATATACTATCTGGCATAACACAGATTGTTAAATCATCTGAATTACAAATCTAACTCTTAGTAGAAGACCCCACCCCACCCCACCCTCACAAAAAAGGGAGGAGAAGGAGGAAGAAGAGGAAGAGAAGGAAAAAGGAAGAACGAGGCCAGGCAAGATAGGCAAGATGGCTTGTGCCTGTAATCCTGGCAGCTTGGGAGGCCAAGGCAGGAGGACTGCTTGAGGCCAGGAGTTTGAGACCAGTCTAGCTGACACAGCAAGACCTTCTCTTTACTAAAAATTAAAAAAATTAGCCGGGCATGATGGCGCATGCCTGTAGTCCCACCGCTCTGGAAGCTGAGGTGGAAGGATCAATTGAGCCCAGGAGTCTGAGGTTGCAGTGAGCTATGATTGTGCCACTGCACTCTAGAGAATGAAAAGAAAATGATTGATGCATATATGTTTGTGGGTATCAGAGAAGAGGACCAGAGGAATTTAAATATCTTCTCCCACCCCCAGTTAAATTTACTTCTCACAAACAGCAAAAGCACGTTCTTGTGGAAAGATCTCAGAAATACACATATTGATGTGATATCAATTTACTAGTGTTAAAATATTAATGGCACTCTGCAAAAAGAACTGCCACTTCCATTCACACTGGATTAAGTTCATGATGTCAGTGGGACTTACAATTTAGGCCTTTCTCCCAGTGGAATCAACAGATTTTTACATAGCTATTTATAGCACTTGCAGAAAATCAATTATACATGACGCCGATCCTGCTGGGAGAGAAACTGCACATTAATGCATTATTTCCCTTTGCATTTTCATCAGCCCTGAAAAGGGGAAGCTAACAGGACAATTAGGATGCAAAATTCACTTCCTCTAAGGAATTTAGTGAATTACCCACCTAACACAAGGAATCATCGGTAGGTAACAGGGACTTTTGAGGTGGTTAAAAATAGACTTGAAGGGGAGGGTTCAAGAGCCGATTGATCTAAAGACCTGAAACAGCCCAATGGTGGCTTTGTGGTATCAATTACACCCCTTGGCCAAGGAATAGAATGGTAACAGTACCTTCCACTGTCTGGGAAAAAACAGTGAGACAGGAGAAAACTCACCCCTTTTCTGAAAATTTGAGTTGAAAAGGAAAACAACCGTATCCAGAAAATGTGCTTCTTTCTAAACCTTTGGCAAGAATACGATAACTCTACCATGAACTCTCGAATTTGACTTTCCATTTTCCCTCCATTCTCATTTGTTCCCCCCACCCTACGCCTCTACTCCCCATCTAGCTTTTAATGAAGCAACAGAGGCTGAGGTTTGATCTGAACAGAAGATATGAACCCCGAACACTCAACAATTTGTTGACATAGTTCTTACATGGCAGGGCCTATATTTGGGGGTGGGTCACAACTTCGTTGCACCATTTTTTTCCCCATGGAAGAAACTATCAGCAAAAGCCTCATCTCTGTTTGTGAGTCTTAAAGGGATAAAACCATAGCAAAGCCAGAATTATCATCTCCCTCTCACCAGAAAGCCTAGTGCTGACTTTCTAAAGTTTAGTAGGAAGCTTGTTCGTGAAGACAAATACTGCATAAGACAGAGAAGGCTCTGAGATGTGTTAAGGCCTCTTGCTGCTCCATGTTGGGATGAGGACAGGTTACCTCAGTTCCAAGCTACCACCATTCCAATAACAATTCTCAGAGCCTGGATCACTTTCATAACCATGCCCAGGGCCCTAAGTTCAGAAAATATGCTTTCTTGTAGAAATTATTTCCTATTCCCACGGCCCTCTAGCCCATTACTTCCATCAGAGATTAGCTAAGTTTCTCCACGCTATGGCCAGGTGTGAAGAGAACAATGGAAAATCTGCAGATTTCACCTTGGCGTTTCAAGAATTCTCCAGAGAAAATGGAGAAAAGGTAGTGAGAAGTCTCAGTGAGCTTTGGTTTAGCTTTGGTTTAATTCAATTTAATTTAATTTAGCATTTAATGCCAAATAGTCTTGAATGCCCAACCTTTTGGTGCAAATGTTATCGACTACGACCTCTGATTTATTGCCCTTGCCCTAAAATACAATAAATTAACCTCCTAGTGGCCTCAGCTGACTCTGGGGCACCTGCCAATTACACAGCTGAATAAGCCCCTATTTGATGATGAAAGGAAAGGTCATTTCTGTGAGATTTCAGGTTGTCTATAGGAAAAGAATAGAACTTGCAGGGTCCCTTATTTACAAACAAAGATACCTAGAAATGATCTTTACTTTGTGGGTTTTTGTTTATTTGTTGGAAGGTGGTAGCGGGGATTGGCCTAAATGTGATATTTTGTTCTTGGAGTTTTGGTGTCTTTTGAGTTTCTGTAACTATTTTCTGTTTCTTATTCCTGCTGCTTCTCCTGACATGACTTGAGGCTTTGTAGATATCAGCTCTCAGCCCGAATGTTTATTTTTTATAAATCGGGTAAGCAGGTTTCGTACAGAGGCCTGATCATCTCTCTTAGCTTTAGAAGCTAAGCCTTTCCCATGGAGATACTCACCAATGCCTTTGGCCTCATGTTGTGACAGTGGAGGCAGTTAGTATTTTGGTTTTATTTTATAACCTGAAAAATGTATAAACTGAAAGTTTGTGGCAGGCCCTGGAAAACAAAATCAAACTTTCTTTACATTTTTCCCTCAATAGGAGTTGTTTCCTTTTGATAACTAGTTGTTAACTTTTATTTTCTATTTTGCCATTGGTTATAATTTACCTAGTTATCTCTTCTTACATGGGACTCTGAAAGTCGTTTGTGGGTTTAAAAGTCTGGTGTTTGGGCCAGGCGCAGTGGTTCATACCTGTAATCCCAGCACTTTGGGAGGCCGAGGCGGGCGGATGATGGGGTCAGGAGATCGAGACTACCCTGGCCAACATGGTGAAACCTGGTCTCTACTAAAAATACAAAAATTAGCCGGGTGTGGTGGTGCACACCTGAAATCTCAGCTACTCAGGAGGCTGAGGCAGGAGAATCGCTTGAACCCAGGAGGTGGAGGTTGCAGTGAGTTGAGATCATGCCACTGCACTCCAGCCTAGGTGAAGAGTGAGAATCTGCCTCAAAAAAAAAAAAAAAAAAAAAAAATTCTGGTGTTTGTTAGTTAAGTGTCCAATGAACATCTTCCTAAAGCAAGAGAACAGTCTCAACCGAGTAATTTAGGCCTCCCTGCACTGGCCTTCTACGAAACCTAGACGGATTTGAAAATGTTCTCCTGCCAAACCCACAAGTTTATACTTTGACTTAAGAAAATGAAACCCTTAGAGAAATTTGAATTTTGTAAAGAAGCAAAAATAAAGCCAGGGCAGTTAACAAAAATTCTCCCAAACTTTTGAGATATTTTCCTTACCACATCGATTCATTTCTTTAGAATGTTTAAAATTTCTCTAAAACAATTTTGATAAACAGTTCTATATTCACTTTTCCCCACTCTCTGTTGACAATCTAAAAGAAAGACAAAGAGGTTATTCTAAATCTCCGTGTCTGATGAGATAGGCTCTGAATACCTGTAGTGGTGCATTCATAGTCAAAGCTGGTCACATCATTTAGCTTCTTTTCCTGATACTCTGGTGGACCAATACACAGCACATCGGAAACGGTGGAATTTGTCATCTTCAACCACAGGTATAGCCACTTGGCTTTGCAGTCACATTCAAATTTATTACCCCTCAAATCTCTAAAAATCAAAATAAAACACAAACACATACAAAGAGAAATAGATGTATCTGACATGTTTTGGTAGTAACACGAAACTCCAGAATTATTAACATCCTGATATATTTAAAATCCCCTAAAAATGGAGTTTAAAAATTTTTGTAATTAATGCCTCCTGTTTCTTGTATCTATCATTGACTTTATTTAATACTCCTCAGCACCCAGGAATTTAACTGCATAAATGTATAATGTTCAGAGAGCTCTCAGCGAGGACATATCATCTCTCCAAATGCTCCTGTCTCCACGACATGCTGGAAATGGGAGACATATGACAGAAGAGCAGCCCCCAACAGAGGTTCTCATAAACATAAAGAGGATATTGTAGGAAGACAGTTTTCACAAACACAATTGAAACTTCAAGCTCTTATTAAAACTACATTCAGTAGGCCAGGCACGGTGGCTCATGCCTGTAATTCTAGCACTTTGGGAGGCCAAGGCAGGCAGATCACCTGAGGTTAGGAGTTCGAGACTAGCCTGGCCAACATGGTGAAACCCTGTCTCTACTAAAAATACAAAAATTAGCTGGGGGTAGTGGCGTGCGCCTGTAGTCCCAGCTACTCAAGAGGCTGAGGCAGGAGAATCACTTGAACCCAGGA
This sequence comes from Hylobates moloch, assembly GCF_009828535.3. Classification (NCBI taxonomy): domain Eukaryota; kingdom Metazoa; phylum Chordata; class Mammalia; order Primates; family Hylobatidae; genus Hylobates; species Hylobates moloch. The sequence goes on along the minus strand of NW_026652292.1, from coordinate 60,773,885 downwards.
GGCAGAGGTTGTAGTGAGTCGAGATCATGCCACTTCACTCCAGCCTGGGCAACAGAGCAAGACTCCATCTAAAAAAAAAAAAAAAAAAACTACATCCAGTAAGAAGCAATGCTAGAAGATAAAGCAGGTGAACGTGCCATCTCGGGGAGGTGACCTCCCACCCAGCAAGTGTGATTTACCATTGGCCTCATGGTGCTAAGTATAAAATGGCAAAATCCAACACAATACAAACTGAAGGCTATTTCCCAGGATACACTACTTTTTTATAGATTTTTAGCCACAGCATAAAAGAAATGCATAAAAGAAAGGTGAAAGGAGATTGAAAGACATGATTAACCAGGGCACAATGACAAGCACACATAAACTAAATTTCATTACTTACAGTTCAATCAGGGAGTCTAAATCACTGAAGACATCCCTTGGTAGTGCTTTTATGTGGTTATTGGCCAAAGAACTAGAACAAGAAAGTCACATTGCAATGTGGTTATTATCTCATGCTCTGTCACTCTCAATTCCCTTCAGATAAAGCTATTGACTTACAGCACAGCTTTGGTCATCAATACTGAGATAGAGAAATGAGCTTAGTTATGTAAATATAACATAAGAGATGCTGGATTATAATACAAATTTTCTTTCTTTTTTTTTTTTTTTTAACAAAAAGCACTTTTTAAGCTCTTTACGTATATTTGTGCAACCTCAGATGGCTTCCCATGTTTCTTGGAATCAAAGCCAAAGTTCCTTCAGTGGCATGCAAGACCTTTTATTGCCTGGCTACCTCCACTCTTGCTTACCTAGGAGACCCCATCTCATCGGTCTCCAACTACTCAGTGGATCTCTGATCTAGCCACACTGGCCTCCTCGCTATTCCTCCAACAAGTGAGGCATGCTCCTACCCTCCAGGCCTCTGAACTTGGTCATCTGCCTGGAATGTTCTTTCCCCAGCTATCCATTTGGCATTCCATTGCCTCCTTTGGGTCTGTCCTCAAGTATCACCACCTTCTCAGGCCTCTGCACATCTCCCTTCCCTGCACCGCCATCATTTGGCACACTACATATTTTAATTATCTATTTGTTTACTGGCTGTGTATTCCCCCTCTACATAAGCCACATGAGGACAGAGATTATTGTCTGTCTGTCCACTGCTGTATCCCCAGTTCCTAGAACAGTGCCTGGCACACAGCAGGCACTCAGTATATCTTTGCTGAATTAATCTATTAAGCACCAAAGTGAGAGTGATAAAAGAAGATTTACAGTCTTGTCCCAAGAAGTTCCCTAATGGTCCATCTAAGTGAATTCTATTACTCGTGACTCTAAGAAAGGACTCAGTTAATACTCCTTTACATAAAGAGACTCAGCTCTAACCTTTAAGAATAACGTAATAAAATCTCAACCAACCAGAATGTGTAGGGAATGATTGACCATGATCAATTTCATTTTCACATTAATAAAGGTTGACCCAAAACCATTTTGCATTTTTGCTCATGGTGTTAAAGATCATTCGAAGACGTCTTAGTCCACACCCCACCTCCAGGAAATAGACTAGAATGCACAGCATCAACTCTTTCTCCGATGATTCAGGATTTTGCAGTGCCCTGTCATCATCCTGTGAAGATGAATGTCCATGGTGCAGGGCTGTTGATGTAGAAAGATGTGGAATGTTGAAATGATGTACACTGAGTTTGTGATTTCCCCAGGCACTGCACTCTAATGTGAGTCAGCCAAGAACCTGATGCCTACTTTTGTTTTCTTTTACACATATGAATGCAAACAGCAAAACATATAAATGACAAACATGTAAGCGATTCAGCCCCAACCGATTTAAGATATCTATGAAATGTGTCTTCTGTATAATCATAACGACCCATCCCAGAGAGATGAATTAAAGAAATGAGTCTTCCTACCTAGAGTCGGTTAGCTGGGCATAGTAGAAAGCTTGGAGCCCGAATATTCTTGCTTCAAGACACCAAGTTAATATGGGGAGACCCATAGTTTCTGAATTATGCCCCTTTCCATCTAGGTAACCACAAATGGATTTCTAAATGACGTATTTGTACATTTTTAACTGTGTTGGAAAATAGACTGAATATGTAATCATACTGAAGCTACTCTGAAAGAGATATTGGAAATTTTAAAAAGGGGGTTGTTCATTTTGATTGTTTTTCCTGGTCGATGGTCACTTTTTCTGGAAAGTAAAGTACAACAATGTTTTAGCTAATTAACATTATTAGCTAAAAACATCAGCTAATTGAAAGTTATTGTATTGATATGATAAGTATACATGGAATGGTCAAAGCCAAAAAAAAAAAAGCAGAGTGTTTAGCAACGTTCCAAGTGTTCAATTTAGATTTCAGAAAGCAGAATTATTTAGATGGATTATTCACCCCACTCACACTAAGTGCTTAACACCTGCCTTTCCACTTAATTTTGTCTACAAATCATGGCACTTACTTTATTTCTAAAACTATTTAACAGCTCTCTATCCCTTGGGCTTCATGGGACTGCTGGAAACAAATGTTCTAGATTTTAGTTACAGATTGGCACAGCTCCTTCAATGCTTTGAAACCTGATCTATGTCTCTTTTCCTATGCATGTGAGTCTGTAAGCAGTGGAAAAGTTCATAAAAGATAAAAATCAGCTGCTTAACTTCAACAAGCAAATTCCAAATAGGAACTTCCGTAAGCATGGGGATGAACTTTAGAGACCTGGTATCTTCTCTTTGCTTAGAGGTTTTTAAAAGGGGAGGGAGGTGAATTGATTCATTCTTTAAACCATATATTAAATGCTTGAATTACTAAATACATCTCCAGCCTAGAGGAGTCAACTTTAAAAGTCTCCTGGCCAGGCACGGTGGCTCAGGCCTGTAATCCCAGCACTTTGGGAGACCAAGACAGGCGGATCATGAGGTCAAATGAGACCATCCTGGCTAACACGGTGAAACCCTGTCTCTACTAAAAATACAAAAAATTAGCCAGGCATGGTGGCACACGCCTGTAGTCCCAGCTACTCGGGAGGCTGAGGCAGGAGAATCACTTGAACTCGTGAGGCAGAGGTTGCAGTGAGCCGAGATCACGCCACTGCACTCCAGCCTAGGTGACAGAGAGAGACTCCATCTCAAAAAAAAAAAATAGCCACCTGACTTGTCCAGAAGTAGAGCACATATGGGAAATCCAACTCCATTAAGAAGCCATCCATCAATTAGCAAATCAGAAAGTACGTCCTGCTGGCTTAGCCCTGTACTAGACACTGGCGAAAGAACAGAGCTAAGGGAAGATCACTAAATGTCCTGCCCTGCAAGAGCTTCCAACGTGCTGGCAGACAAAACAAACACCCAGGCAACAGCACCAACCAGTATGGCCACTGTAGACAGTGAAGTGCTGGCTGCATGAAGCCAATGGCAGGAGGGAAGAGGAAGATGGAGAATGGCTTAACTGGGGAGATAGAACTTAACCTGGACTTTGAAAGAAAAGGCAGATGCCAAGAGACCAAGGGCAGAAGAAACAGCATCCCGGGCAAGGGAAAGGATGTGAGGAAAAGCAGTAGGATGAGGTGGGGGAGCATCGAGTGCTTGATGTTCTGAGGACACTCAGAGAAACGAGGTTAGAGAACTGAGGAGAGGCTTGACTTGTAGACTTGACCGCAGGGTGGTCCTACTCACTGGGATGAGCTGATTCTTCTCTAACACATTCCGTGCTCTGTGGACTCAAGTGCAGGACTCCCTCACTCCCTCTGTGTTTGTGTTCTCTGTGCATAATACCACAGAAAAGGAGGTGCCTCTTGCACACATGTACACATGATAACACATGAAACAAACACATAAGCATGCACATAGGAACACAGTTATGTACACTCATGTATATAAGTCCATGCATCCAAGGACACTTTGTATACCTGCACAAAGATATGCAAATACCCGTGCATGATACCTGCTTGTTCACACCCTCCTGCTGATGGAAGAACCGCAGCCATCTGAGCAAACGAAAGGTGCCGTCTGGGCTAACTCAGCCCGTCACATGGGCTTTGCTTTAGGTTTATAATCTGCCCAGAGCTTTTGCTCAAATACAAAGCCCTAATTCCTGACTTCTGGGAACCAGACTCATCTGGCCACAGCTGTTCCTCTTCAGACACCCACAGCTGTCTCCTTAGCAGACTCTGTCTGGCCACCCAAACTGCCAAAGATACTTGACGGGCCATGGAGGAAATTGGGACTTCTTAATGCGTGGAGGGAAGGAATGATGTTGATGATGACGATGATGACGATGATGATGATGATGATGATGATGACGACGACGACAACACCGGCTATGCCTTGAGCATTTACCATGGGTAATGGGCTAGATGCTTTGCAAGCAAGCATTAACCCTTTATGTACAGCAATCCTATGAAATCAGTATAGTTATCCCTATTTTAAGGAGGAGGAAATTGATCTCAGAAAGTTAAGCAATATTAATAAATCATGGCCTTGAGATTTAAACCCAAGCCTATATGACTCCAAGCCCACAATTGTAGCCTCTACAGGAATCTGGGGAGTTGACACTTAGGTTGAATCTGAAAAACAATAAAGGCTTTTATAGGAAGAAATGAAGACCTAGGACATTCTCCAGTACCAACTATGCTGACACAGATGTTTGGGCCTCCCACGTCTGCTCTCTCATCTCCTTGCCCCACAGGCTTTAACTTACGCAGAGCCTCTACTTGTGGGCATTCCAGACTCAAGTGCTTGCTCAGCCTATTGACAACCCCCTTTGCCACTATCGGGGCTTGATGTGAATGGTTTCCTCATTAGATGACTATGTCCACACTGTACCAGTCAGGGTTACACATGCTGAAGGTACTACCATCCTTGCCCAACACTTCCAGTCAAAACCCTCCAATTTTCCCAACTGTCTTTATGGCGGGCAGGCTGACTACAGAGATAAGATATGTTATCTTACTCAAACTCAAAATATCTATCATGCAAATGAGACCTGGTTCCTGGCTAACGAATTACTCCTACCAAGACAATGAGTATTTTTACATTTTCATAAACACAGCCGCTATTTTTTCTAGTTTTATAAATTTTATGCATTTGCTAAGTGTGTGTACTTGCTTCATCTTTATATGCCAGTTTCAAATCAATTTCTTTATCTCCAGAAAGCTCTTAAAGAACCAGAGAGCTTAGTTGAAACCACAGATTAATCCAATATAAAAGAAAAAGTGATTTGCATTCAAATGAGAGGAACCATGAAAATGTCTCTATTCCACTTTGTCCTAATTCTGATCCAACATTCCACCTAGTCATCTAAGCCTTGGTTCCAAAATCTGTAAAATGGGGACTCACAGATTATTATGAAAGATGAAGAAGAGAAGGCTCACTAAGCACCCAGCCCTGTGCCTGGTGCCAAGCAGGTATAAGACCCACAATAATTTCCTTCCCAGCCAGGTGCAGTGGCTCACGCCTGTAATCTCAGCACTTTGGGAGGCCAAGGCAGGTGGATCACTTGAGATCAGGAGTTCGAGACTAGCCTGGCCAACATAGTGAGGCCCTGTCTCTACTAAAAATACAAAAATTAGTCAGGCGTAGTGGTGTGTACCTGTAATCCCAGCTACTCAGGAGGCTGAGGCATGAGAATGGTTTGAACCCAGGAGGCAGAGGCTGCAGTGAGCCGAGATCATGCCACTGCACTCCAGCCTAGATGACAGAGTGAGACTTCGCCTCAAAAAAAAAAAAATTTCTTCTCATCTCCTCCATCAAGCAACACAAGTCCCTCACACCCCAGGATGCTCCTTAATTCCCACACAGTCATGTGGCCTATAACTGCAATTCAGGTTGATAGAGATGATAATAAAGACAAGTATGTGCGTACTCACAATGAGCCAGTGTCTGACTGTCAACATAGAAACCTCTTGAGTAATCTAGAAATTCGTTTCCTTCAGGGACTGTTAGAGCCAAGAAACAGAGAGGCTCCAGGAAACAAATCTTACTCCACATATTAGAGGACCTTCGATACTTTTCATAGGACTTACAGGTGAGTCAGGTCACGGAGGCCACGAAAGGCATTTCTTGAAATGGTTTCTATTTTGTTCCCTTCAATGAACCTAAGAGGAAAAGTTGTATAATTAAAATGAATTTTCTCTCCTTAGCATCCCTAAAAAAACTATGTTGGTAAGCTTTCAGAATAAAATCTAAAAGTATTCCTGAATTATAAGAATTGATCTCTGAAGACTAGGTCGGCTACACCAAATTCCATGTGGTAGCAGGATGTATGCAAAAATGAGTGCACGTGAGTGTGTGGTCTGCACTCCTTCCAGAAGCGGCATGGAAGTCTTCAAAGAATTCTGAGCTGGCAACATGGGTAAAAACATCTTGGGGAGAAATAAAGAAGAAAGCACCATACAGAGGCAAGAAATTCTCATATCTCTGCAAGACTGGAGCACTTCCAGACATTTTCCCTACTCAATCCCACATTTCATGTTGCCTGGCTATTCATACTTCTGTTAATGTCACTGTCCCTTGAGAGGGTTCCCTTGTTTTACATCTCCATATTAAAGTTTTTTGCTGGGGGAGAGTTCTATCAAGCTTGGTTTTCAGCAACCTTGAGTTTATCATGTCCTACACCATCTAATCACCAAGCAAATGGGTGACAAGGCAGGAAAAGCTCAAGCTCTCTAAGCCACTCGGAAGTAGGAAGTATAATGAAGTTGAGTAGGAACCAAACTTCTTTCTCTGTACTAAAACCCCACAGGGTTTGCACATGGGATCTTGCAATAATACCACTGGCCATGCCTTAAGGTCTTTGTGGGAAATAATTGATGTGAATTCACTACAACTATTCTCTAGGCTCAGGGAGAACTAAATTTTAGTTTACAGCATTATATTAAGTCAAATGTAAGAGAGTCTTTGATGAGATGCTCCATGGTTGGCGCTTTGAAACACAACATCATCAGTGAATTAGTTCTTGACTCTTGCACTGAGAACTCACTGATGGTTTTTAAAAGTGAGGTGTCTTTTCAGTAACAGACTTCAGCATAAACTGATGAGCTAACTTCCTCTCCAATAACCTTGACCACAAGATGAACTACCGTAAGAGAAAACTCAGAGCTTTACAACTGCTACCTCCATTGGCTATGTATGTGCTTTGATAGACCCTAGTCAGATTTAGCATTGCAGTCCTACACTTTCCATACTATGTATATGATAATATCAGAGTATTATGCAAATACACATATTATGTATACTCTGGAGAAAGAATTCCTCCAGGAACATCTTTCCTCAAGACACAAAGTCAGCAGAGAGCTTTCTTATATCTAGGATGTGTCTAGAATTCCAATACCTACCCGTTGAACTCAGACAAGAAAATGAAACAAGGCTTTAAAAATCCCTCTGAATGCTAAGTGAGGAAATCCCATCTGATAGCAGGATTAACATTATTACAAAGCTACCAAAGACAAGGATGAAAGAACTTAAAGGGGAAAAAAGACATGAAAGGAAGAAAAGGCAGAAATCAGAACAAGGGCAAAGCTCATTGCGAGGGGAGAAACCTGCACATCAAAAAAGGGAAAAATGACCTTTTTTTAAGGAAAAAAATGAAATAAAATTAGACCCTAGGTAGCAATTCATAGGAGATACTGCAAAAGAGATGTAGGACAGAGAATGAACAACATGAAGTTGTATCCCCCAAATAGGGAGGCTTTCTTAAAAATAAGTAACCCTCAGAAGCCCGCAGCTCTATTTCTGGCTGATCGGCAAATCCATGCCTATTTATGAGAGGTAAAAATATCCAATGCAACTTCCAATTGTGCTTACTACATGACAAATTAAATGTCAGCAGAGAATGAATGACTATCTCTCCTTCTTTGTTTTGTCTCTCCCTCTGTCTCCAGCCTCCTCCTTCCCCAGCATGTTTGTAAGCAAGTAAACTATAAAAGGTCAGTGCTGAAAAGAGAATGGGGTGTTCTCCATTTTCTCCACCCCTAAACCCTCGCAGAGATGCTGTTCCAGCACAGAAACTGATCCAGAAATTCTACCAAGATACCAAATGTTCAGCAAATAGACAAAGCACAAAACTTACAGGTATTCAAGGTGAAAAAGTCCAGCGAAAGCGTCATCCCGGATGATCGTGAATGAGTTAGAATTCAGCAATCTGAAAGTAAGAGACAGATTCCAATGCAGAGATGTAAAACTTGAGTCACATGTGAAGCCATTTCTATTTCCTTTGCTACGTTTTGATCTGTGGGCAAACATGAGCTCTTCTTAGCCTAAGGAGAACCCATTTGGTTGTCAGAAACCTGATTCTCACAGCCTGCTCTTACAGATGATGGCAAGTGGATTCCTTTTGACCAGATTTTCTTGTCATCTCCAGAACTCTACTCCTTTCTTCCCTGTGTGTCTCAGTAAATATGACCTGATAGCTGTTACTTTAAAACATTATAATGCTCAGCACGACTAAACAACCAGTGAATGCTTTATGGTACACAAGCAATCATAAAATTAGAGATCTAAAAAGATCCAATCCAAATATATTTTTAGGAAAATATAAGCCCAGAGAAGCTAAGTGACTTGATCAAAGTCACACAGCTGGACCCTTAAAAATAGTTAAAAAAAAAAAAAAAAAGTTTGTTTAAGAAACTTTCAGAAGACTGTCACTATATATTTTTCTATTTGAGTCATCACCCAAGTCTACTGGCAAAAGAATACCTAAAATTGTATTTCTATTATATGAAAAGTATACTTTAATAGCACTGCAATTTCTAAGAGGCCTCAGATTTTAAAATGTTAAGTGTAATGTTAAAAGTAGGCATATAATATTTCAAGAACAAAAGTATCAGGAGTATGTTCATTTAGGATGAATAGTGATCTCCTATTCCATTTATCCAAATTTTTCTATAGCACATTGCTTGTTTTAATTTCAATCTCATCTCAAATTTAAGAAATCAACATAGATCAAGAGAATGAGGTGTGTACTCATACTTTGCCTGTCACTGGTTTGCTTTTGAAAACTGCTTTTTGGACATTTCTTTTCATCAGCAAACATTCCCCAGCCTGGGTTACAGGGCACGACACAAGTATTACCACAGTGACTTGAGCATTGCTCACAGAGAGGAGCTGGCATGAGGAATAGTTATGAGTGTGGGCTTTTGGCCCCGGACTAGAATCCTGGCTCTGATTTGGGACAAGTTAGTTAACTTCCCTGAACCTCAGTTTCCTTATTTATCAAATGGGATCATAAGCATGCCTTCATCATACCGATGATGTGATGATGAAATAAAATTATGCACGTAAGTTCATAGGATGCTGCCTGACTGGTTTAAGTTCTTAGCAAACTAGAAACACTCCTATTTCCAGAGTAGCATTAAGATTTTAAAATGAAGTTTTCTTTTAAACTGGGGTGTTTGGGAAACAGTGCATTTAGGTGACTTTCAGGTCATGAGTCAATGCAATTACCTCCCCATTTACTAGATCTGGGTGTTGGGATCTACAATAAAGTCTTTGAAGAAAACAAGTATCAAACTAAGGAAAGAGCTGAGCAGGGAGCCTCAGTGCTTTGCTGGGGACACCACAGGGTAAATCAACACCAAGAGGCAGCCATGGTCTCCTCACGGTACTTTAGGAAGGGCTGATACCAAAGAGGCAGAGATGGTCCTTCAAGGATGGCACCTCAGGGCCCCCCATTGTGCAGAGGGAACTTCACATACTCACAGCAGCTGCAGGGAAGGCAGATGGGAAAACATTCGGTCCTTGATTTCTGAAAACGTCCCATTTACCAGGCTCCTACAGGCAAAAGATGAACAAAAGTAGGCCTAGGTTTCTTTTAGGGAGTGCCAGGCAGGGTGGGTAATCGACCTCTGCCTCCACCTGTGCTTCAAACCCTGACTCTCAGGAGTGAGGCATAGCACAGTTGCCCAGGATCTTCCCCCGGGTAGGAATAAGAAGAGACAAGCCACTTCCCAATGAATCAGATCAGTATGAAAACTAGTCTGAATAACAGAAACCTTTACCATCAGCTCCTTCCACAGACATTATCTCGGTCAGTTTAAATCAATCCCTTCACTTCCTTTTCTTAACTACAGAAGGCCCTTGCCTGAAAATGGATAATCGCTTCACCTCTGCCCATGATTCTGTTTGTGTAGACACAGCGTTGTGTTGGCCTACGAAATGCTGGGGTAGGATTAAGCATTCCTCTTGGGAGCCCATCTCTGAAAGACAGTCAGAGCACTCCTGATTAAATGCACCATGAAAGCCCTGGGGAAAAACTCACAGACACCTGAACTCCCCTGTGTGGGGAGAGGCAGTACCATCTGCCAGATAAAACGGTCAACCAGGAGGCAAGATGCTTGGCTTTATTTCTGCCCCCAGGCCCCCATCCTTTCTGGCCACAGCGGGATCTGAATATATTATTTCAGAATTCCTTTCAGTTGGCATGCAGATCACTTAAGCAGCTGCTGTTCTGAAGGATTTAATAAGGGGAACTCTAATTTCTGGAATCCTCCATGTCACCCGACTTAGCAATATTAAGAATGAAAAAGGTCCTCTGTTCCCACCAGCCAAACTCTTCTGACTTTCTATAAATGCAAATGGGAACCCCCTCACTCCTGGGTCCAGGCCCCTACAATTGCCTTGGGTGGGAGGCTGGGGAGCACTGGACACAAGAAAGTATCTTGAGCACAAGCAACGTCACCCCGGGGATTCCCTGCCTCCACCACTGACTGGGCACCCAGGCATCTTGGCCTGGAACAAGAGAGTGGTCTTAGCAGGAAACATGTCCTAGCAGTAAAGATACAGCCCAACAGCCCCTTCCACCGCCCTTGTGAGAGCTGGTCATTTGGCTTGAGTGGCCAGGTGAGGGCAGGGTGAAAGCACCTCTCGGCAGGTGGATACGTAATGTGAAGCCCTTTCCTGTCAGTTCCTCCTACCAACACAACTGTGTGATGGAGAAAGGGGGCAAAAAACCCTCCTGACCTCAGGGCAAGAAGAAAAGCTGACTTCAAAGCACTTGGCCACTGGGCTAGGCGCCCAACATGCCCCAAACCTCTGCCAAGCCTTCTGTTACCCCTCTTCTAGGCCACGTGGGGTGGACCCTCCGCTCCCAGAGCCTGCATGCCTTGACCTCGGCTTTTTGCAACCTGCAATGTGGAGAAGTTGGGAGGAGGCCACGGGGTGAACATTCGCCCCAGACCTGATGTGGGGCAGTGAGGCCTCACCCTTCCCAGTTTGCACTCAGTCAGGTCGTGTTCAGCTGCTCCTATGCAAGCCCCTACACACACAACTCCAACCCGCAAACACACACACACACACACACACACACCCTCTCAAACTTCAATGCACCCCTGAGTCTCCCGGGGACGTCAAATGCACACTCCAGGACTCCACTCCAAAGACTGCTTCAGAGCAGCCGGATTCTGCATTGGCACAAGCTTCCCCAGGTGAGTCTGATGCAGGTGGCCCGTGGGCCACACTCTGAGAAACACTGTTACAGGAACCTGTCTGGGTTCCCAGATTCTGGGGCTCAGGTTCTCACCGTCCTCCCCGGGGCCAACACTCCACCCACGTCCCCCACGCAAAGGCAAAGAAGGGGCCTGGGGAGTGGGTCGGGGTCGCCCTGCCCCGGCAACTCCCTCGCGGCGGCGGACGCAGGGTGGGGCGGGACGGAATGGGGGCTGGAGGGGTCCCACTCACAGGGAGCTGATGTCGCCCGGCACGATCCTGGGCACCCAGGAAGAGCCCACGCAGATGATGGACTCCTTGGTACAGCTGCAAGTGGCGGGGCAGCGCGCCAGCCGCCTCACCTGCGCGCTCCGCGGGATCAGGCACGCGGCGCCCAGCAGCAGCAGCAGCAGCCCGAGCGCCCCGCAGCCGCCTCTCCGCAGCGCCATGCCCGGTCCCCGCTCCCCGCCCGGGCCCCGACCCCCACCGCCGCGCCGCGCGCTCGGACCCGGCGCCGCTGCAGACGCGGGCGCCGCTCGCTGCTCTGCCGCCGCCGCTGCTGGTGAGGACAAGGGCGCCGCGGGTGTGGGAGGCCGAGCCGCAGCCGAGCAGCATGCTGGCCGCCACCCCCACTCGGCGCCCCCCCACCCGAGCCCGGGCTGCTGGGCGGCCGCCGCCGCTGCGCCCGCCGCACTCGCGCCTGCCTGACATCAGCACTCGCGCCCGCAGCCCGGCTCTGGCCAATGAATAATGCATAGCGGGGCCCGCCCCGAGGGGGAGGGGGTCAGCGCCGCCCCCGTGGCGTGCCGCCCGGCCCCCACCTCGCCACCCCCTCTCGCCCTGAGCCGGGCGTGGGGACAGAGGGAAAAGTTGGGTGACCTTGGGGGAGGGGCCAAGCCTGGCGGAGACCCCCGTCGGGGCCTGGCTGAGCGGTGGAGGATCCGATGCCCGCAATACCTCCAGGGGTATAATCTGGGGAGGGCAAATAAATAAAGTCGGAGCGGGGAGTGTGGAGAACCGACTTGATTACTGGGGAGGGAGGCAGCCCTGGGTGCTTTGAAGAGGAGAGACTTTTGAGCAGCCTTTATTAATTTTGAAGTGCATGCTGCCAGTAGGTCAGCGGGGACGGCTTTGCTTGTCTTCTGCGGTGGGGCAGTGAGGTCTGGCTGGCGTTCCCACAGCACCAGGGGTTACTGAAGCCAGCCAGCCCTCCACATGGGAGGAACGTGGGGAAGCAAAGCCGCTGCAGCCTGCACGCCCGGCGCTCTGGGCCCTGCCTGCTGCCTGCTAAAGAGCTGGAAAGCCCGGGAAAGTTTCCCCTCGCTCAGCTGCCCACGGGCCACCCCGCCCTCCCGTCAGAGGAGGGTTAGTAGAGATTGAGGGTGTGATACATCCTAGCCACTGTGCTTTTAATCTCCTAACCCTTTGAAGCAGGTCCTACTTATATCCTTAATTTATTGATGAGGCTGCTGACGCCCAGAAAGCATCCGGACTGGCTGACGGTCCAGCAGCTCCTGGCTGGGCAGGATGGGGCTTGGAGCCTTGAACGGCTACGTTAACTGGGCCCTCCTGAGCCCCTCTTCAATTCCTTAAGTTTGAAGCAATGAGCTGAAATCAACACAGGAAATGTGCGGCTGAGGAAATCAAAGAAAATGACCAAAGCAGAAGCAAAGTAATGGCTAATAACCTGAACTGCTCGGAGAAGGGAATCACAGCACGACTGTCCAGCTGCAAACCAAGGAAAAGCATTGCAGATGCTAAAACCTACTCTGAAAAGGCAGTATCTAATGCAAAAATAGGAATTATTGCTTCTTCAGCGATTATTGTTGGTGATCCATTGACAAGATCCATGAGGACAGTATCAGGCTGGCTGCTGTGGGAGGGAACAAAGGAACAGCTCCTGTCCTCAGGGAGCTTAAAGTCTAGCTGGACAGACAACCCTAAAAGAGCAACTCCACCGGCTACAAGGGGGTCACAGACTGACCAAAAGAGGTTCAGGAATTAAAAGCGAGCTTTGTGTAGGCAACTTCATGGAGGGAGTTAGACATTCCCTGCTGGTGGCCATGTGAAAAGCACCTGGCATTGGTGCAAACCAGCCTGCATTTATCATCATTTAATTATTGCATCTGTCCTGAGAAATGGGTCCTCCCATTTTATGGATGGGAACATTGAGCTCAGAGAAGTTTTTATCTTGTCCAAGATCACACAGGACACAGCCAGGGGGATCATACTCCACAACTGGCTGCTGTGTCTAACCCTCGCTGCCATGTGGGCATGCGTTTCACAAATACTTTACTCAGCAAGCCCCAGTGTTAGGGGCTGAGGACACAGACCACAGCCTGGGGAGGGCCACAGACATGCAGACCCACAATCATGGATGTGTGTGCTGTGCACCTGAAAGACATTTGCCTTAAGAGGGATGGGCTACCTCTCTATAGAGCAGAGGAGCGGAGGCTTCTCAAACACAGCATTCCCTGCTGACCCAGGAAAAGAAAATCTATTTCTTACCTGTGAGTGAGAGCCCAGGGGCAGGGTGGCATAGCTAAACGCTGGCCTCAGGACTAGACAGGTTGGGGTTTGCATCCCAGCCTGCCACTTACTGCTGTGCAAGTTGTGATCTTTCTAAACCTCGATTTCCTCACCTGTAAACAAGAGGTTGTTGTAACCACATTTAGGGGTTAAATGAGATCAAGAAAGTAAAGCACTTAATACCACAAAGGAGGCACTGGGCATTTGAGCAGAGTTCTATGTGACTAGATTGTAGGGAAGTGACCGGCAGAGGACTATAGAGGGAGATGGGTTTTCCTGACTTCTGTGCTTCCATTGTAATCAAAGCCAGAGTCACCGTCTTGTATTGTGGTTCTCAATTGCAGGTAATTCAGGGGACACTTGGCCATGTCTGGAGATATTCGGGGTGGGTGCCCCTGGTGTCTAATGTGTAGAGGCTGGGGATGCTGCTAAACATCTTGGAGTACTTAGCAAGAATGATCCAGGTCAAAATGTTGCTAGAGCCAAGGTTGAGAGAGCCTGGCTTAGTGTTCTGGAAAGACCCTTGGCATGAGGAATTCCAGAGATGCAGATTGTAAGTTAGGTTCATCAATCACAAGCAAACCTTCTTGGTCATGTTATTCCCATCTCTAGCTTCTATTTTTTCATCTATAAAATGGGGATAAAGAGCCCTTCTGCACCCTTTCCTAAATAAATGTGACATATCATCATTGTTACTAACCGTAACTTCCAAAAGCTAGAGCTAGCTCCAGCCCACCCTCTCCACCCTAAAAAACTAAAAAGTTCCGGATAGGAATGGTGCAGAAAGTAGGCTGGAGTAGCATAGCTGGCAGAGTTAGTATTTGTTTCGGCTCTGCTAGAGACACTAAGTAAGTGAGTGCTTGTAAATTATAAGGCGCAGTTTATAAATTAAAATATAAAAATGGAAATGCAGATTACTTTGGTGTGGTTCCAAGTTCCTCAGCAGTTAAAAAAAAAACTTAATAGACAATCAGAGAGACACAATCTGTTTCAGGAAATAGCAAGAGTTTTTGAAAATGTAAAAATTCTTGTTCAGATGTACACTTACTCAAGCTATGTCTTTATGGCATGAATAACACACGTTCCTACAGTGGCTGAAATGGCACAGGCTGGAGTGGCCTTCTCTAAAGTCTCAAACTGGTTCTACTTTATATGATTCCATGTGTTGGCAGCTCAACATGGCATTCATTCATGTATTCATGTACCCTCACGTTCAGCTACTTGTCAGTTCATTCTGTCAGTATTAACTGAGAACCTACTATGTGCTGGGCATCAATAATAAAACAATGACCAAGACAGACATGATCCCCACTTTCATTGCAGACAGATATTAAATTAAAAGGATGCATAAATGAGTATGCAATTGCAAATTTTGATAGAGCCTATGAAGGAAGAGAATAGGGGAGACCTAATTTAGGTGTGTATTAGTCCATTTTCATGCTGCTGATAAAGACATATTGGAGACTGGGTAATTTATAAAGAAAAACAGGTTTGATGGACTCATAGTTCCACATGGCCTCATGGGGAGGCTTCACAATCATGGTGGAAGGTGAAAGGCATGTCTTACATGGTGGCAGACAAGAGAAAATGAGAGCCAAGCAAAAGGGGTTTCTCCTTACAAAATCATCAGATCTTGTGAGACATTCACTACCACGAGAACACTATGGGGGAAACCGCCACACTGTTGATTCAATTATCTCCCACCAGGTCCCTCCCACAACATGTGGGAATTATGGGAGCTACAATTAAAGATGAGATTTGGGTGGGGACACAGCCAAACCATATCAAGATGATGAAAGCCTGTCTGAGAACCTAGCTGGGTGCTTTGAGATGAGGAAAGGCAGGCAAGTGCAGGAGGGCTGCGGGCAGTAAGCAGAGGCTAAGGGAGGGGCGGAACAGGCAGAAAGCATGGGATGTGTGAAGTCACCAGGACCAAAACATGCTAAGTGTATGTAAGGATCTGAATGCAGGCCAGTGTGGCCAGAGCATGGAGAGTGAGGGAGAGGAAGAGATGAAATGAGGTCCGAAAGGCAGAAGGAAACTAAATCATGCAGGACCTTGTAGACCAAGGCAAAGGCAAAGAGCCTGCATGTTGTTCTAAATGCCAGAGGCCACTGAAAGACATCACTCAGAGAAGCGGCCTGCTATCCTTTGTACTTCACAGCAGTTATTTCTGACTGCTGAGTAGAGAATGAGAACTAGTTCCATTGAACTAGTCCAGTGAGAGATGATGGCAACTGGGACTTGACTGCTGGCAGAGAAGAGTGGAGGTGGACTCAAGATGTATCTTTTTTTTTTTTTTTTTTTTGAGACGGAATCTTCCTCTTTAGCCCAGGCTGAGCTGCAGTGGCGCTATCTCGGCTCACTGCAAGCTCCGCCCCCCAGGTTCACGCCATTCCCCTGCCTCAGCCTCCCGAGTAGCTGGGACTACAGGTGCCCGCCACCGTGCCCAGCTAATTTTTTTTGTATTTTTAGTAGAGACGGGGTTTCACCATGCTAGCCAGGTTGGTCTCGATCTCCTGACCTCGTGATCCACCCGCCTCGGCCTCCCAAAGTGCTGGGATTACAGGCATGAGCCACCGCGCAGGAAGGATCAGCAAGACTAGCTGCTGGTTTAATTTAGGAGGGAGGTGGAAATAAATGGCAAGAATGCCTCCCAGGTTTTGCCTGGAGCCAGTGGGTGGATGGAGGTGCCATTTCTTAAGATGAGAAAGCCTAGAAGAGGAAAGGGTTTGGCTGGAAGAGAAGTATTAAGAGATTGATCTTGGGGATGTTGAGTTTTAAATGTCCATGAGGCATCCATGTGCAGATGTTGAGTTGTCAGCTAGAAGGCCAGTCAGGATGGGAAGGGGGAGATGAGTGGAGGTGGATGGGAAATCTTCAGACCATAGGCTAATCCTTGATTCTCTCTTGGTAAACCCTCAATGTAACATTGGTTGATTGAATGCATGAATGACATTTCAGAAATACAGACATTAGAGGGACAATGTCTCTCAGGTGCAGTCAGTAAGAAGCAATAGAAATCTTACAGAAGAATGTGACTAAGAATATCACAGTTTGGGGAATCCATTTTAAGACCAAAAATAGGCTGTAAACTCTACACCAAACTGTGAATCTTGTAAGAATCTCAGATACCTCATCAGGCTGCTTATCCTCCCACTCTTCTCCTACTCCCCATTTTCCAAGCTAACTTTATCTCCACACCCTACCTGGTCTTCTTACCAGAGATAGAAGCTTTGGAAAGCCTCCATTAATGTCTAATACTTCCAACTCTGATGCTTGCTGTAACAACTAAAGCAAAATTATTCATCCAAACCTCAAGGGCACTTGGCTTGAATGGCTACAAATTAGATTCCTTGGGGTGAAAAAGAAAAAAGTTCTTGTCCATTTTTTTAAAATCATGGAGTATGTCAATCCCTTCTTGACCACATCACCCCAATAGGCTATTCTCGTGGTTGGCTGCTGACCAAATGTAGATCCTGTTTCTGGCTTCCCACCATTTGTTTTCTTCATAAACTCAGTGGGTGTCACAAGTCTGGAACTCATTCGGAACCTATCCCTGATTGGCCTCTTAGATTGCATCATGTTCTTGAAGAGCTGCCTGTGGGTATCTTACTCAGATTCCTAAATCAGCCCAAAGACCCTCAGGACCCTGGCATTGGTTTCTGGTGACCTTTGTTACCTCCTCCCCATCACCAGTGTAATGCGCCTGTGGGATTTTTATTACCCTGCACCAGCTTCCCCTTCTCATGACAACAGGGCATGACTTTGCTTTGGAGAGAATCACTCCTCCTCAGTGTTCAATCTGTGTGGCTCACTTGATGAATACCTTCATCTCCCAGAAGTATACATGTCATCTAGACTAGAATATTCCATTCTCCCAGCCACACTGGGTGGTTTAGAGATAAACACATCACCCAACTTGACAACTGGAACAACCAGGGCTAACAAAACCCCTTGACAGGGCTTTTACTCTCTCTCCCCAATTTCGTAATGTTCTTTCCATCCTCTTTGTTAAGGGGGTTTTGAAATTCTGCTCCTTTGCCCTTTATGTCATCTCTTTTTTTCTTGATCAATACTGTCAGAGTTTTGTGGATTTTATTATTTTTCTCCAGGAGTCAAGTTATGCCTTTGTTGCTTTTCTGTATTCTATCTTGGTTTTCTATTTTATTACTACATGCTTTTATCTTCATCATTGTTTTCTTTTACTTATTCTGCAGTTCTGCACTGTGCAGAAAAGTTAATCAGAATCTTTTATTATGATTTTTCTTTTACACTTTATGTTTACAAGACAGAATGTCTTTATCTATGTTCCTAGTTCTAGGAGAATGTGCCTAGTCTTTCAGTTAGGTTGAGTGGATGAGAAGTACATCTGTGAGGTCACAGAGAGTGAGTCTGTGAGTAAAGTCAACCCCCTAAGAGAAGCACAGTTTTCTGTATCACAAACTTTCAGTCTCAAGTTTACAAGTAGCATAATAACTTTATGGGAAATCTCTTTGCTCTTCTTAGCAAACAGACTTAGCAGAAATTCTACTTTAGGTGAACAAGTTGTGGAATAAGCAGAGATTTAACTTAAATTTATAATAAGGGGTCTATAAATATCCTCTAAGCTCTTCTCTTATCCACAAACCATGGTTAATCCAACGCTTTCCATTCTGAAAGGTCTTATATCCTCTCAAGATTTTTGCTGTTCAAGACTGTGGCCTCTGGTCTCAACTTAATTTTAATCAAGGCTAAATTAAATATATTTGGGATTTATAATTTTTCTGTTCTTTAGCATCTGAGTTACTCTGTGATCTGATGCCCTCTGTTCAACCCACCCTAGCTCACATCAAAATGTCTTCTGGGAAAAGTGTCCGAAACGCATCCACATTTAATCCCATGACTGCTTGCTTATTGGGTTAGACTTCCCAGGAATGTTTGTGTTTGAACATATCTCTCAGACTTAAACTAATCACCATGGAAGGAATTTCAGAGCTCCTGAAATCAGAACATGGACAAAGGATTCCACTGCTACCTACAGGCCTGGCTGTGGGTCTCTCCTCTTCGCTTCACCTACATCTTATAGGAAGAGTTGCTCAGAAGACAAGCAGGCATAGCTCATTTTCAGAACTCACCCCCATGCCTCCCTTTCCAAAGCTCACCAACCAAGAAGGTGGTGAAGTGAAGGAGCATGGCCTGTGTTGTCGCATGGCGTGATTTGAATCTCAGTTTCACCAGGTCTAAGGCCTTGATTTCCTCTTGCAAATGGGAGAAGACAATGCACATCAGCTTGGATTGCTTGAAGGATGAAGTCAGTTGAAAATGTGAACATTCTTATAAGCAGTACAAATTAGTTAACTAAATGGTTAGCTAGTTGGTCTCTGCCTGTTTATTGAGAGCCACAAATAACTATAGACATAGATATGGATATGGGTAAGATATGGATATGGACATGGATGGATGGATGGATGGAGGGATGGATGGATGGATGGATGGATGGATGGACAGATAGATTAGGTAGATAGATGATAGATAGATAGATAGATAGATAGATAGATAGATAGATAGATAGATGATAGATAGATAGATAGATAGATAGATAGATAGATAGATAGATAGATAGATGATAGTCAGTAGACAGACAGATATAGGTAAATATATATAGAGAGAAGATAGAGATATTCTCCTCAAGAAGTTTAAAATGTACCAAGAAAATAAAACTCTTCTATGTCAAAACAGTCTCCTAGAACCTCAGAAGTGTTTTAGTTTTTCTCCAACACTTTCCACAGTCCCAAGAGACAGTATCCGTGAATTTCTCTGAAAGCTGGGGAGCTTAGTTTAATTGTTCAGCAAGCATTTCCTGAGCAGCTCCCATGGACAGGCACCATGCTTGACTGTGGGAGTCCATTGGTGAACAAGGCGACTCTTGCTGCCTTCAGCCTGCCCTGCACATGCAACAATTCCAGCTGTACCTCTTGCACTCTGGGATTAGCAGCCCCCAGGCCATTAGGCAGTGTCTTGGGAGCCCAGCCCAAGGACAAGATGGGGGAGACTCTAGCAATACTCAATCACCACTGCCCTTCCACCAGGACAAGGCCAGACTCGCCACTGTGCTGAGATAAATCTCCATCCCTTAAACAAACCTCATGACTCTTTGTTCTCGATTGTTACAAAGACATTGGAGCCTAGAATTTATGTGGCTCCTGAAGACTGCTAATTTGGTGGGAGAGTAGGTGATCTATCACTTAAGGAAGGGCAAGGGGGTGTGTCTGTTGGCCCAAATGCTGACACACAGGAGCAGTCATTTCAAGGAGAGGACAGTTGTAAATCCCAAGTCTGTCTCCAGCAGGCGGTCTTAGCTCATGTCAGACAAAGGCTTGCCCTCTGCTGTACATAAACTTCTGGGAGGGTTCCTATTTCCAGCATCCCTGTGTTGGGATATTTACCTTCCCTGGAAGGAGAAGTCAAGTAGCCCTTAAGGTTACAATAACATTATCTGATGTTCATCTAGCGGTTTTCTAGGTTACAAGGTCTTTTCATCTCTATTATCTCCATTGCAGCTCACATAACCCAGAACAGAATTTTTCAGAGGAAGAAACTGAGGCTTGGATAGGTTATGTGATCAGGCAGCCAATGTGATCATGTCATCGACTATAATGGATAGAGTTGTCCTATTCTATCAACAAAGCTGCTGGAGAATATTGAAGAGGGAAAAACAATATCAATGCTTTCCACAAAGTTCTAGAAGGCAGAAGCCTTATCATTCCTTCCACCATCTAACCCCAAATTATTTGAAGGCCTCTCTTTGATGTTGGAATATCATTTAAAAGCAATATTGAATATGACCATTCTTCGGGCCCTCAGAGGAGTCCCACATCCAGGGGCAGAGGCTTGATGACTTGCAGACACACATGAATTCCATGATGAACCTGTCCAAATATCCCTTGAGGCACCAGCTGAGTGCAAAAGGGGGCATGGAGAATGGAAGCCCTCTGCAAATTCCTCCTTGATCCAAATGAGACCTGGCAAGAGACAAGCTTTCCCAAGAGCCAAGAGAGAATCACTGGACATTGACAAGGGCAGAGAGTAGAAAAGACATAGTCACCCTTGGACATCAGGGATAATCCTGGAGCCTCCAGACCAGCACCAGCTGGAAAACCTGCCCAGCCTCTTACACATTCCTCCCCGCTCTAGTATGAGCCACACAGCTTCCTGGGGAGTACAGTCCAAGACAGCCCTATTTATTTTTATCTTTTATCCTCTGAGAAAAATAATAGGATTCATCAATAATGTCTTATGTTTAGACTCACTTGGGAAATCAAGAAGTTTGCCATGAGAACAGCATTCTCTTTGATCGATTTTACTACGGTATCATATTTTGGACAATGTAATTACAGCTGGATTCCCCTAGCAAAACCAAAGGACTCTGGGTGTCCTTCTGGTGTATGGGCAGCCCAGGCCACTGGACAAGGTGTCTGATGGCCATACGACTGATGCTGTCAGATCAGCTCAGTATTCTATGTTTCTTCACCTGCTGTAAATGAGCACTGCTCCTGGAAAATGAGGTCAGTCTTCCTCCCGGCTCTCTCCAAGCTCCCTGGAGACACTGGTCTGCAGTGGTGTGCTCTTTGGGATCTTTGGAAAGGAGAGGCTGAGCTGGTATTGACAGTGCAAAAGCCTTATTAGGAAGTAACACCGATAAAAGAAAAAGAGGAGAAGCACCATAGACTGGATAAAGTCCCTACCAGCCCAGCAGTGAGCTCCGAAGCAGAGATTGCTTGAGGGAGGAGTCCCACATCCAGGCGAAGAGGCTGGGCCCTTGTACCACGGCCTTGCTTAGTTACAGGACCAGGGTTCCCTTGCTCCTTGCATGCTGAGGAGAATCCAGAGGGGCTAACAGCTGGAGACGGTGAGCTAAGCACACTCTCAGCCGCTGGGCAGCCAGTCCTTTCATGAAGAGATCTGAGCTGCGATTCTCCAGGTCTGCTACAAATGGTGAGAAGGACATTTGGGCTTGATCAGGGGACATGAGCTCAGAGGATCTCAGTCAAAGCTGTTACAGATGTTCGGGACTTCCTGGACCCAAAAGAATATTTACAGTGATTTCTCCCTAGAAATTCACTGCTTAACAGGAGTTCATAACTGCCTCTTATTGAATTTTATTCTTTCCTACTTCACTAGCTAATTCAATAAACATCTATTGAGCATTTTCGATCTATATCTATTGAGCTCCTTGAAAATGGCAAACTCTGAGTGAAGGGTTGAAGCTACAAAGATTCCTGAGGCTTATAACCTCCTCTCCAAGGGCTTACACTTCTTACACTTCCACAACAGATAAATACGCTGTGAAAATAGCTGAAGAAACACAAGAAAGCTTGGGACAATTGCTATGGAAAAGAAAGACATTTGGGCTTGATCAGTTGACAAAAACTGAGAGAAACTCAGTAAAAGTTGTCACAGAAAAACTTCAGGTCTTTCTGGCTGGACCCAAGAGACTTTTAGCAGTAATTTTTCCCTTTTTCTCCTTCCTTTCTTCCTTCTTTCCTTCCTTCCTTTCTCTTTCTTTTTTTTCTTCCTTCCTTTTTTCTTCTTTCTTTCTTCCTTCCTTTCCTTCTCTCTCTCTTTCTTTCTTGTTTTGTTTTTGTTTTTTTTTGTGAGATAGGGTCTTGCTCTGTTACCCAGGCTAGAGTGCAGCAGCACAATCATAGCTCACTGCAGCCTCAACCTCCTGGCCTCAAGCAATCCTCCTGCCTCAGCCTCCCAAAGTCCTGGGATTACAAGGGTGAGCCACTGTGTCAGCCCATTTTCCTTATAAATTAACTGCCTCACAGGGGTTGATAACACAGAGGACTATAAATGTACAGAAGAGGTAGTGATTGCTTCTAATTTGCAAGGTCAAACTGGCTTTCCGGGATTGTTAACATTGGAGCTGGGCCATGAAGAATGGGTAGGGCCTAAGTAGACAGATACCAGGAGAGGGACATTTTGCATGGAATGGAATGAGCAAAGCCACTGATTAATGACAGCAAGAATAACAGCTAACACTTTTCTAGTGCCTATCATGTGCCACACACTTTGTGTAAGTTTATCCTACCTAAGACTTGAAACAGTTCTGCCCAGGAGGTATTTGTATTCGTCCATTTTCATGCTGCTGATAAAGACATACCTGAGACTGGGCAATTTACAAAAGAAAGAGGTTTAATGGATTCACAGTTCAACCTGGCTGGGGAAGCCTCACAATCATGGCAGAAGGTGAAAGGCACATCTCACGTGGCGGCAGACAGAAGAAAATGAGAGCCAAGTGAAAGGGGTTTCCCCTTATAAAACCATCAGATCTCGTGAGACTTATTCACTACCACGAGAACAGTATGGGAGAAACCACCCCGGTGATTCAATTATCTCCCACTTGGTCCCTCTTACAACATGAAGTAATTATGGGAGCTACACTTTGAGATAAGATTTAGGTGGGAACACAGTAAAACCATATCAGTATTAGTATTCCCAATGTATAGGTAAAGGTTCCGAGGCTCAGAGAGATGAAGTAATTTGCCTAAGTTTGCACAGGCAGTGGAAGATTCAGTTTTCAAAGTCAGATGATCTGACTTGAAAACCTATTTCCAGCCCTACACGATCTGCTAACATGGGTGGATGTGAGGCCGACAACACCATTAGCCAGGGAGGACACACAGCAGGATGAGGATGAAGACACGGAGACATTCTGGAGTGGAGAAGAGTGGTCAGTCACCCCTGGGTGGTCTGTGGAACATTTAGGTGGACATGCCCAGAGGCCAGTCGGAAATTTGAATTTAAAATACAGACAAGAGGTTGGAGTTAGAAAGGAGTTCTGGAGAGAGACAGGGAGAGATCATTGCTAGTTTTAGAGGTGGAGCCCTGTTTATTCACTCAAGGAGAGCAGTGGGTCTGTTTGGAAAAATACCACGAGCACGAGATGTCAATGCTGTCTTGTAGCAGAAGAGCAGAATCTGTTTTGCTGGGGGTGCAAATGGGCTGGAGAAATAGGAAGAGAGAGGGCAGAGCAAAGATGGAGAGAGACAAGGAAGGCTCTGCTAGCTCTAAGTTCTTTCTCTTGACTCCCCAGACTTTGGAAAAACTACCAAAAGCACACATGATCTGAATGAGTAATAATATGATTTTTTTGTGTGTGAAAGTCAACAAAGCAGCCTTCATTTCAGGCCCCACACTGGGTGAAACAGAGACAGTATACCTGGAACAGGGGCCCAGGCAGAGGGACCCTGAGAACCTAATCATGGAAAATTTGCAGAAATCATGGGCAGGGCTCTGGCCTTTCACAGGCTGCTGACTTGAATCAAATCTGTTGGGTTTTCATGGAGCAAAGGGGCCCTGGCTGAGAAAGAACAGGCTGAGGATGGAACTTCCCTTACTTTGCACCACTTAAGAAGCTGCAGAGAAGATCAAATCCAGTGAAAGAGAAAGCAAAGGGCAGAATAGAGGATGGAAGTGCCCTTGAGTAGAGGGAAGAGCCTGGGGCCTGGTTCTGCCCCGGACCAAGTGCTGGGCTTTGGATAAATCGACTGAACGTCTCTGGGTCTCATGTCTCCATGTGGGAGCTCCAGACTTCATGAGCCCAGAGCTTTGCATGTTATAATGCTTGTGGGCTTTGGGGGAGAAGGGGCCAGAAGGTAGAAGCCGAAAGAAGATGGGCATTGTCCTGATGCAAAGAGGGGAGTGACACGGAAACAGCCTCCAGTGCTGTCATGTGCTGGGACTGAGAAGGTTGAGGACTTAGAGGGGCCCACTGGGATTGGTGAGGGCAGGTGCCTTTGGGAGAGTAAGTAATAGGACAAGATCACTGTTCTCTGTGTAGGGAATTAGGTGTCCATGGTTTCTTTTATAATAAGGTGCTGAGCATAGGTGTGTTGAGTTGTCTCCAAGTGTTCCTGTACCAAAGTTGAGTGGACCAGCCCTGCGGCACATGCCTGGCAAGGCTGCCCACTTCAAAAGAGCAGCACATTCTGTACTGGCAGCTGACCCATTTCCCAGTGCCAGGTGACAGGAATCCCACTGCTCAAACTCATGGCTCCAAGGATAATTAGGTTCTGATCACGCAGTTCTGGGAAATGACACTCCTCTCTCCTTAACGGATGAAGAACTCTCAGGAGGCAGGAGGGATGAGATCTCGTGTGGCGAGCCTCCTTCCTGTCACTCTGACTTTGACTATTCCAGCTGGCTGTCTACAGTCCCCTGGCTGCACTGCTGTCAGCAGAAGGGGACATTGAGCAACTTCAGACACAACATCATTAGGCCAGGGGGAGCAGACAGGGGGATGCCAGGAAGACCCCCACTCAGGTGCTGCAGGGACTGAGACCCCACAAGATTCTTCCATTGTTAATTTCACCCTTGGGAGGAATAAGAGCCCATTATTCATCTTCACTCAGCAACAGCTTACCCTGGCTTTATTCAGATCTTTTCTTAAAGGTCCCATTTTTAGCAAAGCCTTCCCTGCCCACCTCATCTAAAATGGGACCTCCATCACCTTCCATCTGTGCATGCAGCTTTTTCTTTGTAAGCAGTTCCCACTACTCAACGTAGTATATATTGCTTGCTCACACATTTGTTTAATAAAGTTTGTTTGCCTCGTTAGAATGTGACTTCTACAGAGGCAGAGACCTTGCCTATCTTGTTCTCTGCTCAATCCTAAAGGCCTAGAAAAGCTCCTACTGCAGAATGGGTGGATGAGTGGATGGCATTGAAACTGCATGTTCCTGAAGAAGCCCAAGAGCAGCACCCATGATGCCTGGTTTACTCTTAACGGTTTCCTGGCTCAGCCCAGTCCCTGGTGCAGCAGAGTCTCTCAAATATTCATTAGATGAATAAATGAAAGAATAAAGAAAGGACCCACGTTCGTCCCAGCATCCCCACAGTGTGGAAGTTTCCTAGACAGCATTGGGTTTTGGAGCACCTGGGATAAGCATTAATGAAAAGGACAAGCCATACAAAGGGAAATCAGGGAGGACCAAAAGGTCTTCAGGCCCCTGGAGTCGTTCAGAAATCTGGTCTAGGTCAAGGTTATTCCTGTCGTAGTTTGAAGATTGGCTTCTTAAATTCTGCTTCCTTAGCTGAGCGTGGTGGAGCACGCGTGTAGTCCCAGCTAGCTGGAAGGCTGAGGCGAAAGGATTGCCTGAGCCTAGGAGTTCAAGACCAGACTGGGCAACATAGCAAGACCCTGTCTCTTACACAAAGAAAAAAATCCTGCTTTCATTATAGGGAATGAGGCTTCAGCCAAAAAAGATAGACTCTGTCACTAATTGTCTCTGTAACCTTAATCACTAACCTCTGTGGGCTCCAAAAATGGGTTAATAAGTGAATAAATGAATGAATGAATGAAAACATTGTGCTATAGAGACTTCCAATGGTTCAAATTTTCAGTGGAGCACGGGGGTAGAGAGGAATTAGATTGCATTCAAAAACAGATTGCCTCGAAGATGTTCTTCTAGTGCTAACCAACGACATTTCCATTTTTCAAGGCGTGGAGGAAATTTCCTTCCCAGTTAAGAAACCAGATATATTTAAGGCAGCAGGGCTTAGCTTGGAAATGAATACACGAATCTCCTTCTCTCTGTCCTTGCTTTCATTCTGTCATCTTCTTGAGCACAGCCTCATCCACGCTCTCAGCTCAGAGCACTGGGCTCACACCCTGTGTTAGGGTGGAGGGGGGATTCCTCTTCTGGGCACAGAGATTGGAATCCCGTGGGTACCATGGTAAATTCTTGCAGGGTTGTTGGAGTTGTTGTCTCCGGTAACCCAATAAAAACTGGGTCCTATTGCCTAGCATGAAAAGGACACCCTGAAAGTCACAGCCACCACTGGCTAATGGGGGTAAACTGGAGATGTGTCGTTTGAGTGATGCCTAGGGAGTGTTTTAGTAACTTGAAATTGTTCAATTTGGTAATAGGCTCATCTTATCTTCCAAGTGTGTCTGAATTATTTACAGGTGTAAATAATTATATTATTTACTCTAAGCTTCCAATTATACACGATGTTCCCCAGAAGCTGTTGATTGTCTTTGAGTCTTCTTTACAACTGCGTGCCGCGGTTTTGTGCTACAGCGCCCCTGAGCGGTCAGGGGTGGGATTGCAGGGAGTAGTTAGTCCCCTAGCAGTTGAAAGACAACTTTTGGCCAGCTGTTGTGGGCAAACAGGAGTTCAGGCAAGGGCCATGCTTTTTCCTGCCTGTGTGTTTGTACACACCCTTTCCTCTGCCTGGAGCTCTTTGCCCTTCCACATCTCACTCACTTTATTCCATCACTTAAACCCTAATGAATCTCAAGATCTCCATCTAGGTCAGGCGCGGTGGCTCATGCCTGTAATCCCAGCACTTTGGGAGGCTGAGGCGGGTGGATTGCCTGAGGTTAGGAGTTCGAGGTCAGTCTGGCCAACATGGTGAAACCCCATCTCTACTAAAAATACAAAAAAATTATCCGGGTGTGGTGGCAGGCGCCTGTAATCCCAGCTACTCAGGAGGCTGAGGCAGGGGAATTGCTTGAACCAGGGAGGTGGAGGTTGCAGTGAGCCGAGATTGTACCACTGCACTCCAGCCTGGGCAACAGAGCAAGACTCTGTTACACACACACACACACACACACACACACACACACACACATACACACACACACAAATCTCCATTTAAACCTCATGTCTTTGGGAGAAGATTTTCCTGAATTCCCTAAGTAGGCCAGGTCTCCTTGTCTTCGGTGCTTATAGTATCTGTACTTTTCCCCTAGAAAAGTGCTATTGTATAGAAATAAAGTGCAAGCTACATATAAAATTATAAACCTATTAACTACATTTTTTAAAAGTAAAAAAAAGAAAAGGTGAAATTCACTTTAATAATACATTTTATTTAACCCAAGTGCATTAGTTTTCTAGGGCTGCCATAACAAAGTACCACCAACTAAGTGACTTAAACAAACAAACAAAAAAGTATTCTCCTGCAGTTCTGGAGGCTAGAAGTCCAAGATCAAGATCCAAGTGGTGTTATTTTCTTCTGAGGGCTATGAGGGAGAATCTGTTCCATGCCTCTCCCTAGCTTCTGGTGGCTTGCTGGCAGCCTTCATCATTCTTTGGCTTGTAAATGGTGTTCTCCCTGTGTCTCCACATGGTCTCTGTCTGTATGTGTCTCTTTCTCTTCACTGGGCATTCTTTAAAACGCACAGCAGTCCTATTGGAGTGGGAAGCCATCCTACTCCAGTATGACTTTATCTTTCTGAATTACATCTGCAAAAACTCTGTTTCCAAATACAGTCACATTTTGATGTACTGCGGGTTAAGACTTCAACATATAAATTTTGGGAGGACACAATTCAACCCAAACATCGAGATATTCCAAATTTTATTATGTAACCAGTATAAAAATTATTGAAATATTTCACTTTTCTTTGTACTAAGACTTTGAAATACAATGGTAAATTTTATACATATAATATAATATATAGTGGCACATTTCTTATAATAGTTTATACTTATAACACTAAATTTTCATCAAAAATATTTTATCTGTATTTGCAGTTCATAAAATTTCCATTTTCTCTGCAGCCTTGCCAGCATCTGTTGGTTTTTTACTTTTTTTTTTTTTTTTTTGAGACAGGGTCTTGCTTTGCCACCCAGCCCAAGCTGGAGTGCAGTGGTGCAATCATAGCTCACTGCTACCTTGAATTCCTGGGCTCAAGGGATCCTTCCACCTCAGCCTCCCAAGTAGCTGAGACTACAGGTGCGTGCCACTGCACCCAGCTAGTTAAAAAAAATTTTTTTGTGGAAATGAGGTCCTGCCATCTTTCCCAGGCTGGTCTCAATCTCCTGGGCTCAAGTGATCCTCAAACCTCAGCTTACCAAAGTGCTGGGATTATAGGCATGAACCACCATACCCTGCTGACATTTTTAATAATAGACATTCTGACTTATGTGACATAGTATCTCATTATATTTCTCTAATAATTAGCGATGTGAAGCATTTTTTTATGTTTGTTAACTGCTTGTATTTCTTCTTTTGATGAGTGTCTTTTCATATCTTTTGCCCATTTTTAATGGGGGGTTATTTGTTTTGTGTTTATTCATTTGTTTAAGTTCCTTATAAATTCTGGATGTTGGACCTTTGTCAGATACTTTGCAAATATTTTCTCCCATTCTAGAGGTTGTCTGTTTACTGTGTTGATAGTTCCTTTTGCTGTGCAGAAGCTCTTTAGTTTAATTAGGTCCCGCTTGTTAATGTTTGTTTTTGTTGCGATTGCTTTTGAGGACTTAGTCAATGTCTTCCAAGGCCAATGTCTAGAATGATGTTTCCTCTTTTCTTCTAGTATTGTTACAGTTTGGGGTTTTACATTTAACTCTTTAATCCATCTTGAGTTAATTTTTTTATTTCAATAGTTTTTAGAGTATAGGTGGTTTTTGGTTACATGAATAAGTTCATTAGTGGTGACTTCTGAGATTTTTGTGCACCCATAAAGCGAACAGTATACAGTGTTTCCAATATGTAGTCTTTTATCCCTGACCATCCTCCCACTCTTTCCCCCGAGTCCCCAGAGTCCATTATATCATTCTTATGCCTTTGCATCTCATCTTGAATTAATCTTTGTATATGGTGAAAGATAGGGGTTTAGTTTCATTCTTCTGCATATGGCTAGCGTGCTATCCCACACCGTTTATTGAATAAGGAGTCATTTTCCATTGCTAATTTTTGTCAACTTTTTCAAAGATCAGATGGCTGTAGGTTTATAGCTTTA
Organism: Hylobates moloch; assembly: GCF_009828535.3. Lineage (NCBI taxonomy): Eukaryota > Metazoa > Chordata > Mammalia > Primates > Hylobatidae > Hylobates > Hylobates moloch. The sequence continues at coordinate 60,744,216 of NW_026652292.1, read as the reverse complement.
TTTCTGAGTTCTCTGTTTTGTTCCATCAGTCTACATGTCTGTTTTTGAACAAGTACCACACTATTTTGGTTACTGTACCCTTATAGTATATCTTGAAGTCAGGTAGCATGATGGCCTCGGCTTTGTTCTTTTTGTTTAGTATTGCTTTGGCTATTTGGGCTCTGTTTTTCTTTCATATGAATTTTAGAATAGTTTTTTCTAGTTCTGTAAAAAATAACATTGGTAGTTTGACAGGAATAGCCTTCAATCTGTAGATTGCTTTGGGCAGTATGGCCGTTTTAACAGTATTGATTCTTCCAAATCCATGAGCATGGAATATTTGTCCATTTGTTTTTGTCACCTGTGATTTCTTTTAGCAATGTTTTGTAGTTTTCCTCATAGAGATCTTTCACCTCTTTGGTTAAATGTATTCCTAGGTATTTCATGTTTTGTGACCATTGTAAATAGAATTGCATTATTGATTTAGTTCTCAGCTTAAATATTATTGTTGTATAGAAATGCTACTGGTTTTGTACATTTATTTTTGTACCCTAAAACTTTACTAAAGTCATTTATCAGTTCCAGGAGCCTTTTGGCAGGATCTTTAGGGTTTTCTAGGTATAGAATTATATCATCCATGTAGAAAGATAGTTTGACTTCTTCTTTTCTATTTGGATGGCTTTTATTTCTTTATCTTGCCCAATTTCTCTGGCCAGCACTTCCAATACTCTGTTGAATTGGAGTGGTGAGAGTGGACATCCTTGTCTTGTTACAGTTCTCAAGGGGAATGCTTTCAGTTTTTGCCTGTTCAGTATGATGTTGGCTGTGGTTTCGTCAGAGATGGCTCTTATTATTTTGAATTACGTTCGTTTGATGCCTAGTTTCTTGAGGGTTTTTATCACAAAGGGATGTTGGATTTTATTGAAAGATTTCCATGTCTGTTGAGATGATCATATAGCTTTTAATCCTGTTTATGTAGTGAATTACATTTATGGATTTGCATATGTTGAACCGACCTTGCATCCTAGAAGTGAAGCCTACTTGATTGTGGTAACTTTTTGATGTGCTGTTGGATTCAGTTTGATAGTATTTTGTTGAGGATTTTTGTGACACTATTGCTGGGAATGTAAATTAATTAAGCCACTGTGGAAAGCAGTTTTGAGATTTATCAAAGAACTTAAAACAAAACTACCATTTGACCCAGCAATCACATTAATGGGGATATAGCTAAAAGAAAAAAAAACATTCTACCAAAAAGATACGTGTACTTGCATGTTCATTGCAGCACTATTCACAATAGCAAAGACATGGAATCAGCCTATGTGCCCATCAGCAGTGGACTGGATACAGAAACTATGGTACAAACACACCACAGAAAAACTATGCAGCCATAAAAAAGGATAAAATCATGTCCTTTGCCACAACATGGATGCAACTGGAGGCCCTCATCCTAACTGAATTAATGCAAGAACAGAAAACCAAATACTGCATGTTCTCACTCATAAGTGATAGCTAAACACTGGGTAATCATGGACATAAAGATGGAAACAATAGACACTGGGGACTGCTAGACTGGGGACGGGGGCAGAGGGGCAAGGGTTGAAAAATTACTTATTGGGTATACTATGCTCAGTACCTGGGTGATGGGATCATTCATATTCCAAACCTCAGCATCACACAATGTACTCAGGTAACAAACCTGCACATGTACCTGAATCTAAAATAAAAGTTAAAAAAAAAATTCCAGTTGAAAAAGTAGAATTGCATATCCAAATTTTTCAAAACACTCTTTAGATTTTTCCAACAACTGAATTAAGTACCAAAAGAACCATTTTTCCTTGATATTCACAGAGTGTGGGCACATAGAGAGTCTTCAGGCCCAAAGGAATATGTAGTAAGTGGGGAGCCTCACATAAACCAGGCCTGTAACAGCCCTCCTTTCTTTCCCACCTCATTTGTGAGGGGCATCCTTTGCTGACATTATCAGTGGAGTTGTTACTGGGAAGTGGGGGTTCTCTGCTTTTATCCTCTTGGAGGAATGAATTCAGCCAAGAGACACATGCAGCAAGAGTTACACAGTAACAGAGTTTATTTAAAGGGACAGTACTCTCTGAAAGCTAGGTCAGAGCAATGTGCTCAAAAGAATGAGACAGCTCCAGTGGGCATGAAGGAGGCTTTCTTTATGGGGGTCTTACATGATTATTCATGAAAGGGGTGTGAAGGGGTATTACTAGTAAGCATGTTTAGAGTGGTCTTCTGGGTGTGCGTGCTCTGTGGTGTACATACTATACATACTAGTATATACCCCATGTGTCTCATGAGTATATTAAATCTCCACTGAGGGACATGTTTTTTACTATTATAACGAGAAAAGGTTACATTAGGGGCAAGCCAAATCAAATTGCACATGCTTGCTACTAGGGAAAGTCCCTATCTCCTGTTAGGGTCAGATAAGTCCTGGTTATGGTGACATAAGCCTAACAGTAAGTCCAGATGTGACTGTTGTGTTTTTGGCTGATAGTGGAGCAACGTTTCCAGGGCTGCCTTTCCTGCTCATGTCTATCTATCTGCCTACCCTAACAGAGTGACTGGCATCATATACCCTTGAATTATTTGTGCTTCATAAACTAATACTATTTTTTTTTGTCAATTTAAGCTGTGCTTTCTGCTACATGCTATCAAGAGTGCTAACTATTACAGCAAACAAGATCTTATTTAATTCTCACATCAAGAATCACTGTTTCTTTTCCACAGATAAGAAAACTGAGGCTCAAAGAGTTTAAATTTCCAAGTTCACCCAGCCAGGAAGGGGCAAGAGTAGGATTCGCCTCCATTTCCTTCTGACTCCACCAGGAGTGGGCATTTCTACCCATCCCCACTGCCTCCTAAGCATAGGGGACGTAAGAACGAAACAAAGGGAGAGGTGAGAAAATAGTTGGTGAATGACAACACCAAAAACACTCAACATCAGTAACAGGGAGTTTTTTTAATTTCCTGTATGTTAAAAAGTAGAACTTAATTATGTTCAAGTATATGGGGTATAAATAACTAAAAAGGGTAGCTGAAGAAAGACTCTTAAGAGAAGTGCTTTAATGAGTGGGGAAGGATAATTAGAAATTATTGTGCCAATTGTATGTAAATAGAGGCTCTTAAAGTATTTATGAGTGTTGGAAACAGTGTAATGTTTTGCATGATTTTATCATTCTCCCTGGATTTGTTCTTTACCCAGCTAGTGGTTTTGTGGTCACCAGTGGTCCTTTGTGTTTACACTGGGGCTCAGTGGGTTTTTTCCCCTCACTCGTGAGTCATTTGGGATATACCAAACATTGGAATAAAGTGGAATAACTCTTGGGGGAAAAAAAACACATTTATTTCAAAGTATGGCAGAATAGGCATGGAGATATTAGCATCTTCTCTAGCAGAGGCTGGTGGGGCCATTCTTACAGACTAAAT